>NC_046221.1:123586094-123903427 GCF_009819885.2 Catharus ustulatus | reverse complement strand
AATAACTTTTTCATTAGGAGTTATTACACCTTAATGTGAAGAACAAATACTAAAAGAAACATGAAACACTTCATTCTTGTTTTAAGCCTAATGATTACATTTAAGTCTCCTACAAAACAAAAAATTGTTATACACACAAGTGTAAAAATAAGTCAGCACCTGCCTATGACAGATTTGATACACTGCACAATAAAAAAAGGGGAAAAAATAAAAGAGTTCCAGGAATGCTTTTTTTCTTCACGCCCCTATACATTCCTAATTTGATGGATGTCAGTTCTGATGCTTTACGTCAACTTTACAGTAGCTGACAACTAGAACAAGAAAAGTTTCATGACAGGATGACATACTCATTAAAGTCTCTGAAATACCGCCACAACTATCTTAGACAACAGGTAGAAAGTACTGTTCTACATACTACAACTTCAGTTCCACAAATTGTGGTTGATGGAAACAGCACAGTATAGCAGTTTATGAACAATTAGAATAAAGCATCCAAGGCATTGTACTAGACAATAAAAATCAGCTACCTACCAATATCATTTGTATGTCTAATATTTTTCATTTCGATATGAAATATGCATACACCCCTTTTACTGCTCACTCATTCTCTCATATGCTCTACCAGACACGTGGACAGCTTCTGCCATTCTCCTTAACATTACTACTCTTATGCACAGAACCAAATTCAGACTGGTATGTTAACTCAGTATCACATCTTCCCTCAAAACTACTCTGAGACCTATCATGACAACTGAAAGATTGTCTGCTAACATGTGGTCAGTAAGGACTGCTGACACTGACTGAATTCAACCACTTGAAAAAGCCTCTAGCCCAAAGCCAACAACTTGTGCTACACTGAAGATGTTAGCACAATGGCCTAGACCTTTGATCTAATGCAAAGTCATAACTTAGTTTCACTAAACAGACATTACACCAAATAATTTTAACAGAACAGATTAATTGTTCTGTCTTACTATAGTTTTCACTTAGGACATACTCTTACCAAGAGAATACATCATGAGCATTCATTATTTAAAAGGATGCACTCCATTAAAAAATTCAAGCTCAGAAATGCAAAAATCTCTTCCTTACATAGCAAATAGAGATGTTTTGATTCAAACATTCCACAGTAGTGACAAATTATAGAAGGCAAAAATATGCTAACATAAATAAGCCAAAGTAAAGCTGACTAGTGCTTTTTCACACACTGCAACATAGCACCCAAATAGAAGTGCTTAATACTTCCAGTCCAATTCACATATATAGAGTATAGTTCTAAAACCACCTGTGTGAGTCTAACAGATGCATCTAATTAACCTCACTAAAACTGAGAAATAATTCAAAGATTGTGAAGCCATCTACAATGAGTCTGACTTTTCTCATTTAAGGGCAACATGGAAGCTATAACCACAAACTATCCTAAAAAAATGACTTAGTTTAAAAGTGCACTTTGGGAAAAAAAAAACCAACAAAAAAACCCCAAGTATTCAAGAATAACCAAACTAAGAACATCTGAGGAGGTAAACATATTCATTTTTCTCTGAATGCAGAGAAATTAACAAGAACAGGCCAAAGTCAGTGAGATCTGGGAACCATGTGCTACCTCACAAGCAATATATGTAACAAGAAGCAGATAATCTGCACGTAGACAGAATAATAGAATAAGTATGCTGTGGATAACACTAAATGACAGCTCACAGAGAACAATTAGATTAGTTCAGATAATGAACTAAGAGGGGCAAAGAGTACCTGAGCTAAAATAAAAAAGTTTCTTATCTGCACAAGTGTAATAAGGATATAAACACACAGAGGTAGCTGTGTGCATGCTATTCTATAGCTCAGGTTGCTGACCAGCTGAGAATTAAATGGGCACAAACAGATTGTATAGGCAAAAAGAAGAAAACAAATTCCAAACAAAATACCGCAAGATATAATCTGAAATGCTGCTGCTTACAACTCATGTGCCAAGAACTTTAGAGAGAATATTAAGTAGTTAGTAGTAGTTCCTTCCTTCTGTGGGAAAGAAATCCCACTGTATATGGTATTAAAAAAAGTAAGACCTGAACAGAAACATGAAAAAAGCAGAAGGCCTACAAACACTGACAAAAGATCAGTTACTGGTGCTAAAATGAAGCAAGACTACAAAAATTCTGAGAATAAGGAAGGTGACGTTTTCTGCTCACAGATTTGAGTAACTAGTCACATGGTTGCTGTCTAGCAAACTAAGGAAGCTGTTCAAAAGATTCTTCCTGATGATTCTATGCACTACACAGAAAGGCCCAAGGTGTACTGTTAAGAAGAGATTATACAAGCATATCACAAAGGCAACTAAAAAGAAATAACTATTGAACTGTCTGACTTCTGACATTACTCTTGCAAAATAACACATTGTAAACTGATGTACCGCTGAGCCACAGAAAATGTTGGGAAGTTAACATTTTGGTACACAATTTGCTGTCATCCTGCTCTGAAAATAAAGGACATCCTACAGCTACAACTTCTTGCTATGAATGTCAAACATTATCCTCCATAAAAGCAATATTACAGATTTATACAGAAATACAAAATGTTAACTTACCTTTATTTCCCTGTCCTTTAGGTCTCTGTATATAGGAAAAGTGGGGGGGAAGGGGGGAAGGAAAACAGGTTCAGTTAGAATCCTCTAATATCAACTTCAGTGTAATTCTATTTATTTGCCAATTTTGCCCTTTTCAACATAAATATCACTTTAAAATATTACTAAACCATGCTATTGTAAAAATGTTGTGACATTACTTAAAATAACATTATAAATACTACAAAACCAAAACCTGATAGAATTTTACTAAGAACATTGACATCATCTAGGATGTGAAGCTTAAATGGTGCTGAAAAGCTGAACAAGTCAATTTTAATTGCCCCTGGGCCTGAAAAAAAACCATAAGCAATAAGCAAAACATACAGAGTTTAAAAAAGTCCCTTAAGATTCCTGCCAATACCTACATTTCATTATGATATGTCACCTTTTAAATTGACTGACGGGTACTTATCCAAGAATAACATAAAATGCCTTGTTTTTTAGATATACAAAGGAATACAGAGCTGTATCATATACTGAACTTCAAGTTGTGCATTCCTCACCTAGGCAATTATACTGAGAATATTATACAGTCTGTACAAAGCATTCACAGAAGGAAATAATTCCTTAAGGAGGATTTTTTTTTTTTTAGGATTAGTCATTACAAAACACTGTTAATCTGTCATGCACTAAGAATCAATGTAACATTACAAGTTACAGTATCCTTAATTCCTCTACAGCAAGATAAAATAACTTAGAAAAACAAATACTAGTCCATGAAAATCTAATTCACATTCTCATATTACTTTCAACTAAGCAGGAGTGGATCTCCAGGCTCCATCATTCTCTTAACAATTTTTAGTCCTGAAGAGCACAGTATTCAGAGGTTTGAAAGTTCAGGAGGTAACCTCCTCCAAGTTACTTTCAGGTACATTTGTCTCAGAGTTACCACAACACTGTTAAAGGCTGTTTCATTTAGAGGTGCACCGGTTAGACACTGCCCTCTCCCTAAAGGGGAAAAATCTCTGTAACCTGAAAAACTCCAACCACCTCATCTTTTGGGATGAATCTAATCCAGACACAAAGGCATGCAAAGGCCAACAAGAGACACAGAACTAGAAAAAGTTGGGAAGAATCAGCCTTCATGAAAGACAGGCCAGTGAAAAGCTAAGAGATCAGTGAGCTAGAAATAAATGCTTAAAGGAAACTGGAGAGCATGCACAGAGACAAAAGAAACAAAACATGAAAGGCACAGAGAGAAAATAAAAGAAGGCAAGAGACTGCAGGGCTAAAACTTTTGGGGAGTGCCAGAAACCCACGGAGGAAGCAGAGATCAAGACAGAACCTAGTTTCCAGCCAGAAAGACCAGCACAGGCCTAGCAAAGGTGAAAAAAAAAAACAAATTCTGAGCTTCGTAAAGGACCAAGTTTAAAAAAGTGCTGCACAGCGCAAGGAGAAAAAATGAGAAGTGCTGGAAGAAACGGAGGCCGGGGGAAAAGGAGAAGCCAGAGGCCCGAAGGGAGAAAAGGTGGGCGAGGAGAGCGAAAGGCAGGAAGAGAAAGGATGCGGTAACGAGGAGCCTGGGGGAGTTTGGGGTGCGCAAGGAGAGGAGACGGCGCTGGGCGCCGCGGGGAGCCCGGCTGTACGGCGCTCCCGGAGCGAAAAACCGGGAGCCCGGGGGCCCGGCCGGGAAGAGCCGGCTCCCGAGTAGGTCACACACAAAGGGGCCGCGGGCGGGGGCCGGGCCGGCAGCGCTCGGGGCTGAGGGCGGCGGGCGCTGCGGGCGGGCGGGGAGGCGGAGCGGCTCCGGCGCGGCTCAGCGGTTATAAATAGGGGCGGCCGGGCCGGGAAAGGGGCCCGCCATCCCGGCTGCGATGGACAGCCGCTCCCCATGGCGGCGGGGAGGGAAGGAGGGAGGGAGGCAAGAAGGGAAGGAGGAGGCCGCGAACTGCGCCGCCCCGGCGGCGAGGGAAGGTGCAGGTGGCCGCCCTGCCGCCGCCCTCCCCCGCCGGGGGTAACGACGGGGCCGGGAAGAGGGAAAGGGAGAGAGCGGGCGGCCGCCCCCCCCGCCCCGCGGGCGGTACCTGGTCGACGCTGGTGGCTGACATTCTTCACGGGGAGCCGCGATCCCCTCGCTCCGCTCCGCCTGGGCCTCGAGTGATTCCGCACGCCGGGGCCGCTCGCTCGCCTCCGCCGCCTCCTCCCCACCGCCGCCGCCGCCTGATTGTCGCCGCCGCCGCCTGGGCTCGCTGCCGCCGCCGATCGGGTTCCCGCTGGAAGGAGCCGGCCGGCCGGACGCAGCGCCGCTTCCCCCCCTTGCTCTGGGCTCCGCTTCCCCACAATGGCGGACGAGGCTCCGGCTCCCACTTCCGCTCCCCGCCGCCCTGACCTTCCGCTCCCCCCGCCGCCGGCGTCGCCGCTGACCTTTCCCTTCCCGTCCCCGCCTCCTCCATGTCACGTGGGGCGCCAAGCAGCGCCGCGCGCGCGCGCCCTCCCGCCGCCCAGCGGCTCCCGCGGCGCGGGGGGGCGGGGCCTGCGGCGGGGCCGCGAGTGCGCGTGCGCGCGGCGGGAGGCGGCGGGCGGAAGGAATTGGGGCTGCTCCCGCCTCCGCCGGCTCGGGGGCGCGTGCTGCTCGGGAATACCCGGGGAGGGGCGATGGAAAATGTGGGGGATTCTCTCCGCTCCACCGCGCGTGTGCCGGGGACCTGCTGGGACAGGGCCGGGTGGCGAGGACGGCGGGCAGTTGGCCGCGGGGCCGTGAGGCGACCCAGCCTGGCTGCCCGCAGCGGCTGTCGGTGCCTGCGGAGGGCTCGGGCGGCCTTCCCGCGGCCGCTCCTGTCACCTGTCCTCTCCTGGGTCATAGATTCCCTAATGGGTCACGTTGGAAGGGATCACAGTGGGGGCCCTAGTCCAACCCCCCTGCTCAGGCATGGTCATCTCAGAGCATGTGGCACAGGATTATATCCAGACACTTCTGGAATGCCTTTAGGGGGTCAGTCTGTTCGAGTGCATGGGCACCCACACACTAAAGAAGTTCTTCCTCATAATCAAGTGGAACTTCTGTGTATTGGTTCCTGTCCTTTGCGTCTTGTCGTGTTGCCTTGTGAAGCAACACCCACGAAGAGCCTGGATCCATCTTTTTGACACCCTCCCTGGAGAGACTTTAGACACATTGATGGGGCCCGTCTCAGTGGTCTGAGCAGGCTCAGCCCCCTCATGAAAGGGATGCTCCAGAACCTTTGGTCAACTCTGCAGCTCTCCCCGGGCGTGCTCCAGGAGCTCCATGCCTCTCTTGCACTGTGGAGCCCAGAACCCAGTAGTACCCCGGTGCTGCTGGCATTTCCGCAGCAGGTTGTGAGGGACTGGAGCCCGCAGCTCAGAGCTTGGGCTGTCTGCCCTGGGTGAGCTCACGGCTGACAATGCCTGCTCAGAGCCCTTACCCTGCAAGCTCACACCCCCTCTGCTCTGCTCCTGCCCACGTACCTGTGCTGTAGTACAGGTTTGGTAGGAGAACAAACGATGCTTGATCAGATGCAAGAATTTTACCTAGCTGCTTTCAACTCCTTTGTTAATGAATTACGCCGTCCTGAAGTGATGGGAAAAGTTCAGTGATTGTGTAGGGATGGGAAAAGTTCAACAATTGTATAGGGGCTTCCTGCAGTAGCCCTCAATAAAATCCAAGGCCACTTCAACAACGCCCCAGGGGAGATTTGAGTATAAACTTGAATCAAAAAAGTTGTCGTTAATATGCTCCTTAGAGTCTGGAGGTGAGAATGCCTTAAATCCAATACAATTGTGTAAACATAACTGTCAGGACAATGGGAAGGTGCATTCCTTGGACTCTTGAGCCTGAGTCCCTTTTAAAGTTTGGTGCATATATTTTTTCTTCTCAAATTGTCTTCTCAAGTTCTTGTTCTGTTTTGTTTTTATTTTTATTTTTTAACAATAGCACAAAGTGATCTTGGGGGAATAAAACTTACGGATGAGGAGTCAATTTATAGCAGCAAATAATTTCTTAAAATTGTCAAAAAGTGGACATTATACTGGAAGTTACCCAGAATTTGTGTATGTTAGACTTGCAGAATGCTCATTTACTCTGTTGCAGCACAGTCTGTAATTTTGACCACTACCCATGAAGGAATACCCAACAGTAGAGAGGGAAGCAACAAGGGTGATGTAGGCCTGGATGTGGAAAATAGGTTCTAAAAGAAAAGATTGAAAAAAATGGCCTTGCTTGGATTAGAAGGAGAAGAATGAGGTTGGGATATCGTAAGAAGAAAGCAATCAAATATTTTTATGCATTTCAAACATCAATGGCAAGGACAAAATATCGTCGTTTTAAAGTGGAGCTGGCAAGGTTAAAGTTGTTCTTTTATGACACCTGGATGAACTAGTTGACCTTTAGTACATCTGCAAATTTGAATTTGGATAAGATCCTTAAAACACTATCCACAAGTAAGACTGCACTCCTGCCTCTAGCACAGCAGTTAAAAAGCAGGTGGAATCCTTAGATTCAGTCTTTGAAATCATATTTCTTTCTCTTTTTTACAGTTTTTGTAACCCATAGCATGAGGAGATTCTCACTTCTTAGTGAAGTGTTATAGCATACATATAAAAAGATTAAATAGGCAGAAGAAAAGTATAAGTGAGTCAAACAGAGCACAGGCTCTGGAAGGAGTGCCCACATTAGACAGTCTCCTTATTGGTAGGCTAGGCATTCATTTCTGCCTTTGGTTTGTTGGGGTTTTTTGTTTGTTTTCCTGGCATTTTCTATCCTTATTTCATTTCGCCACAGTGAAATAACTTCAGTCTTGGAATGCATTTTGGTGTGGTGGTGATAATACGGCCGTGAGAAATGTGGCTTCTAATCGCTTCCCAGTGATGAGAGAATTCAGATCTCAGCATTTCTTAGGTCATAGGGATTACTGGCCGTGGGTACATCCCACCAAGTTACATGGTGAATACAGCCCTGAAAATTCCATTTACAACCCTTAAATTTTACATCAGTGGCACTCAGAAAGAATCAACCATAGAAGTCCATTAGGGGATCTGGTCCAGAGAAACAACAGCCTTTGAACCATCTGGTTCATAGCAAATTGCCAGCTCTCAAGATTTTATACTGTGATCCAGGAAATGTGGTTTAATCCTCTATTTTTGGAATAATAAAATTATATTAAAATGCCAGTGTTTTAAACGGTTTTGGCCCTCCTGATTAGACAAAGAAGTCTGAAAAGAAAGCAGCCAAAATCTTTAGAAATGAGCATCAGGAAAGGAGAACTCAAATTTATTACTTAAAATCTTATTGGTTTTGAATATTTAGAGTTTTAAATGGTGCTTCTTTTGAAGAAGTACTGTATTGCCTCAGAGATAGTGCTGGCCCCTAGTGATTTAATAACATCAATTTAGTTAAATATGCAATGTATTAGGTGAATAAATAAAAGCGCTGTGATTTTTTTATTCACTTAATTAGGATTGCTGTTATTTTATTGACAAAAATCCAATGCACTGCAAATATTTCCAGTTTTTGATAATGTTGGTGTCTGTGCTTGCAAGTGATTCTACATTGTTCCTCCTTATCTATACCATTAGGAATGTGGTAGAATGAAAATTATCCTTAAAGAAAGTGCAAGTTCAGCAGGATTCCAGTCTGCATTGCAAGCTTAGGCTCAAATGAACCTTTTTGATGGGGAATAATGCAAGCCTCTGAGGACTTGCTGGAATGCTCTGTGGCAATTAGTTCTGTAATGTTATAGTTCAAGTTCCGGCCTTATGTGGCTCTAGAGACTTTGGAAATACATATGGTTCATTTTTCAAAATGCTTTTAGGCCTCTTTTTTATCCCCTCTAATTTTCCATCGTCCAGTAGTTAATGTTCAGGAATATTGTTGTGATCTGAACTGTGATGGTTTGATTCCACCACCCTTTGCCATCAGATTATCGTACTGAAGGTCTGCGTCATCTGTGTGCATGGCTTGCAGAGTTGGTGCCAGTGGAGCCATTTCTAGGCCACTCTGCTGGCAGTTTTCTGAATTGACTTAATTGGACAGGGAGTGCCAACCAACAGGAATATTCTTGTCAGGACTTCATTTCCTCGTGGTTCTTTGAAATGCGTATCAAATGGACACGTGCTCATGACCCTGGAAAGGACTTGGGGCCCTTCTAGAAATGTAGCTCTAGACTGCAACCAGTGCTTGGGAGGAGGACAATTTTCTTTGGTTTAATCTTGAAATCAGTAGGTCTTTATCAAAGTTACATTCAACAAAACCTTTTGGATTTTCTCATTACTGCTTTTAGCATAGTTATTGTGCCAACTTAAAAGCAAACTTAAAGGATGACTGCGTTTACCATTTTGAGATACTTTTTTCCCTTTAGCTTCAGTGGACAAAACCAGAAGAAGGACATATGTATTTTTAAAAGTGAGGGAAACTTTATGGTAACAATTTCTTTGGAAATGATTGAGATTTAATACACAAGTTCTGAAGTGCTCAGAAAATGCAGTGAAATTTCTCAACCATTAAAATGTAAAAAAACACCATGATTTTTCTCATACATCTCCAAGGTTGTCACTGGACTGTAAAACAGGTGCTTTGCCAAGTCTTGGCCACACACAGAAAGTGGCTTCAAGAATCTTTAATACTAAACAACAGACAAACCGTAAATACCTGCTGCCTCTGTTTCTCAGTGCAAACTGTAGCTCAATAGAATTATGAAAATATTTTTTTAAATAAATAGGAAATACCTGCTAGTATTCTTCTGTTTCTCCTGTCTCAAAAAATATTAAAATACATCAGTGCATTATGATATAGCCTTGGTGATAGGCCATCTCCAAACAGCAAGCCAGACTATGTGGCCTTCAGATAACCCCACTAAACAATACTTTTATTATTTTCTGTCATTGAGAGAATCTGTGAATGATTCATGAACAGAATCAAAGTTCAGGTGTTGGTGAGTGCTGATGAACATGCCTTCCAGAATGTCCCACTTATTATCACTCCTCCAGCTACCCCCTGGCCTTAGCTGGGCTCAAGAGATTGGGGTGCCCAAGTTCATGTGGCGTAAAGGATCATTGCATTAATGAAAGTCCTCAAAACATTTATAAAGGAGTGACAAACAGTGGTCAGCTGCAGATAAGTAATTTCCCTCTCTGTGTGTGAGACTTAATAGTTCTGAGCTATTAAATATAGGAATGAATAAAGACTTTGTCATATATAATTTACTTAGTAGTTATTAAACAACTACATGTTCTGCCTCCTGTGAGAAATTAATTTCTATGTTGAAGTCCAGGGCAGGTCCCAGATGCTATCAAGCATTCTTTTACAAGATTTGAACAGTTCTGAATGTACAGGAGCATCTACCTAACAGGGTATTTCAAAATATGCAACAGGCATTCTGGAAAATACACTGATCATAAAAGAGCGATAAAGTTATACAGTATGTTAATGTTGTTGATGCACTTTTTGGGAATGAGGAAATACAAGTTTGCACTAAGGAAAAAAATTCAAGTAAAATGTATGAAAGGACTGTAAAATTGTATGATAGACTTTAATCATAGTAGAATAAAATTACAATTGATGGACAATGAAATAGAATGTAATAGCTCTAAGCTAGCACTGTGACAAAGTAAAGCAGCTAAATCAGTGTATGCTGCCTTTAAAATAGAAATTACTGCATTTAACCAACAATGATTTCACCTCTGATATACTTTGATTTTATTTCCTTTGTTATGCAGTGTGTTATTTTTAGTGGGCTCCATTATCTGGGAGCATGAGGCAAGACAGAAGCTTTTCACCCTGGCAAGCTCTTCTCCACAGAGATACTAATATATATGAAAACTACTGGTATATTTGAGACCAGTGTGTGCTAAATGTTTGGCTTAAGGGAGCATATAGCCATATCACAGCAGGCTGTGTCTACAACAAAAATTAGTTACTGACAGATCTTCCCTTGTTAGTTCTTATGAAAGACAGTCTTAAAAATGAAATATATATGTTCTTTAATACTTACATCCTCTCTGTGAAACCCTCCTGACCATCAGTCTATTTTTTAGTTAAAATATCACTCATATTTTGTGTAAAATTAATGTCTCTTGCTGCCTTTGCTCCTAATCACATAGAGCAGTCTATCTTTTGGTGTACAAATTGCTCATCATAATTGCCTGCTTGAAGCTGGGCTCTGCCATCATCCTGACTACAGCCCGAGGGCTGCAGAAGATTCCCAGTAGATGGAGTTTATATAGCTGGGTTATTTCTGCTCTGCATCATAGCTCTATTTGGACTGTGCTTTGCCCAGTCCATTAGCAAACAGCCCATGGCCTGTTCCTGTCTGTCTCAAGATATTCCATATGCCAGATCAGAAAAAGCATGGAACTATTTAACAGACACTGCTAGATATCTCCCTGTTTGTCAAAGTGTTTTTAGGTGACCTGTAGTAAGAAAAACTTCTTTAGTTCCTATTAGGCTGTGACTTTTTTACTCCAACACAGGTGCTTATGTGTTTCATTCCTCTCTCAGGATTGGGCTTTGATGAGCTGTAGGTAAATGTACACATATACTTTAGGAACCTCACATGCTAGCCTGCTTGCCTGAGAATATGCACAGTGTGCTATTCTCTAATTTCAGTTTAACTTCATAATTTTCTGATGTTCAAGGAAAATTGTCAGGAACATTCCATTATAATTTCAAAGACAAACTGTGATTTCCACCTCAGACATTAGATTCAAGAACAATCTTTGTCATTAAAATAAAATCTGCTGTATCAAAGAGACATGGTATACATTTGCTGAGACAGCCACCTGTTACATAAATTTGCTTTGGCACTTATTTTTTAAAAGAAATATTAAATACATTATGGAAAGGGTGCATGATTTTACCACCTTGTGATTTTTTTTTTTTGTTTGCCATGATGGAAAATACCTCTAAACTTTTCCAAAGTCCTATTCTGCATGTGACTGCAGCATTTTGACTCCTGCACTCTTGATTATTTCATTAGATAAATATTTTTACTACCTGGCTCTTCATGTCGCAACGGGGCCGTATTTCCTTTTTCCCCTAAAACTTTTACTTTTTTTCCCCCCAAAACTTTTACTTTCCCCTCCGCCCAGAATTGGCAGAAAGTTGTTCTTTTTCACAGGATTCTCTGGCTTTCATTCTTGTTCAAGAAATCCTGCAACTTTTGTCTTTGGTAAAATGAGTGGTTTGGCTCTGCTCCTAGCATCCATACCACATCCCATTCCATCAATCTGATTTCTAAACTTTGGAAATTTTCATCAACTTTATAACCTTACAAAACTGTCTAAAATCCTTCTCTCAGTGATGCTTGCATTTTTTTCCTAGATGCTTTTTGCTGTGTAGTTTGCTTAGTGGTTAGATGTAAAAGTTAGATAGTGCTGCAGATGTTAGCTGCTAACCAGAAGAGGAACTGGAAGGTTAACTCCAAGCTCGCTTGCTCTGACAGATCTGGAGGGAATTAAAGTAATCCCTCTCTCCAAACCCTGGGTCTAGAGCCTGCTGTCTATAAAGGGATGTCTATGCAAGATTAGTTCTCTGTTAATGTTCTTAGAAGGAGACCTGTGAATCAGAACATTTGATATTTTGTATTTGCGCCACTCTAAAATAATACAAATCTGGGAAAGGAGGAAGTTTTGTTTTCTTCAAAATATGTAGGCTCTCCACCCACCTTGTCAGCACAGCCACTCAGCATCCCAAGGATTAACGTATTTATAGCACATTATTTAGGCACAAAATAAATATGTTTTATGTATATTTTAATATCTGGGTATTTACAAAAGAATACCATGAACAAATAGGCACCAAAATGGGATTCCCTCATTAGTATATGTACAAAGAGTGCCACTTAAATTCTGTTTTAAAGCAGAGATATCTTGTAATGTACCACATACAGACCAAACCAGCTTAGGTAATTTCAAAATAAAGATAAAATTGTGTTGATTGGTAGATAGTGCATTCATCATATGCATTAAGACAGCTGATAGTACATAACTACATTAATGACAAATGTCTGTTCTTTATCTCTGCTTGTAGCTCTGCGTTACTTACAAGAATGGATTTATTTCCTGTCGTGCCTTCCTGTAAAATAGCATAAATACTCTGAGTTCAGTGTAAAATGCATAAAAATACTTTCAGTATACAAAAGTTAGAGCTAAGACCCTTTCTTTCTAAATATAGATTAATTGAATGAGTAAATACAAAATATAGCTGAAGTAGCTAATTAGATGATGGAACCCATAAGCCATTGGCTGTTGTGAATCCATTTTTATTTTAACAGCCTCATCAAAGAGAGATATGCAATCTTTGCTATATTTCATTCCAGACATAAAAGCTGTCCATTTTTAAATAGCTTTTCATTAACTTATGTAACTAAACGTCTGATCAGCTGCTGGATCAACACCATTAATTCTAGTCCACTCCAAAGTGTTTACAAGGAACAGAGCTCAGAATTGTTTTTTTCTAAGCAGTGGGTTTTGTTTTCAGTTACTTCACTGATTTTTGTTTGGAGTTGTTTTGATCTCTCAGATCAGTACCTGTATCTCATAAACACTCATGCTGATTCTGGCGTGACTGCTTTCTCCTATTGTGACACTTCACAGTATTCTTTCTGTTTTAGTTGGCAAGTCATGGCCATTTCTATTACCTAATCTTAACTGCAAGATCTGTATTTAAGCCCTCTAATTAGACAAGGCACTCAAGGTATAGTCCCAGTTCTGTGTTGTGGCAAACTTAGTTTGCTTTAGGCTGATCATCCATCACTTAAAAGATCCCAGTATTTATTATTTTCAATCAAATCTCAGTTTCTTGCAATAACAATTCTGAAGTCTTACTGAAAAATGCTCTTAATAGGTGATATGTAATGCATTAATTATATACATCTTAAGATGCACTGCTCAGATCAAATACAGAATTTAAAATAAGTAAGCATTCCTCTATAATTAAATTAAACCAGCAAGAAGAATAAAAATATTAACAAACAGTGTATTGATTAATGTTTTATTATATTTATTATGGGGAATTGCTCAGATAGAACACCTATCAAGTGTCTCTGAGCTTAATATACTACATTTTAAAAATTATGTGCTTTTGTAATTATATGGCCACATTCGACTGCCTGGTGTTCAAGATTAGAAATGCCTTCTTTCTTTGTTTAGTTATTTTCCATATTAAAATAATGACTACTCACTTTCTCACTTGTTTTCATTTAGAAGAGGAAGTTAATTTTTCTTTTCTCAGGAAATTCTGAAAATTGAAGGACATATCCATCTTAATGTTCTGGGCATAATGAGTTGGGAAGAGAATGTCCTATGCTGAGGCTCAGTAGGAGCCAATTTTTGTGCACACTAAGCACTACTTGTTCACCTGTATTAACTTGGTGTTTTTCAGAGCTGTTGTGACATGCTATGAGCAAGCAATCAAATAGCAAATTTTAAAGAGAGGAGACTGACAGCTGCCGTGCACACCATGAAAAGAAAAAATATTTTGCTCCTTGCTTTTGTTTTGGTAGCTTTTAAATAGATCCACTAGGTGGTGCTTGAAATACAGGGGCAACTGGAAATCGGTGTGACTAAGAAATATTAAATTATAATTCCTTAGTCAACACTCCAACAGGAATATTCTTGGCAACAGGAGTAAGATTGCTACCCAAATACTTGGGCTCCTCCTTCTCCAGAATCGAGTTTTCTGTTACAGAAGTAAAACTAGATGTTCACCATTATGGAAATGTACTGCTCTCTGTTATAAATTTCAGTGGTTCTTCACCTTTGGTAGCCTCAGAATAGATTGTTTTCCATTAGTATTTTTGGCATTTGAATAAAAAGTTTTGTCCAGACTCAAAGTGATTTGGATAAGTAGTTCTTTAAATACATTAAATAAAGACAAATCTTGGCATTGCCTGGGTGCTTTATCACTCAGAAGAGAAGTTTAACTTCCAGTAAGGAATGCGGGAAGGCTGTTGTGATACAGCACACAGCCAGGGGAAGGCCCCTATGGCCAGTTATTCACATATGAATTACGGACACTATTCCAATTTCCTTGTGGAGACCAAGGCTTGTTTTCTCAAGTTATTCTTTAACCATGTGCTGTGCAATCACTCATCCTAATGTAAACTGGCTTCTTTGGAGCTGTAAAAGAGTTACAGCTGCCTCAGACTTCCTGGTCAGCTCTGCACCAGTCAGTGGCCCAATAATTCTCCTACCTTGCAATCTGACAATAAAAGCTTATGGCAAAATTATTTGTTCCTAACACTACTTCTCTTTAAAGAGGATGTAAGTCCTGTCAAACTGCTGTCCAATGCCCCAGTGGGAAGTCTGAAGTCCCTCCAGCTTCCAGGGGAAGCTGCAACACCTGTAGCCTTCAGGCACTCCAGGTTCCTCTCCTGCCTTGAAGGTCAAATTCTGGTGATCCAGGCCTCCCTCTGCACATGGTTTTGAGGGAAGTACCTTTCAAAAGGCATTTTTTTTGTTTCTTGCAGATTCCAGGAGAACAAACTCCTTTAATTTGTATGATAAGGGGAAGATGGAGGAGAAGGAGGAAACACACTGAACTAGTGCCTATCCTTTTCCCTTGCCTATGCACCTCCAGCAGGTGGCTGAGGACACTCACACCACCTGTTCAAATCTTGCCCGAGGAGTAGGTTGGCATAGGTGAGATCATGAGAGGGATCTGATTGATATGGCAGGTCTAGGAAGGCTTCAGGTCTGGGGTGAGGGAGCTGAAGAACTGAACTGGGTACTGAAACTCAAGGTAAAACTGAGGGTGGGGCAGGAATTGGAGGTGCTACACTAGGAGTTATTGATGATTAGGAAAATCAAGTTAATCACAGCTGGAATAGTTTAAGAGACGCAGGACAAATTTAGAGTTAGCCAAGCTTCTGTTATTCATAGAAAAATTGTTTAAAATTACCATATGAAGGAAAAGCATTGTGTGATCTGCCAATTTGAAGAGATTCTAGAGACACTGTTATTAAGATCTCTAAAGAGGGTGCACATGTGAACCTGGAGAATTCAGACCTAATTACTGCTAAGTGCACTGCAGTGAAATTTCTGTCATTTAGGTTTAGCAAAAAGTCTGGTTTGCTCATGGCCGAAGAGCAAAGGCCCTTTTCACTATAAGGGTGGGAAGCAGAGTAAGGTGTACAAACAAGGATGATGTACACGGGAAGTTAAACTTTCACCTTTGTATGTCCACATCATGTCAAGTATTTTTCATGTTTAAAATGTAGTCTATGAAGAAACAATCTAAGAATATTGATCTTAAGGAAAATTAAGGCCACTGGAAAACTATAGAGAAGAAATTAATCAGAAACCCAGCATTTTGTGGAAAGATAATTTACAGGACATGAAAAAATAGGCTTAATTATCTGCATTGCATCTTGGAATAATGATGATAGCCATAATCTGAAATACGCAAATTAGAAAATGTTAGTGCAGCCCTCAATTAATACAAAGTTCATTGTTCAAAATCTTCCTCCTTCTCATTTTCTTCATTATTGTAGATCAGAAATGGATATACAAGTTTTATAAAGACACTATTTTCTTCCTTCAGTTTTTTGTTGCTGCTAAAGTTTAACGCCAGTTTTAGTTTTGTACCTGAGTGCCTTATTTTCTCAATATGCCAAACTGCCAAAAATCAAGTCTTTCTTTTAAACCAGAAGTCACATTTGGGTAGATCAGGTTGTAGGTTTTATTCCTTATTCAGCTTATTTATTCACTAAGTTTGTGGTGAGTTTTAACTTAGTTCTTATTTTACCACTTCTATTTAATATTCTTGTGAGGGAGTTGATAAAATCTTTATTCAAGGCAACATAAGTCTGCTGCATAGTCAGGGCCAGAACTGTAGTTTGTTGTCTCAGCAGAGAGCCAAGAAAGAAGCCCTTGGCTCTGTGAGTCCTCAAAATAGGGAGGGAGCTACTCCCTGTGCCAGTCTCAGGACAGACCATCTTCAAATCAAGATGCAGAAGGAGCATACTCTGATATCTGTCCTTTAACGTTGCACTTACTGTTATAAGCTTTAATGTTATTTGAAGGGAGAGTATTCAGGGTCAAGAACTGAAAATAGATCACCTTGGTAAGAGTTCATCTAGGAACAGGAAAAGATTAATTTCTGTTTTATTGACATACTGTATCTAAATTTTCACTGTTTAAAATAAGTGATTTAGTCATAATTTCTTGTAAAAAGAACTAAAAGCAATTAACTAAGTTTCAGGATCAAAATAAGACTATATGGATATTTTAGTATTTAATGCTAAGCTAGGAAAAATGATGTTTTCTTCGGTTAGTTTGTAATTTTGCAATGCATGCTGACTGGAAATTTGTTCAGGTTAAGTCAGGAATTTTTCTCCCCTGCTGTGTTCTGAAACTGATGTTAGTTTTAAACCAGGTCACATTCATTTTTGGTGTAAATCTACACAGCTGAGTCATGTTGGTGTTTTAGAAACATTTTCTGGGGTGATCGGTAAGACAGAAAAAGTTAAGCTCACAAAGAAGTCAGTTTGAAGACAGTAATGCAGAAATATGCCTTGATCCAAAGCCAGGCCACACAGCCTTTGCAAAGGGAAAAATGTGTTTTGCTTAGCTTTTTAAAAGTTAGAGAAATAGCTGGTGAAGATGTCCTAAAAGCATAGTTTCTGTACTTTTTCACCAGGCTCTCTCACAGAATGAAGATGGTTAAAGAAGATGAATAATCAAGGTGTTTGCAATTAAACCTTGAATATATAAGAAAAAAAGCAAACAAGCAAACAGCTGGAGTGAATGACTCTCCAGATAGAAGGAGATTAGTAACAGACCATGCCAGCTATATGCATTAAGACCATATTAGTTTTGTTTGGAAGCAAAACTTTTTACCCACTCAGTCTAAAAATAGGTTAATATGAGATGGAAATAACTGTTAGAAATCAAAGATGACATACCTTACTGCTTTGCACAGGACAGAGATGACTAATAACAGCTCTGAGACAGACTACAGCATGTGATCTCTTTTGTGCTTGTATTGCCATCAGATATATTTCAAATACCATTTATTTCTATGCAATTGGTCATGCTTTTTTGGGGTTATCACATGCACTTCTCACTGCCAAACATCAGACTCCCCCCGTCTTCTTCCCTAGATCATACCTCTTTTTTTTAAATAATTCACTCTGTATAATGTGTCCAGGATAGAATTCTCTTTATCATAAATTGAATTTCTCATTCACATTATGGTTGTCTCATTCATTGACACCTTGATCTGGTTTTGTCAAATTCGGTCTTGCCCTGCTCACACCCACCCACATGGCTGGTGTAAAGATTGTTTTTTGGTGCACATCTGAAAGTGTTAGCTCTCTGTATGTTTCTGTATACTCCAATTTATCTGTCACATCAAACCTAAGATGCTTATCCTCAAATCAAAGCATTTTTACTGTGGCCGTTTAACTATGGCATCAGCTTTTCTTTAGCACTGAATTAGAAATAGGTGCAGGCCAGCTTCTGCCTCACTGTTGGGAAAAGCTCTTCAAAAGGAGCCTCCTGCTTTCGGGCCCTTCTTGAAGTTCTTGTCTAGGCCACTTCTAGCTTCTCTAGAATTAGGCTGCAGGCATGCAATGATTGAGGCTTCTTATTTCTGACCAGTATGGTTCCACTTGTTTACTTGTCCTCTGTCTAATTCTTTTTCTGTCTTTCTTATAAGCAGATGTAGGCTGCCTGAGGCCAGAGACCAGCTAATCATTCTGCATCTGCCCAGAACCTGAGGGAGCAGAGCAACATCAGCTATAGTAGTAGTGCCATCAGTGCATATTATTCATCCTGCATGGGTTTTTTTGGAATAATATGTATCTTTTGGGGTTAACCACATCATGGAACTACCTTTTAAGTCCTTCAGTGCTCATGCCTTTTATTTAGTTTCACTGATAAAAAACTGGGTTTCTCTGCTTGGACAGCTGAAAGGACATCACAGGAAAGACTTATTTCATTGCCTAGGGACAGGTCTGTCCTCTGGCTACCTTCATGCACTACAAGAAAGGAGAACATTGACAGAAGATAGAAACGGCTCACATTGATGGAAGATAAAAATGGCATGTATGCTTCTTTCAATGGTACTGCATTGAGATTATAAATATGATCATTATCAGCGATATAGAAAGCACTCTTTTCTAGTTAAATTTATTGCAGAAAATAAATAAAGAAAATAAAGAATAAAAATACCTAATTCATTTATTAACTCATCTGAGTCAGTTAATACCCAGTGGTTGCCCACCTGGATTGAAGTTTATATCTCACCGAAGGACTCAAATATTGTTTCACTTGACAGACAAGGGTCCAAGTAAACAGGATTTTCCTGAAGGTAGCAAAAAATAATGATGCAATGTGGTTATTTATTAGCTTTGGTTTTACTGTCAGGGAGATGGGCAAATAATACCCTAATGCTTAGAATTTAAATGGATCAAACTATTTGCACTGCTTAGACTCTGCCCAACTTCTTTATAAATTCCTAGAGATAAGCTTCTCAATAGCCATAAATTTGAGAAGTCCTGTTTTCTTCTTTGACACTGTGCAAGTTTAAGCACTTTTGAAAATCAAGCCATTCATCTAGATTTTGCAATAAAACTACTCAGAATCATTTCTTTGCAGAAGATATTCCTCATTTAAACTCAAAAGCTTTCACAGAGAATTACCAATCTGCTCGTACAGAGATCTGCCAATTTGGATTGAATTTTTGTCCTGAAATGTCCAATGCTGATGATCTAATCACTGCAAGTATCTAAATATCCATTTTATATTTTAAATTCAAATACAAATATTTTGACACAGAATGCTCTCATAGGTTTTGGGTTCTGCAGTATAAAATGAAAGCAAATTTTGTAATCTTTAAATGCAGTAAATAGGTGGCTGTCCTCTGGATAAATTTATTTACATTCGTTATAAATAACTTGTTATTTGAAAAGCATACAGGTAAGTCCTTGTTCACAGTTCAAAGAAATAGAATTTTAAGCTAATTGGTCTTTCTCTTAAAAAGCAACTTTCCTGTGAAAAGTAATACTGAGATGAAATATTGGTCCCACTGCTGAAATCTGCTTTCCATTTGAGGAGAAATTAATTTTGAGGCATATCAGTCTTAGTTTTACAATGCCCAGCAGACAAAGGTTTTACATCTCTAGTTCTCGTCACTCTGCTTACTTTCATCTGCAATCCTTGCTGCAAACAGTTATCAGCCAGAAATTGCTCACAGGTCCTGACAGTGTCAGTGCACCTTATCTACCATGACATATGGCTCTTTGTGTCACACCCTGCATGCAGAAGTAACGCAAACCAAAGGAAGTAATGCCTTGATTGTGCCTTCGCAACATTTCGCTGGTGGCCTTCTCTGACACACTATATGTTTTAACTGGCTATAGGAAATGGGAGATGTCTTATGCAATATTTATTTTATTTATTTTTATCACTGCAAAAACTTGTACCAACATTGTTTCAATGTTGACTGTCAGCAATCTAAAGCTTTGTTTACCCAGTGACATTTTTACCAGGATGTGAATTAGGACACCTAATGTTGTGACTGCATTTTTCAAGGTTTTCAGGCATCATCATTGCTTTTATGTAAGCTTTATAAAATGGTAGACTCCTCAAAATCAGTACTAAAACTCCTATCATCTACAATTTTAAATACAGCAAGTGGGATTAAGGCTAATCAATTGATACAACAAATCCTATTAAAGTCATTTAGGTTAGACTTTAACTGTTACTTAGGTTCCTAATTCTCCTTTAATCTGAGTTAAGATGAAGTGCATAAATAAACTTACCACTCTGGGTCTAAGAGCTTTTGAAAAATCCCACCCTCCATCATACAATCTACAATTAGTGATTTAATTTATTCTCAAGGAAATAAATGGGATCACATTGTGGGATCACATTTTCTGGTCCTCTCTCTGTCAGTCAGTCTCTGACCTGTCTCTTTCATAACTTTTGAACCCAAGAGCTAATGTTGACCACAGACAGAAAGGTATTAAGTCCTTACACAGTATAACACTTGGAGAAAGGCAATCTGCAGCACGAGTTCCCCTGCCCTCAGCTCTCTCCTATCCACACAGGCTCATGGGTCAGCCCGTGTGTTGGTCACAGCCAGCACAGCACCACTGTCCCTGGCAGGCACAGGATCCTACCTCAGCTCCAGGAACAACCCACACAGAGCAGGCCTGCACCATCTGCCGAGGATGGTGAAGGAACTTGAAACACTGCTCCGCTGGAAACCAGCAAACAAACATTGATTTCATCATCTAAAACCTGTCACTTGCTAACTTGCAATACCCAACAATGGGCAGTCGCCTTTTAACACAGGTTCTGGAAAAGCGCTCTTGTGAAAACCACGCATTTCCTCTGAAATTACAGCAATGGACTTTATTTTAAAGTAGTTGTGCTTTGGACCTCCACAACGTTACTGTCTTGCAAAGGGCAAAAAATTTTGACATGTCCCAGTGACAGCATCCATACTGAAAATCTGACATGGGTGCCTACCCTGCAGAAAGTTCTCCAGTCTAGACTGACTATGATATTTCACCAGCCGCAGATGCATTATAATCCAATTTTAGTTCACACTGGATAGTATTTCTAATCCCTCAGATTTACCTCATCATGATCCCAGGTGATCCCAGCAAAGAGGATGGGTACCATTTCAGGAAGAATGGAAATCTATCCACAGACTAGAGTTCGAGCATAACTTCTCACACTTGGGCTCTTTTGTTAATAAAATACTGATCCTCAAGGCTGTGAAGCTTTATGTCATCAAGGCAGTGGACAATGTTTTTACATGCTAATAAAAGTACATTAGGAAATTCAGTGGAGATGATTGGCCTTCAGCTGGAAACAGAGAAGCTGGTGTTAATGAAATTGTCAATGACTTAAAGTTTTCTATGTGTTAATATAATACAAACTGGAGGCAGCATAGACCCATATCTAATTCAGTATGTGAAAGGAAAATTATGATAGCAGAGTATGAAGAAGAGATGAGAGTTGAGGAATCCACACAAGTCTTTGCTCCCCTTATATATAGTGTGATGCATATTCTCACAGCCATGTGGCAGAGCTGGGTTTACTGAGTCCTTATTGCTTTCAGACCATGCTCAGACTTCAAGGGGATGTCCAAGAACTGGGCAGTGAATAAGCATCACTTCTGAAAGCAGTTTGGTGCAGATGATTCATACTCTTGCTACAGCAAGACAGCAGGATCAAAATCTTCATAACTCAGTCAGTCCTCGAGTGACTCTGCCAGTTACTGGCCTTGAATGTTTTTCATTATCTCATCATCCACTGAGGATTGCAGTGTCTTACAGAGCAAAGTAGATGTAATATAAATAGAAGCTTGGGCTGTGCTTATATTACACTTTTTTAAAAAATTATTTTTACACCAAGATGGTTTTTCAAATAGTCTATTGTGGTGTAAAATGAAAGACAAGTTCACTGCCATGTACCTACCATCAACTGTCTGCTGAGATGCTGAAATACATTACAGAGTAAGACTTTCAAAGGCTGTTACTAAGTCTCTGAGTCACCAACCAGCCTTGCTACACAGTATGTTATAAGCTTTTGGTTGAGTACAATAGAAAAAGTTTTGACGTAGTTTCAAGCAATGCTATCAGCACCAGTGATAGCACAGTGAGAGTGACAGACAACAGGAGGATGGGTCATGGAGAAATTCAGACAAAAAATCAGAAAATATACACTGCAACCAGACCTGCTGCACTTTAGGCTTTCAGTGAAAGGCTGGTATCTTCAGCACTACTATGCTGAAGTATTCCTACAGAATGGATTCAGAGAAGGGTGACAACGATTTACTCTCCTTTTTGCCACAAAGAACGGTCACCTTTAAGTTACAGTCATGAGCTATCAATTCAATTTTGCTTAGCTTAAAGGATTTCTTTAACAATAATATTCCAGTTCCAAAATACTTTATATGAACAGATTCCTATGACAAGCTTGGAGTCCTACTGATATGACTCTGCTCTGGATTTCACTGGAAGTATTTGCATTTGTACAGGTGTTTGCTTGTACGGGACTATTGGTTTGGAGGGATTTTGGATTATTTTACCTGTACATAATAAATACCAGAGTGACAAATAATAATTTTTTTCATATGCATGGAATGTCATGTCTCTCTGTTAATAAATGTTATTATTCTAACTCTGGATATGTGACAATCTTGAAGAATTAATACTTGCATTCTTCTGGAAGTGTATGGTTTCTTTGCTTTACCTGGTGTGCACTTCTTTGACTAGATAGGCAAGAGGAAAGAGCAAGCTGTTTGGCACCATAAATTAACTCTCCCAATAATTATCTTGATTTCCTGACTCACAAGTCTTCATTTATATGTTTAATATATGTGAATTCTTAGTAAAAGAAAATCAAAGACCTGAAAATTAAACATTCTATGATGTTCCATGTTTTCTGCACAAGTTTAAGCAAGTTAACTAGAACTTAATTTATAGAGATGCTAACCTCCTGCAACCATGAGTGGCTGGAATTAAGTGTTCAATGTTTATGCAAGTTGTATGCTTAATCTTGATCTTAATGAAACTTGTATATTAATGTAAACTTCAGTGCATGTGCCTGAAAGACAAGGTCCTTCTATTTATCCATATCATTCACTGAAAAAACATACAACTACTGCTGTAGAGTTGAAACTCAAAAACCTTTTACAGTTTTTTACAGAATCTTATAAATCAAAGAAGTACAAGTGCATGTACATGTTACAGTCCATCTAAGTTGCCTCCACACCTCTTGAGCACTTGTCACAGACCTGTTAAAGTATTATCTGGGTTTTACTCAGATGTAAATATTCTCTTGAAGGACTGAAAATTCTAGCTGTTAAAAGTCTGTTTGTCACAGGAATATGCCAAAAGGAAACATCAAAGAGCTGGTGTCACAATTTCAAGTCTTTTTTATAAGAGTAATCATCCTGGTCCAAGGACACAAACAAGGCAAAGTTTACAAACAGGCATAATTTATTTAGACAGAGCTTTCAGACTCTTGAGCTCTTTTCCAGATGTAATTAAGCGAAACAAAAACTTTGCTTACAAGCTTCATCTTGCAACAGGTCTTAATTGCTCTGGTGAAGGGTTAAGTATACATGTTGGTGCCTCTGAAGGAAGCCTTGATGATATCACATCTTCATTGTCAGAGAGAGGAGTTCTCATTAGCCTTACAAATACAACCTCATTTGCAGAATTTTTAACAAAAACCTCAAATTTACAGATATTTTTTGTGAGGGAAATAATTGAAACTGTGTGTATAACTAACTTTGTTCAAATATGAAGCCAAAATCACACGAATTTTGTAGAAAAGTTAGCTAGAAGCTATGACTTGCTCAGCTGACCAGTCCAATGAAAAGTATCTGTATTTTCTTGCACTTTTTGTCTTCACAGATGAAGCACTAAGTTGGAAGAATTCTGAGATGGCAAAAGTAAGTGCTCAAAAATTATGAAGTTGTGTTTAAAATCACTGTAGGATCTTTCTGTGACACCAGTTTGTTTATCTTACCACCTGTGGTTGGGTTACTCATTTGCATGCAAATTCCCATGGAAGCTCTGTACAGAAACAAAAGGAGTGGTTTTTTTAAAACCTATTGTTATTGTCCGCTCCACATTCTGTTCTCTCTGTTTCTTGCTGTATTTCCAGATTGCATTTTGTTCTTGATCCAGGGTAGGTCCACACTTCCTCACACCTCCTTGCCCAGATGTCCGCATCTAAATACTCTTCACTGCACACCCGTTTCCCAATTTTTATCCTTTCTTTCAGTACTTTCTCCATGCAAGTCTGTATTCAGTCCTTCGAGATTTTTGGCTGGTTTTTTTTGTTGTTGTTGTTGTTTAGTTGTTGTTGTTGGGTTGTTTGGTTGGTTTTTTTGTTTGTTTTTGTTTGGTTGGTTGGTTTGGTTGGTTTGGTTTTGGTGGGGTGTTTTGGGGGATTTTTTTTGAGGGTTTTTTGGGGTTTTTTTTTTTGGTTGGTTCCAAAAATACCCTTCTCCCACCCTTTACCTATCTGCATTTAGTTAGGCAGATTTTTTTTTTTTTGCATTTGTAAAGCTGAGGGTGGTACCTGAAGACATTTATGCAGTGAATAACAGTCTGATCAAGAAGTAAGTATTAACTGTAGAAAGCCAGAAAAGGGGAAAGTAATCTGGAACAAAGTTTGATAAACCTTTCTACTAGGCTTAAGTATCCCTTATTAATTGTATATTAAATGAAAAAATGCCTAAGTAGGCCAGAGAGATCTCAAAGGAAACCTAATAATAGGAAAAGATTGTACTAAAAATACTAATAACAGCAATTAACTCTTTACCTTTTGTAATCAAACTCACTGGTGGGCAGCAAAGTTGGATTAAGGTTGAATTCAATTTCACCACCCTTTCTCCTGGCAGAGTGAATATATTTTCTTTAGTGCATATCCATGTTAAGGATGAAGTGCTCCAAGGCAATTTTGCACCAGCGGCGATCCCCACTTTGCCCTTCGTTTTCTAGCTGCAATGAAGTTGCAGCTTTGCGCGATTTAGTATCTAAAGATGGATTCTTTTCGCCAAAAAGAGAGGACACCACCCTTAGCACGCTCCAGAGGTCCGGGATGCTGCTGCGGTGCGGACTGGGGATACCAGAGTCAAGGGTACCAGAGTCAGGGGTACCAGAGTCAGGGGTACCAGAGTCGGGGGTCTCCTTTTCAGGGGTACCAGCGCCAGGGGTACCAGTGTTGGGGGTACCCGTGTCGAGGGTACCAGAGTCGGGGGTACCAGTGTTGAGGGTACCAGCGCCGGGGATCTCCCTGCCCGGTAGGGCTGCCCCTCGCCCTCCAGAGGAGCACGTACAGCTCACTTTTGGGGCTGGAAGCGAAAATCAGGAGATGGGCTTAAAGAGTAAAATTCTAAATACCTGTCAAGTCTGTAGAAGTGGGGAAAACAAGGCAAGGGAGGCAGGGCCGAGGGCGGAGCGCACCTGCCCGCTGCCGTGGCCGCTCAGGGGTTAAGCGCGCCGGGGGCGGGCGCAGCCCGGCCGGGTCCCGCCGTGCCGCGGCTCTCAATGGGAGCGGGCAGGCGGCGGGGCTGAGCTCGGCCGTGCTCGGGGATGTCGCAGGCTGAGCTCAATGAGCTGCCCGACCACTCTCCGCGGGTGCGCGGCGCCGTGTCCGAGCTGCGGCGGCGGGCGGAGGAGGAGCCCGGGCAGCGCTGGCCGCAGCCGCTCTCCGATGCCTTCCTGGTGCGGTTCCTGCGCGCCCGCGACTTCCACCTGGACCTGGCCTGGAGGGTGAGGAGCGGGCGCAGGGGGCAGGTGGCGGTGCCCGGGGAGAGCCGCGGGGAGCCCCGGCCGGGATGGGAGCAGCTCGGGCTGTGGCTGCGGGCTGGGTCGATGCCCTGCGCTGCCCGGGTCGGGCGAGGCCGGGCAGGAGTTCCAGGGTGTCACCCATTCCTTGTCACGCGTGTCTTCGGCATGGCACCCACCGCAGCGTCGCGGCTGGCTCAGGGCGGTATCGATGTGCTAACATAAAGGCTGCGGTAAGTGTGGTACAGTCACCCGCCTGTACAGTGAGTGTGGTAAGGTCACACTTCGATTGGGAAACTATCCTTCAAAGGACACCCTTGTCATGATTAGCAGGCTCAGGTTACTGGTAGCCGTACTAGTTTCACTACAGACTTATAATTACTCTCAAACTGTGAGTAAAAACTTCTTGCTTGGAGTTTAGTCATTTACAGCACTCGTTGCAGGCTCTGGTAATTTGTGGTGCTTTCCTGGCTGTTTTTCCACAGAGCACACATATTTTTAATATCCAAAGGCACAGATTGTTATCAGCTTATTAGTTTTTTAAGCTATTAAACCTTTGGAACAGAAAGTATTTCCAAATCCTCCCAGGGCAAAAGCATTCATTCGCATGTGCCAACTGAAAGCTGTGTTTCCATGGAATTTCATGTTGATTACACAGCATTGCCCAACAGACTTCACCTATTAATTTCTGACTTCTCTGGAAAGCTCTGTAGATTTCCCAAGTTTACCCACCATAAGAGAAGATTGTTTGCATATGGATGTATTGCAGGATCAAGGTACCTGAAAAAGGAAATTGAGAAATTAAATTAGACCCTTAATCATAAATAGCTTTAAAAATTGTATTTTTGTTCTTTTCATTTGGCTCATGAGATTTGCATCACAGTTTTAAATCTTTCTTCTCAGCAGAAGAACCAAGTCAGGTTCCTATGGATTTTATGTATCTTATTTTTACTTGAAGTTCATGAGATTTTTTTATATCGAAACTGTGCACTAACAATTGCAGGACCATGCCTTTTCTTTCTTTTCCAACAAAAGCCATCTTATTTTCCTATGTTCCTTGATTCAAAAATGCAGGGCTTAATGAGGACATATGGACTCCTGAATATGCACTCCTAATTGCATTGTAATTGATTGTTACTGGTAATCCTATAGACAGGACAGTGGCAGTTCTGAATTTGGTCCGTATGTTTTTGCACTGTGATGGGATTGTGAGGTGTGTTGTAGGTAGGAGTAATCTTTGGGAGTGTGAAATCTAGACTAGTTTAGAGATGGAAGTCTATGAAGTAGCAAATTTCCTATGCTCCTCTTGAGAATCAGCCCTCTAGATTGGGCACCTGCTTTGAAAAAGTTGTCTTTTTAAAACCTCTTTAGATTTTCTGGGTCTCCACAGGCTGCAGAGTTTCTGAATTTCAAATCTTCCTTTGAATTAAGAGATTCTGATGTTCAAAACCTGTGTTTAATGTTTCTGTCTAGAATTCCAGTTCTCCAGGTGCTGTAGCCACTTGCACTTAATCTTCTACATACCAGCTGCCACTATTTTCTGGAATGCTTCTCTTACAGTATGGGAAGCATAACACAGGAATGTTTTTATTGCAATTGGTATATCAAGGCCAAAGAGAATTATTGTGCAAAAATCTGTCATGGTCATAAGTTGTATTTTCACCTAACCCAAGTGTGACTTCATGTAGAAGTTATGTTAGTACTTCATCCTAGACAGAGCCCTCCTGCAATCAGTCCAGAGAGTGGCTCTTCCCTCCTGTCCTGATTTGATGTTGCCTCTTGGTTTGCAGTTCAGGTGTGTAAGACTGTCTTTGCCCAATGGGCTTCTGTGTACTACTGCATAGTATTTGTAGAGCAGCTAAGGGATAATCAAAATTCATGGCCCTGTCAAAGCATATAAGCCAAGGTTGTCCAGCATCTTAGTATGGGCTTATACTTTGCCTTAATTATGAATCAAGAGTCTGGCAATGACCAGAGCTTTTTATTGATGCATTTCTGGTTAATAATTGACACAGATTTATGTGATGTCGGTTATCCACATTTGGAAATGCTTCAGAAAAGAATAATCATCTAGATTGTGTCAAGACATTCCATTTCTAAACCTTTTATGGTGACTCATAACAGCAATCTCTTACATTTTTCCAATGGCAATTCCAGACTTGCTTTTAACTACTGATATATTGATATCTCTCATGTTAGAAGAAAATCCAGCAGTGAAACAGGTACCTGGAATTGAAGGACTCGAAGAAGAGATAAACTGTCTTAATTTCTTGAAGACAGTGGTTATCCAGTTAAGCTCAGTAACAGACTGTTCTCACAGAATCACAGATTATACTGAGTTGGAAGGGACTCACAGGGATCATGGAAATCCAGCTCTTGACCTGCACAGACTCCCCAAGAGTCACACTGTGTGAGAGTGTTGTCCAATTGCTTCTTGAACTCTGTCAGGCTTGGTGTTGTGACCACTTCCTTGGGGAGCCTGTTCCAGTGCCCAACCACCCTCTGGATGAAGAACCTTTTTCTAATACCCAGTCTAAACGCCCCCTGACACAACTTCAGGCCTCATGTTTTGTCACTGTTCACCACAGACATCAGTGTCTGCCCCTTTTTGAATGCACCAACCATGTGTGTACGTTTGACTTATTGTTACCATCAAAAACACTGTCACTTGAATTCACTAGTGATATATGAAATCTGGGGAACTAGCATCTCCTTTTGGCCATAAATGTTTCTTCCTGTTTTATTATGCATTACATCCTATAACTCTTGTATGGGACTGACTCTCAGTGACTTTGGAATGCTGTCTCTTTGTACCTGAAGTAGATTATACTCCGGGGAACAGAAAGAAAATGTTTGGCATTGAACCTCCATGCAAAGGGTTTTCATAACATACTGTTGTTGTGGCACTGAAAACTCTCTAAATATCGAGGATCCTTTTAGGAGTTCTGGTTGATACCAAGGCATACAGCGAGACTTTGGTTTTGCTCTGCATTCTACTTATGGAGGAATGAGAATTTCCTAGTGTGTTCTACTGTAAGTGAATCATTTAGGACGACTATGCTGTACAAGAAGTGTTTTCTGTAGTGCCAAACACACTGCTGGGTCTCAGACACGATCTCTGAGGATCTTCACATCATTCACACATACAGTAATTTCACGACCATAAGGCGCACCAGACTATAAGGTGCACCTCCGAGAGTCAGCAAATTTCGCAACTTTGTGCATTATATAAGGCGCACCAGACTATAAGGTGTACTTCCAGCTTTGGGCCAAAATTTTAGTCAAAAGGGTGTGCCTTATAGTCATGAAATTACTGTAAATGCTAAGTTGAAATCAGTTACTTGGCTACTTCTCTTCCATCAATACCAAGAAATTCCTTGAAAAGGATGGAAGAGCCTTTATTAGCTCCTTGAGCTGACCCTTGAAGAAACACAAATCAGTCAGCCAGGCTTCCCTTTGTGCTAAGCCAGCACGTGCCAGAATTTTTCCAGTGACAGGCAGTGCATGAGGAATTAGGAAAGTTCTGTGTCTCTATAAAATATTTAAAATTCTTTGTCTGTGTACACAGTATGTTTAAATTCTGGGTACATTTGTACACATATATATAAAAAGAAGTATAAAATGCATATGCACAAAGGTTTGTGTTCTGAAATTTGAGCTGTGGTTTCTCCTGCAAAGAATGCCAGTAGGAAACAATTTTTTTCCCAAGCATTGTGTACATTGGTGCAACTTCTGACACAAAAGAGGCCTAATTCTGCCTATCATCCACGTTAATGGAAATAAATAGTTATTAATCAAGAAAATATAATTAATTTATGTATACAGCTGCATTAGTTTCTCTAACAAGCACAATGTTTTCTAGTTCTTTTGCTTCTAAGCAAAGTACTAAGTTCACTTTGGTTCATGGGATGTGAATCTTGGTTTAATTGGTAACTTTGTAGTCTCTAATGTTCAGAAATCTGGAACTATCCCCAACAGACATCACAGAAAAAAACTCTTAATTAATGCTTAACTCTAGACACTGGAGTTTTTCATCCAGCTTTCCCCCCCTTTATCAAGTTATCTTGCATCTATTTTCAGATGCTGAGCAGATGCTAAGTAGGTTATTCAGTTTGTAAACATGGATAATTATACATTGAGATGTTTTTCTTGTGTCGTTAAGTGCGTGAGCCGTTTTTTATATTGGGTAATAAATGTGTCTGTTTTTCCTGAGATTAGGTTGTTTCACCTATATCCAAACTAATTGTTATATGCAACATTTATGTTTTTCCCTGCTGAATAAAAAAACATGCTTGAAAAAAAATTTGCATTAATTTCTGTGTTTAAACTGTGTAAAACTAGAAAACCTCTGAACCACTGCTAGTATTTGAATTCCTTTACATGTTTAAGGATTATTCTTTTAAGTGGCCATGTGAAACTTGGTTATGTCCAGCTGTAAGAAACGGGTTGCTTACATAAATAAAAATTTACAGAGTATCTGCCAAAACTAGCTCTAGATTCTGTGGAAGATTCTCTAATGCTAACCTTTACTTCAGATCTAAATGATTTTAGGTAATTAGATCAGGTTTTCAAAATCTGAGAAGTTTTGGGCACTTAGTGATTTTATTGCCAAGGGAAATATGTTTTAGGTTTAGCCAAGTTATGTGTCTGAAAGGTGCAGCACTTACTTGTGTGTCATGGAAAGTGTCCAAAGTATTCCAAACGTAGATTTATTCCTTAATGGGTGTGCTAGTAGGTTAACCATGCCTTCTGTAAGGATCTTGAGTGCATCACAAGCTGAAAACACCACACTCTCTCTTCCAAAGTCCAAGAACTTAAATCCTTCTTGTTTCCAACTTGGAAAATGTAAATATCATGAAAACGAGAAACTAACTGTATTGACTAGACAGGATTATTTAGGGTATTGAATTAGTATGTCTTTTTTATTCTCATCTTAGTTTTGGCAGGGAGTTCTTCAAAGAGGTGTTTAAAATATATATGTTCATGAAGTTGTACTACCACAGATTTTAGAAGAAGAGTGACAAATGACAAAGCTACAGATGTTTGCATAGTTGTTTTCAGTGTGGTTCTGTATTTTGCTACTATTTCAGTGTGTTTTGGAAAGACCAAGGAAAAAAACACGTTGACATTGCTGGCTGGCACAAAGCAGTTGGGATTGCTCAAACAGTGCCCTTTGTAGACAGTCAAGTACTGGCAGAGTGAGATAATCAGAGTACCTCAACAGGCCTATCCTTGCAATTATAGTGAACTTCTGTTCCACAAATTAACTTACTTTCCCTACTTCCTCCCTCTTTCCCTCACCTTGTTGTTTGTTAGTTTTTAAATTAACCTAGGCTGAAAATGATTGAATGCAGTTGAGAGACTTCTAATAAAATTCTCCTAATGGTTAAATATTTCTATCTCTAGTGGTGATTTAGGATGAGGCTTTTATCCATTTTTCTTTCACCTGCCAAATCAAGTGGGATTCTAGCATGGTACATAATTATTTTATTTTTTTCAATCTAAATACATATTTATAGGCTCTATTCCCATAAAAAATATGACTAATTTCTGATCCGTGTACCATGTATTTTTATTTAAATTTTGCTGATAAACAATAATGTTTTATAAATAGTTTCCTCATGGCAATTTATTTACAAGACCTTCAAAATAATTCAAGACCTTAATCTGAGCAGAAAAGCATTAAGCTGAAGAAAAAGTATGTTTTATGTAAAAAGATAAAAGAAGCTTGAAAGCAGAGGGAAGGGTAAGAGATAAGACTAATTATCTGAGATGAGCATGCTGTGAGCTACACAATGGTCAGTTTCAGATCTCCCTATAAGAGTCTGTAGGGATGAATTTGATTTTACTGAAGTTCCTTCTGATAATTCTTCCAATGAAAATGCTGAAGAAAATTACAGTAATTTCATGACCATAAGGCGCACCGGACTATAAGGCGCACCCCCCGGTAGCTGGCAACTTTCGCAACTTTGTTGATCATATAAGGCGCACCGGACTATAGGGCGCACTATTTTTTTGCAGCGAGGAGCCGCGTGGCATGCAACAAAGTAACGACTGGCAGGTGCTCAATTTGCAAACATTTTTCAAAGATCGGTGTAGCCTTTAAATGCAGCCCCAGGCGCCCTCCTCGTGCAGCGGGCCCTGGCACTCCCGCTCGCCCCCAGAGCCGGCTGGCATGGCTCACAGCTCCTGGCTCCCACCGCGCGGCCGCACTGCGTCCCGGCTTCCCCTCGGCCGGCGGCGGCGCCGCCTCTCAGCGCTTTCCCACGGTGCTTTTTCACTGCTTTTTGGTGCTTTCCCAGGGCACTTTTTCACCGCTTTTTTGCAGCGCTTTTTTGTCGCTATCCCGCGGCACTTTCTCGCTGCTTTTCCATGCTTTCCCACGGCTCTTTCTCACCGCTTTTCGGCACTTTCCCGCAGCGCTTTTTTTCTGCTTTCCGGCGCTTTCCCACAACGCTTTTTCACCGCCTCTTGGTGCTTTCCCGTGGCGCTTCTTGGCACTACCCCACGGCCGCGCCACTTCCCCCCACTTCTCCCCGGCCAGCGGCCATGCCGGTTCTCAGTTTCCCCTGCCCGGTGGCCGCGACTCCCACTGTTCCCGACTCCCCCCTCATGGCTGCAGCTCCCGCGGGTCCCGGCTCAACTCGCAGCTCGCACTTCCAGGTTCACAAATTTCCGAACTTTGCACATCAGATAAGGCACACCGGACTATAAGGCACACTCCCAGGTTCAGGGCAAAATTTTAGTCAAAAGGGTGCGCATTATAGTCGTGAAATTACTGTATACTTGCATAGATACAAGAAATCTGTAAACTTTTTAAGGTTATATTATATTAGTTGGACTTGACAGCTCTTTTAATTTTAGTGTTTCTGTTGCAAAATATGGAGTAATTGATAAGGGAAAAAATTAATTTCTGTTGATACAAATTATAGGAAATAAACGACTTTTGGTTGATCCTTTCAGTGCACGGAACACACTTAATTTGTGAAACTGTGCTGAGGATCAGATTGGGTTTCCCTTTTTGATGAAATACAGAAACAATTTAAAAAGCTAGGCTGTGCATGCTACCTTTAAGACTCAAAGCTACATTTCGGTTTGTTGTGAAACAAGGTGCTGAAAAACTCTGATTCTCTTAGCTAATTTGAAGGTCTTGGGTGAGATCTCTAAGTGATAGCCATTGAGGAAATTATTACAAAATGTGAATTACTTGTAAGAGCTGTCTCTCTACTGTCCAAGCTAAGTGATAGAGAACTTAGCAGAGGTGATACGGCAGAGGCAAATTTTAGTGGATGAGCTGAGAGGAAGCATTTTAGAAGACAGTCTTGCATAGCTTCCTACTTATGCAAAATGTCTTCAATTTTAGTTGCAGGGCATAGTTCATTTTCCCCACATCCACTTAATTAATATTAAAGGAGAAACAACAATTAGACTTGGAAGTTAGAACTACTGCATCACCAACTTAACTTTTCATGATTCGTCTCAAAGATGACCTTTTACAGTGCTACCTGTAATTCTTCCACACAGGTCACCTCACAGAGGAACACCTTTAATTGTCTCTTTCTTAGCTTTAGTTCATGGCCTTTCAACACACAGCTCCTCCTGTGCCTTAGAAATACTGGTTATGGTGCTACCTCCCAGCCTTGGGAACCAGGGTGACCAAGTCCCTGACAACATGTGGGATCTCTGTTTTAGCCAAACAGGTTCTCATTGTTTCCACTCTGAGGGAGGGAAGTTGTCAAATGTGTAATGGACCCACTACTGTGTTGCATTCTCTCATTTCAGAGGGGAAGAAGAGACCTCAAAAATGGTTTTGGATTTGCTGATGAGCATACCTGTTTCAAATAGTAAACTGGAATTACTGATGGCTGTGTAAAAAATAGGGAGGGAGAGAGTGGAGGATGTTCCTCCATAAAATTTTGCACATCTAAATTAAAAAAAATCTTGAATGAGTCTGATGCAGTAGCAAAATGAATAATCTTAATGGTAACCTGAGCAGAAAAAAATGGAGTTTTAATTAATTTTACATAGTAACTACAGGCTTATTGTATATTCAGTTTTCATTTCTGACACAAAATGACAACTGCAGTCCATTAATGATTTGACTGGGTTCTAAATTCATCATGGCAATTTACTCACTTACTTGATCCACTATAGCAACCTTCTGTTTCTAGGAGTGATCTGGTTAAAATATAAAATTAAATTATAGCTAATTTAATGAATGAAACCTGACTGTGACCACATTTGGAAAACATGTTTTTAACTGTGTTCATCCTATAATAGCTGAAGCTTACTGGACATCCACATTAATTTTTTTCCAGTTATTGAAGAATTATCAGAAGTGGAGAATTGAATGCCCAGAAATAAGTGCAGATTTACAACCATCTTCTATTCTTGGTCTTTTGCAAGCTGGCTATCATGGAGTCCTAAGGTCAAGAGACCCACATGGAAGCAAAGTTCTAATATACAGAATTGGTGAGTGACAAAATTGCTTGGAACAGTTACACACCTGATTCTGACACTGAAGATTTTGAGTTTTGTTTGTTTGCTTTTTTTGTTCTGTGGCTTGTTTATTTTTTAATTGCCACCATTTCAGCAGCAAACCGAAAATATTTAATGGGTACAACTGCAGGTGTTGTTAAAACCAGATCATATCAGAATATCTTAACTAGAAAGGTAATATATTTTTGTTCCCTGCTCGAAATGTGTTTACATTAATATAAAGGTGAATTTACTGAGCTGTAACAGTTAAATAATTTTATATTTGTATGGCTAAAGCTGTACAATCCCTTATGAAGAACCTAAATTTCTTTTTAGGGAGTTCTTGTTGTATCTAAAGAATCTTGAAGGTTAAATCTTGGTAGGTTATGTGGTTTTTTGGCTCTGAGTGTCCAACAATCATTTGACTTCGTGTAAATTGTCAAAGCCATGGACTAAGACTGTGGTACTGATGCAGATGCAGCACAGAGTGGGGAGAACACAGAGGAGTACATCTGGTCATGTATCAACATTCAGTTTAGGCTTGGATGAGCAGTTCACCAGGTTTTCACTATTTACTTGTAGCCAAAGAGCTAACAACACTTGGAAAAAGCTTGATGCACCTCCCAAAATTTTTTAAAAGTGCTTATTTAAATGAACATCATAGCTCTTTATGCTTGTTTTTGACAGAGGCTTTATTTTTGCCAACTTTCAAAGGATTGTCTTGTTATCAGCTGGTCTAATAGGCAGTTGTGCCCTCTAAAGCTTTCATCTAGGGTTAAGGCCCATCCCATGCAATTTTTTGCTCAGACCTCAGAAAAAAAATAAGTGAGATTCACTCAATCGTGCCAGAATTATGACACTGAAAAAAAATTATATTAATTGATTGTATTGATGATCTGCAGCTTCTGCTAGCATGACTGTTATTGAATTGTACCTTTTACTGGGTCTGTGGCCGTAGGTAAAACATGCTACATTACATGGTACCATCTACTAAAAAAGCATCAATGATGAGTGAGAGAGCAGGCACACCAAGTATCTTATGCACTGACAAAACAGTTTATTTCAGGAACTTTGTTCTTGCCGGTTACTTCTTGTTTCTGAGAAGCATGCTAGAAGCTGTAGGAAGAAAAAGTGCAGGTGTATGGGGTTTTCTCATGGTAATGCAGGGTAATCTCTCTTTTCTTCAGGACAATGGGATCCCAGTTTATTTACAGCATATGATGTGTTTCGTGTAAGTCTCATCACATCTGAACTCATTGTAAGGGAGATTGAGACTCAGCGAAATGGAGTCAAGGCCATCTTTGACCTTCAAGGGTGGAGATTTGCTCATGCTTTCCAAATCAGTCCAGCAGTGGCCAAGAAAATTGCTGCTGTTCTCACAGTAAGTATGACATAATTCTTTATGCAGCTTAATTGCTGTAACTTCCAATTTTTCAGCTCTTCCAAGCCATAGTAAATTCCGCTTCTGTAGGCCTTCTCAGACTATGCAACTAAGAACAACAAAATCCTAAATCCATTACAAGTTCTGCTTAATTTTACTTAAAGTTTATTCTTCTGTAGCAGTAAATGCCCTCTAACTTCTGGTATTTTATAAGAACTCCACCAGTCTGTTACAACACAAGAATTTCATGATTGGAGGTGCAGATGAAGCCCAGTTTTGGAAGGATTTTCTGTTTGTTATCCTGTTTCATTTCTTCCATTCTTTTGTGCATTATCTCAATATTTAAAGCATCTATTCCTGGCTCAGAGAATACTAAAAATAGCATGCACTGTGTGCAATTAAGAGCAAGACACTCCTAACTGGTTACCAGTATGGATGATGCTTATGTGATCTTCCATCTGCTAACAACAAAATGTGTAACGTTTATGTTCTGCTTGCTTTCTTCCCCACAACATGAGCATTGTTTTGTGCAAATCACTGCTACCTCATCTCCTATTTTTCACAGAACTTCTCAGGACTTTACTGTTTTTAAGGCTTATTCCTTACTGCCAAATTCAGTTGAACTTTGCCACTGGATCTGAGAGAAAAAAAGTTAAAGAAAAAAGGGGACAGAGAATTGACAGCCTACAGTGTAGTTCTATAATCTTATTTTCCTTCAGAGGTTGTGTTGAAAGTCAGTAATAATAAAACTGTTAGCCTGTGATGTGGAAATGAGCCAGGGAGATAATCTCTTGCTCTGATTTGGTAAGGTTCATATCTGAGATTCAATCAAAGCTTAGTCATTGAATTAATATCATCAAAACTTCAGATGTTCTTCCTTTCTGGTATATACTATAAAACTTAATTGAAACCATTAGGTGTTCCCAATCTAGAATAAGAACTCTTGGTGTTATGCAGTCTTGGGCCAAATCTCATGAAAACAGGACTAGTGGGAGTATTTCATTTGATTTCTGAGGTAGTAAGCAGATTGCTGGTAATTTTTAAAGTTTGAAATAGAGCAGAAAGGAAGCAGAATAGGATTTGCAAGTACATCTAAAGGTTTCAATCCATTAACTCAAAGCCGGAAAATCTTTGGCTATGTTTCCATCTTGACCTATTTCTGCTTTTGTTCAATGTTTTTCAAACTTCTAAATGCTTATTCTAGCTATGGAAAAAGAGAAAATTAAAAATGTGTGTTTCCAGTGTTCTTTTCTAAGAAGAGAAAGGAAATTTAACTCTTTTGGGTTTTTTTTTTTTGTCTCCTGATTCCTTTCCACACTTGTAACTGGGTTTGTAAATTTGATCCAGAGATTATGTTAGTGTTGTTCAATATCATAGAATCTTAGAATATGTTAAGTTGGAAAGGACTCATCAGAATCAAGACCAACTCCTGGCCCTATGCAGGACACCCCAAGAGTTACACCATGTGGCTGAGAGTATTGTCCAAACACTTCTTGAGCTCTGTCATACTTGGAGCTGTGACCACTTCCCTGGGGAGCCTGTTCCAGCCTGTTCTGGATGACGAACTTTTTCCTCATATCCAACATAAGCCTCCTCTGACACAACTTCAGGCATTTCCCTTGGGTCCTGTCTCTGGTCAGCAGAGTGAAGAGATCTGCCCCTCCTCTTCCCCTCACAAGGAAATTGCAGACTGTGATGAGGTCTCCGCTTGGTCTCATCTTCCCCAGGCTGAACGGACCAAGTGACCTCAGCCACTCCTCACAGGACTTCTCCAGACTCTTCACCATCCTTCTTGCCCTCATTTGAAGCTCTCCAATAGCTTAATGCCCTTTTTATATTATGGTGCCCAAAACTGCCCCCAGTCAGTATTCAAGGTGAGGCTACCCCAGTGCACAGCAGAGCAGGACAATGCCCTCCTTTGCCCAGTTGGAGATGCTGTGCCTGATGCACCCCAGGATATGCCTTATGCACTCCAGAATATGCATATAAGTAAAAGTTAAGAAACCTTAGTTTTAGCCCTGTGTTTTACTCAATTAATGTGTCTTGCAAATTACTACCCTGTATGAAGAAACAGAAGTTAATAGAAAGGAAGCATGTACTAAGGAATGGAAAGCATGGTATGAATAAGTGACATTATCTTGAAAAATCTGTTATCCCAGGCAAAAAATTGTTTTGTGAAAATCGTGACAGTAGATTTTAAGTATATGATAGCCCATAATGACATTGAGTAGATATACAAGCTGAGAATTTTAAGGTCTTTATCATACATTAAAATCTAAAAGGAGTAGCACTAAAGAAATGTGTTGGCTTTGAGTTTTTTGTTCTTTAGAACTACTGAAATAATAAGGAGATACATTTGTGAGAAGTTCCACTTTTATAAGCAGAAATCATCTGGTTCAGAGGTAGTATTGGGTGGGATATGAAGGAAGGCTCTGCTTTCACCACTGCTCTTTTAAGCACTGCCATATTTTCTTTTAAATTTCAAAGATCTGGAACTTTAAATTAATGCAAGTAGAATCCAAGTTGGTTTATATTATAAAGTCTGTATAGCAGATATTTTTAAAATTCCATTAAAACAGTAATCTTGTTTTGAAGCTGAACTTCTGGCTTGGCCAAATTCCTTGTAATTTCAAGGCCTATCTCTAAATTATAAATATAACTTATTTAACTTAAAGTTATTATCTTCAATTGTTAATATATGTTTACATATTATCCCTCAGGCTGTAAATTGCCAGTAAAAGCACATAGCTAGATAGCTCTTTTGTAAATTAGTAGCAGAATCTTGCGAAGAACTGTACTTTAGAAGAAAGACTGAGCCCAAGGTTTGTGTACAATATTTATGTGCAATTTGGTGATAGTTTTCTTTTTGGTTTTTCTGTTTGTTTGTTTTTAATATTCAATCTCACGTCCTATTGAGATGAAAAAAAATGGTGAGATTTTTCCCTCTAATGGAGGAACAAGATATGATTTTTCTAAATGTTGTTCTTAATTTGTACTGTAGAATACTACAAAATGCAGGAATTGGCAAGGTCAGAAGAACTACTTTAACCTATGGACTAGACAGTTTTTACAGGCTTGTCCTTAGTAATAGAGGTGGTTCAATAATATTTTCTTTTTCTTATTCTGTTTTCCATGTATGCTGACAGGATTCCTTTCCACTGAAAGTTCGAGGTATCCACTTGATTAATGAGCCTTTATTCTTCCACCCAGTCTTCGCTCTAATTAAGCCTTTTCTCACTGAAAAAATAAAGCAACGGGTGAGTGCACACAAATATTTCTTTCTGCCACAAAACCCTTACCTGACAATCTGCAGCACTTTCCTTAGGCTCTGTTACTCCTGAGTACTGTAGAGCATAAATCATTTTTGTTTGTTAGTGCCTTCCAGACCTCCAGAATCTAATAGTAAAGCATTTGGAATTATTAATAGAATGAGAGTCCCAAGTGGTGCTGTTATCACTACTCTAAGGATAAAAACCACTGTGACACAAAGAGGTTAAATAATTTGCTTGAGGTCACATAATAATTCTTCTGCAGAACTAGAAAGAAATAGGTCCTGGATTTCCCAGTACTCTGCCTATAAATGATAGAGAAAAATTATCACTGAACAGTGTTTTATGGTCCAAGTTGTGCAGAATTACTAGAAGACAACTGTTTTTCTCTGACAGACCTCCAGAGGCATTTATACATTAAAAATTGGTCAGATTTAATTTCTATTTTTTTTTTTTTCAAATAGCTTCTTAGTTGCTTTAAATAGTTTCGCAGTTATAGATCTGCAAATAAATTTGTATTTGGATGCAAAAGCATGCCAAGGACTATGGTTTACTGCAGCATAGGAAAAATACTGGAGTTTTTGGCTGGCACGAAAGTGAAGTGGTAGCAGCAGGACTAAAGTACAAAGTAAGCAGCCCTGCCTATTGTTATTCCCATTCTGAAGCCTCCTTTTCTCAGCACATGGATCTTGGGCATTTGCAATAGCCACTGGATCCCCAGACAGTAGATCCTAGAAAAGTATCAGACTGGAAGTAATGAACAGGGCTTGAAAATAGCTACAATAAAGCAAGAGGAGAAGAACCAAGCCTACAGTATTGCAAGGGTTAAAGTGGAGAAGTAGTCCAGAATCTAACTCCAGTTGGAACTGAAAGATAAGGAGTGATACATAGATTCTGTTGAGTATCTTCCTTGACACCTGTCTGAACCTACATACATACTACATAATCTTGTTTTTAAATACATGTGGCAGGACCAGATAGTAATGGCTATGAGCCAGACTCAGCTCTTTTCTTGGAAAAGACTGAAGGGCAAGTACAAGATACCATGACAAAACAAATCACCAGTCTTCCCATGGTTTAGCTCAGTTTAGCAGTTTGGATGTAGTGTGTACTGTCATCAGCGTTGCTAAACCACTCTGGAGCAAGTCTGTAGTTAGTTTTGGTTAGTTTGTGCTCACAGCTATATAAAATGCAGTTCTCAGGTTGTAGTTCATCCTTCACCAGCCCTGAGATCCAGAGCAGGATACAGTTTGAGCACCTAGGGTAAACTCACAAGGGTAGTTCCTCCTTTTAAGAAACTTGGTATGAATAAATACACTTACAGTAATTTCACGACCATAAGGCGCATCGGACTATAAGACGCACCCCCCGGGAGCTGGCAAATTTCGCAACATTGTAGATCATATAAGGCGCATCACACTATAAGGCGCACTTTTTTTTTGCTGCGAAGATCCGTGCTGCGTGCAACAAAGTAACGAATTAGTAACGGAATCCCGTGATCGTGGAGTTTACTGGCAGGTGCTCAATTTGCAAACATTTTTCACAGATTGGTGTAGCCTTTAAACACAACCCCAAGCGTCCTCCCTATGCGCGAGGCCCAGCACTCCCGCCCGCTCCCGGTGCTGGCTGGCGAGGTGGGGCTCGGGGCCGGCGGCGCTTTTGGGGCCGCGGTGGCGGCCGGTGGCACTGCTGCTTTCGGGGCCGTGGTGGCACTGTTTTCGGGGCCGGCGGCGCTTTTGGGGGCGTGGCAGGGGCCAGCAGTGCTTTTGGGACCGCGGCCGGGGCCAGTGGCACTTTCAGGGCTGCAGCCGCAGCGGGGGCCGGCGGCGCTTTCGGGGCGGTGGCGCTTTCGGGGCCGCGGCTCGCAGCTTCTGCGGCAGCCCGCTCCCTCTGTCCCCGTGCCCCCCCGGCGCTCCGGCAGCCCCACGCTGCCCCTGTGCTCCGGGTGCCCCGATGCCGGCAGGCTCGCCCTGCGCCGCCGCTGCCCCGCCCCACGCTGCTGCTGCCCTGATGCCGCCGGCTTTCCCCCCCCACCCAGGCTGTGCTGCCACTGCCAGCTTTCCCCCTGCGCTGCTGCTGGCCCGATGCCGCCGCCGGGCGGGCTCTGCTCGGCTCAGGACTGTTGCAGGTTCGCACTTCCATGTTGGAAAATTTCGCAACTTTGTACATTATATAAGGCGCACCGGACTATAAGGTGCACTTCTGGGTTTGGGGGAAAATTTTAGTCAAAAGAGTATGCCTTATAGTCGTGAAATTACTGTAAAAACGCTTAGTTAAACCAAGCTGATGGGTTCAGCTCTTGCATTGAGATGCTCTGCTGCCTGTTCTCACTCAATAGTCTGGCATTCATACCCAAGTAAATGCTTTTAATATTTTGGTTTAGGTGTACATGCATGGAAATAACTACTCGCAGAGTCTGACCGAACACTTCCCTGTCAGCATTCTCCCACAGGAATATGGAGGGGAGGAAGTCTCCATTGAAGAGCTGGCCAAGGAATGGACTGACTTCATAATGGCATCTTCAGATTATCTTCAGAGCATTTCTCTGATTGCCTAGGAATAACCTTAATACAGTATTTTATCAATTCTTGAATACTGGAATTAGAAATAAGTTTAATATGAAGCCTTCCATTGTGAATGAAACCAATATGTCTTTGCAGGGCACTCACTGAATGTTATATTGGCTGCACTTTCATACTAACTGGAGTCTATCAGTTTGTATGTCTGAAGAGATTAATGAATTTTTCATATTTGTCACACTGTTTGTAATTGAGTGTGCCAGAAAGGTGAAGAGTGCATTGGATATCAGATTGATAATGCTGCTGTTAGGTGTTTGGAGACAACTCATCTGTAATAACGAACCTTACACTTAGCTATTGTATCTTGGCTTGTCAAGACCATAGGATACAAAACAAGGAACAGAATGTGAATAGGGTAGAATAACTTGTTGCAGAAATAAGACTACAGGACTAATTTACACGGAATGAAGAGGCTGCTTTTTTGGATTGATTCTCAGGGAAAAATGCTGTTTTGCTAGTTTGTATCAAATTGAAAATTAGTCACAGTAGTGAGACATTTGTGTTACTCCTTGTGCAGCTTCCCTTTTTGTGCTAATTAACAGAGCGATCTTCCGGTTTTACAGAGAAAACACCACCTACATATTCTTCAAAGGACAGTGTGAATCAGAGGAGGAGCTGGTAAGAGTCAAAACAACCTTGAAAATTCTTACTTTCTTTCTTCAAAGTGATACTGTCTATGGACAACTACAAACAATTCAGATTATTAATGTTCAATCCCTAGTGTAGAGGACTACAGAGGTCAAAAGTTTTCAGCTGTTTGCATTATCTGTTTGTTTCAGGGGGTAAAGCAGGTTATCCTTTGTGGATCTGAACTTTAGAAATATCTGTTGTGTGTTCTAAGGGTGCTTTGAGGTCACTGTGGACCTCGGCATAGAAGATGCTTGCTATCATCATTTTATTTTCAGTACAGTAATCGACAACTTGTCAGACTATTGGCTGCTGGGTACTGAAAGAAATGATTTTTAATGTCCATTGAGACCACATCTTCATTTCTGTAGGGATAATTTTAAAAAAAGCAATTTCCATACTTACAGAAAACAGGTTTTTGTTTTGTTTTGAAGGAGCATTGTTGACATATGAACACTGCATATGTAAAAGCTATCACTCACACTACAGAGCAGTAGCATGCTGCAATCCCCTGTATTTAGTAACCTCAACCATTATTTTACTTTTTCTCTCAGCTTTTTCCTAAAATCTGTTAGTACACCAACTGCAATTTCTTAACTCTGTTTTGTTTTTGCTTAAGCACTATATATTTAGGCATTCCATATGAATTTCCGTATAAATAAATCCATAAAAAATGCTTTTATCTCAGGTAGCTAGAAATTATAAATAAATAACTTCAGTTATTTTGTCATCTTTAGGACATTGGAATGGTATATATTGGCATGGGGACTGAAATGAAACTATCCTATTATATTAGAAATGTCTTACTCTAGATTATGATTAATAAGGCAGTATTGTAAGTGTCATTGGAATCTACTCTTTATTAGGAAGAGAAACATCTATGAAAGACACATTAGAGTACTTGTTGGTTGTAGTTTCTTCTGCTGTGGTAAGAACAATGCCAGAAATTCTTTCAAAACCAACAACAACTTCTTATTTTTTTTTTTCCTTCCAATTTCCAAATTTCCTCAAGTGCCTTTTTCATTTTTCTCTTTCAAACTATTTTTATATGGGGTCTAAATTAAAAGAAACCTTTTTCAGATATACAATTCTATAAAAATGTATTTCATATATATTTCTTTTTCTCAGATTTAACTATTTTGCGATAAAAAAACTCCTTAAATAGAGGAGTTCAATGAACTGCAAATGCTTCTTTATAAGAAAATAGACTAAGTAGTCAGGTATCTGGCGATTGTTCAAGTGTGTAACTCAAGTTCCGGGTAATTTACTAGCTGGAGAAGCGAAGCTATTGTCTTAACATTGCAGCCCTTCAATTTTAATCTGTGAATCTAAACTGCATAAAGGAACGAACCATGTTTCAGTGAACAAGAACATTTAAAAAATTTAAACTTTTCTTATGAAACCAATCTCTGATAGCTACTGCTGTATGTAGCAGAAAACTCATTTGATTGTATATGTATATGCATATGCATATTTAGCTGGGGCTTTTTAATCTTTTTTTGGACTTCACCAGCTCATGAATATAAAGTCCTAAATGTCTTCAAAAATACCCTGATCCTGTTATTAAGTGGTGACATGTTTGCATGACTCAACAGTTAGAGCACTGAGCGCAGTTATTTTTTTCTGAACTGTTAATTATTTTTTAATGTTTACATATTATATAGGAGGTGGGAACTCTTAATTGCCATTGCTGCTAATAACAAGGACACAAGATAATTGGAACATTTACATAATGAATAGTGGAGATGTTGGCATGATGCGCGGTGCTGTTGCAGCTTTGAGCAGCAGTCAACAAAACAAAGATCCCTAAGTGCATTATTCTTTAAAAACATCGGGAGTGCCTCTAAAAAAAAGATAAAGTTCCTGTTAAACGGTGCAAATATAATTTACTACAGACTGTAAGCACGATGTGATGCACAATTTTTAAGATTTCTCTCTTTTAAAAAAATGTATTAACACATGTTTTAATTAATAAACCCTTTCTGGTTGAACCAGCCTCGTCTGTCACCGATACGAGCGTCGCTTTCCCGCCGAAGGCCGCGGGTGGCAATGGGGGATGGATGGATGGATGGATGGATGGATGGATGGATGGATGGATGGATGGATGGATGGATGGATGGATGGATGGATGGATGGATGGATGGATGGATGGATGGATGGATGGATGGATGGATGGATGAATGAAGTCCCCGGCGGGGCAGCGAAGCCCGGACTGCATTTCCCAGCGGGCCAGGACTACATTTCCCAGCGGGCCACGCTGCGGGCGGCCGGAGGCTGCGTGGCGCAGGGGCGGTCGCCCGGCCCGGCCCGGCCCAGCCCAGCCGGCAGCCGTGCCCGGAGGCGAGGCGAGCCCTGCCGGCAGCCGAGCCGTGCTCGGAGCCGTGCGGTGCCCGGAGCCGTTCGCTGTGCCCGGCGGTGGCCATGGGGCGCCTGGCAGGGCTCGGTCCCGTGGCGGCCACCGCGCTGCTCCTGGTGCTGCTGCGCTGCGGCTCCGCCGCCTCCCTGTCGCGGCGCGACCTCGCGGCGGGGCGCAATGACAGACCCATCATCGGTAAGGACTGACCCATCGTGGGTGAGGGCAGACCCATCAGGGGTAAGGACGGACCCATCGTGGGTGAGGGCAGACCCATCGTGGGTAAGGAGCGCCGCTCTCCCTGCCTCCTGCTGGGCACGGAACCGTCTCCCGGAGCGGAGGCTTGGCTAGAGCTGTTACGAGCGGCGTTACGGTGTCCTGTCTAAAAGCCAGGCTTACCTGGGCGAAGTTACAGTGCCGGGCAGTCCTAGCAGGGAAGAAGCCGAGGCTTAGTCAGGTAATGTGTGTTTATGTGGCGCCTTATAATTGATGCCCCGTTGTCTCGGTGCAGTTCTCCGGGCAGTAAATGTATCGCTGCAAGCTGGCATATAGGAAATGGGAGCTTAATTAATTCATTAATAGAAGCACGAGTCTTAGGAAGCTGGGGTGGTTTGGGCAGGAGAAGAGAAGGCTCAGGGGTGACCTCACCGTTCTTTACAATTGCCTGACAGGAGGTTGGAGCCAGGTGAGGTTCGGTCTCATCTCGGCAGCTGGCAGTAGGACAAGAGGACAGAGTGTTAAGCTACCAAGGGAAGTTTTAGGTTAGAATTTAGAAAGAATTTCCTCACAGAAGGGTTGATTAGACACTGTAATGGACTGCCCAGGGAGGTGGTGGAGTCACCATCCTTGGAGGTGTTTGAGGAAAGACTGGACGTGGTGCTTGTTTCATGGTCTAGTTGACATGGAGGTGTTCATTCGTAGGTTGGATTTGGTGATCTCAGAGGCCTTTTCCAACCTGATTGATACAAGATTTTGTGACTTTTCTTTCCGTGTGTAGCATTTGCCATTTGTATGGTGCTAATTTTCTTCCTTGGGTCTTTCAGGGATATTGTCACAGGAATGTCACTTTGATGAGTACCAGCAATTTGGAAGGTCTTATATTGCTGCTTCGTATGTGAAATTTGTGGAATCTGCCGGTGCTCGAGCTGTGCCAATAAGGTACATTTTTTTAATCCTTAGGAATGGATAATAATTGCATTATGTAAGGTATGTACCATTTTAGATGCACAGAAAATAGTTCTTCTGCTTTTCTGAGCGTTTATTGCTCCTCAAAGATCATTGAAGATGCCACAATTCTCAGAGAGTTTTACTCTGAGTAAAAGCAGAGTGGAACATGTACTTTTTAATACTTCTGCTTACATTACTTGTCTTTCTTTAAAAAGTTCTAATTTTTTTTCTTACCAGTAAAATTGCCTTCTGCAGTTTACATGCATAGTTTTTGAAGTTAGCTGTTATCAGTGTCCAGTATAGTGCCCCACAAACACATACAGATACCTAGATAATAGATATCTATATTTTCACACTTTGTAGCCCCGGAATTCAGGGACTCAAGGAAGGCTACCAGTACTCCTTTCAGAAAACAAGGTCCAGTTCAAACTATGAGCCACTATCTCCTTGTTGTTTGGTTAAAAAGTAGCAGAGTAAGTAACAGCTGACAGTACAATACCAACACTTAGCTATAAAATATTAAGTGCACTGAGACCAGATGATGAAATTATAAATTTCGGTACTTAAAAATAATACCAATACAACTGCAGAAAAATAAAATAGGATGTATCTACACAGTCCAATAAAAGCACCATATAAGTGCCCAAATTTAGAAGCCAGCATTCCTCACATAGCTGCTGGAGCTTTCAGAGTGTTTATTGGCCAGAAGCTTCACCGATGAATGGATGCTTCTAATTCTGGCAATTAAGTTACTTGCAGCAAAGCTGAATACTTTCACTTACACCCAGCATATCAGTTCTGCAGAAGTGTGGCCATCTGTGCTGGTTTTGGCTGGGGCAGAGTTAATTTTCTTCGTAGTATCTGGTGTGGGGGTGTGTTTTGGATTTGTGCTTGAGCACAGGGTTGATGATATAGAGATGTTTTTGTTATTGCTGAGCAGAGCTTACAACAGAGCCAAGGCCTTTTCTGCTTTTCGAGCTGCCACGCTGGCAAGGAGGCTGGGGGTGCATGGGTGTGACCCACTGTTTGCAGCTCTGCCCTTCTTGGAGTCAGTTGGAAACCGGAGCTGCCGGTCTGCAGGAAATAATAACCATGCCATTCATGTAAATAGTAAATTTTTCAAGTGTCTTGCCAAAGGGTCTCAAAGTATCTCATTAGGAACTCTACCTGACAGGGCCCTGTTTTCAGTCTTGTGGATTGAACTGTTTCAAGTGAAATGTTTCATTTGATTTCTGTCCATTTTACTCTTTTTAAGCATGCCTTCTGCATATTTTCTGTGTCAGACATTTCTGTTGAGTAGAGATGATATTTTCGTGGTCAAGTAAATGTACATCGTATGTATTCTATAATTATTTTTTGTGTTTCAGATTAAATCTTACAGATGAAGAATATGATAAAATATTCCACTCTATTAATGGGTAAGTCTTGAGCACTGTTTTTCTGTTGAAAGGCATGATGGTTTTGTTTTTGAGCTCTGCTGTGTTCTCAAGAACATTTTCTTCCTGCTCTCTTGAGAGGTTGTGCTGGGCACTGCAGACATGAAAATATATTCTAAGACACAGAATGCGTTATTTTATCCAGTATTGGTGCTGCCTTTCTTTCCTTGGGGAACATGTCAGATAATCTGCAATAGTGCCAAGAGTGATCTTGGCATTCCCTTGTGTTTGTCTGCAAACAGGGAGAAGTGGCCTTATAGTTATGAGCAATTTTGCAAGTGAGATACTCAACTTCCTCTTCTTTAATTGTCTTCCTCATTTGCGTGTCACCTTCATTTTGATGTTTAATACCACTTACTTGGTATTTCACCCCTGTTTCCCTTTCTTCCCTCCTTCAGTCCTTTTCACATCTCCTTTATTATAAAAGTTTCTAATTTCTAGTCTCTTCTACTCTTTTCTCCATGTATGCTCTCTCTCTTGCTACTTGAATGGTGTGTCTTGCCTGTTGTGATTCTCTGTCTTAGGTCTTTGTTAGAAAAACTTCTTGGTTTTCAAGGGATCTGTGGCAACTGACCACCCCTCTGTTCTTCCTTTTCAAATGTGGGATAACATGAACTTGCCTAACAGATTTTATTGTGGACTAAGCAAAGCCAAAACCTTTTATGTTTTTTAGCCTTGTGCTGAAAGTCTACTTCAGAAGAGTAAAATCAGCTGATGCTACACTTCACAGCCCTGATGGTCTGTGAGGCCAGAGCATGTGACTGGGCTACTTGTAGATGAGCATGAGATGAGATGAACATCTTAAACCATGAATGCATTTGTTAAGCTTATGCATGTAACTGGAATGTTAATCAGCATGTGTAGACCTTGCAGATTTAGACGTTTGGCTGTCTGGGCAATGTGCTGTCCTCCTACATCAACATGCCCTGAACGCTAAGATGTGGGTCTTTGCAGTCTTGTGCTATAAGGGAGCGTTAAAACAGTAAAGCTTTTCTCTGCTGAGTGCTCTTGGAGACCAAATAAATAATTTCCTCCCTTTGTCATGTCTACCATCTTCACTCTGGTTACCAAAAGGGCTTTCCACCAATGGAGTCTCTCATTGTTTCTACCTCACCACCTAAGTCAATGCAGGAGAAGTGTTTGGCAAGTAGATCCACTTTCTTTGTCCTTCTGTCCTTGCAGTCAGAAGTCAGTTGAGTTTGTGTTATGTAAGTGAGTGAGGATGGTCTATATTTCCATCTGTTTCTCTCCACTGTTGCCTGTTGGCTTCCACGATAAAACTGTGTGTAAATAACAAAAAGGAGTTCTGGAGGGAATGACATTTATTCTGTGGAAATTCAGAATAAGAAGGAGCTACATTGATCTTTCATATATTTTCTTTGAAGTCAGAAATTGCTTGCTATTAAATGCTACCTTCTTAAAATCATAAAATTTACTACAGTATAGACATAATTTTATGAATGTGCTCCTGAGGTAGCCATTGAAATGCCCAGTGGAAATCAGCTCTAACCAGGTGGTGATACTGGAATACACGTAGTTGCATTTCAATCTGCTTATGACAATGTCAAGCCATTATCATTGCTACTTAATGGGTTATTTCCTTTTTGCATTAGCAAAAATGATGATCAGTTTTCCTAATTAGTATAGTCCAGATTTTGGTTTGAACAGGTTGAGTGAATTTTCTATCACTTCCAGGTAAAGATCTCCTTTAAGATCCTACACTTTTAAGGTAAAGATCACTTGTCTAATTAGATCTCTGAAGAAACTTATAATCTGGCCTGTTTGAAAATACCTTCAGCTATATTAATTTTCAGTGTTGACACTGGGAAGTAAAGTTTTTTTTTATTTTTGGGAATACTGCTTTTCCACCAAATACTTGATGGCTTTTACATGAGCCTTTGCATTATTCACTTTAAAAAAACCCTGGTCACCAGGGTTTAAATGCATGTTTGCTCTGCAAATGTTTGGGATCATTTGAGATGTTATTTGTTTCTAACTGCTTGTTAGTGTCTCACTGACAGAGATTGTTATTTTCAGAGCACAGAAATGTAGAGGAAATCCTACACCCCTTTTGGTAAAAAAACAGCAACTAATGGATGTGACTTGAGTAAATCCAATTGAGGTTCTGCAGCAGTGGGTTAAGGAATGCTCACACATCCAGTTTTGTTGGTTCTGCAGGCACTGTTCCAGTCACTGTTCCACAGTCAGAAGAGGCTTCCTTTATTTTGTGTTACTGTTTCTGATGGTACTTGATTATTTTCCATGTCATCATGTGTTCATATGAATTCTCTGCTAGACTGTGCTGAATCTTTTTCTTCTGTGGTGTTTTTTTGGGTTTGGGCAGCCACACAGGGAATTGCCATTCCTGTTTATATTTTGTGGTGGAAAAATCTTGTGGACTATTTCTATGAAATTGTGCCTGAGAGTCTCTTCCTTAGCTCTATGGGATCCTTTGTGACCAAAGGTTATGGTCAAATGTACTTTTCTTCCTTTTGATAGGAACTTTAGAAGGTCACTATGCCAGGGCCACAATTCTATTTTTCTGAAACTGAACAGAAGGAATTATGATGTGGGCTGGAATTTTAAAGTGGTAGTGAGAGCCAGCTGTGAGTCAGAATAGGAAATTACAGTCATGGCTTGCAACCCTTTTGTATGCCAGCTGAAATCTGTGTGTTTTATGTATGTACTGTTTACTTTCTTGATCCATACTTTGTGATAGAATAACCATTCTTCAGTAGGAGAACACTAAGAACACTGTGATTAAGTTAAAGACTGAAACACCTAAACTTAGCTGTCTACCTGTGCATTAGCTGTCCAAACTCACGTAATTAATGGAAGGCTAGCCAGTCCAGCTAGTGGAACTGTCAGGGCTGTTCAGCATATCCACCACTCAGGTGTCTGCTCTGGAAAACCTATTTGAATCTCCAGTGACTCTCCTGACTGAATCCCTGCTGTCCATGACAGGAACATAGATACCTGTCTGTAAATTTCTGAAACTTAGACCTATATTGTACCTTTAAAACTATCAGACTATTTCAGACTAATGCTATCAGACATATCTCTGTACATTGTCTAGGTTTTGGGTAGATCACTGTTGCTAATCATATTCTTGGATGTTGCCTTTCAGGGTACTTCTTCCAGGAGGTGGTGTGGATCTTAGGACTTCAGAGTATTCAAGGGTTGCTAAGATATTTTACCACAAGGCCTTGGAGGTAATTACTAAGGAGAAGTTGGTTCTTGTTACTATCGCTGTTCAGAGATCAAAATGTGGGGTTCATATTTTTCACAGTTTTGCACTGTCATTCAGTGGGTTAACTATAGGCCTGAAAATAGGTAGCTTATTTCTTGCTTCTGCATAAAACTTCTGCATTAATAGCTTAAGATTCAGACTTGTGACACCCACTCCTGCTATATGTTATGGTCTTAAACTCCAAGGTTCTTCAGGTGAGAATGGTATTGTTTATTCATTGTACCTTTATGGCTCTGTGTGAGCTTGGCAATGAGGAATTGCTCTTCCACCTTTGCTGCTGGCTTTCCAACAACAGGCAAGGAAGGTGCAGGCAGTGGCATTCACAGGACCAGCCAGCTGCTGCAATTCAGTAATTGAGCTCCCTTTGCTCTTCAGCCCCTGTGGCACCAATGTCTTTATTCTTTTGTCTCTCTTTATTTGTGGTGAGTCTTGCAAAGACTGTCTCACTTTTATGTGAGAATTTCATTTGTCTCTCTGGACCTGCTCACTGTGTGAACTTCAGCCTATGCCTTGGTATTCAGCACTGGGGCAAGGGTGTCTTGTGGTTTGTTGTATGGTTATGAAATTATGTTGACATTTCACAATTATGAACTGAATTGCTTATGTCACTTTATGATCAGAGAGAGAGGTGTATTAGCTGGTATATGTACTACCAATGACTGAAAGGCAGAAAATAATATTCAGTTCATCCTAGTTCTAACAAAGGAGGGCTTTTTCTTTGCTGTTTGTGATAATTTTGTGTTTTGATTTTCATCTTTCAAATCTTAATTAGCGCTATTAAATGTTGCTAGTTTTACTTATGTAAGGTAAGCTACAATAGATAAGAGTATCCTTACAAGTACAGAATGACTGAATTTTATCTTTTTCTAAAACATGAGGGGTCCTTTTCATTTGTAAATGTTCACAATGAGAAATTACTTTGATCTGGCTCTTCTTTAATATGAATAGAGGATGTGAAATGCTAATCCCCATTAAAGTCAGTAGAATTTTACTAGTTAGGCAAAAATCTAAATGAAATATTGTTTTCCAGCTCTTAAATTAGTTTTTAAAATGTGATGTCTTGAATGGTGTTTAATACGTGCTTAGCCTCCAGAGTCTAGTTTATTTTTTAGAAAGGGAGAGGGGAGCACAAAGTCTTTGTGTTTCAGTTGTAATTTCTTTTAAACTGTAGCTTGTTTTTTATCTTCAGTAGTTTTAGTCCTCACTTGCAACTCACTGTCTGTCTTTCATATAAGTTCAGTGCCTCATTATACATTATGGATGATCATGAAGACTCTGCAGCCCTATCAACCTGCTTTCTGTACATCTTCCCTGTTTTGCTGTGAGAAGAAGTAGCTCTGTGGGCTTTTACTACCATGCTGTCAGTAATGCAGTAGGGGAACATTATTATTCTGAACCTACCATTTCAGCTTTCTTAAAAATGGCTTTGAGCAGCCGCTCTTCGGGGGTGGTGTGTGTGTTGTGATGTGCATAACTTAAAAATATTCAGAAACAAGTTATGAAAAACTAGTCAGATTTCACAAAAATATGAGGAGTTCTGAAACATTGCAGTCTCCAACATATGCTTGATATCAGTTGCAAACCATTAAAAAATATAATTTCCACTGCATGTATGCACCATGTGTAGTTAGGTCACTAGAAACTAGTTGTGTTCTTGGTTTTTTGCTTTATTTTTCTCCCTTTTTCTTTTTTTCATATTGTTCTCACACTCACCTGCCAATTTTTATTCTTTTGAAAATGACTGCCACTTTTTAATGTTACTTAAATGTACATTTTGTCTTTTTGGAACACAGGTCTAAACCTGCTAGGTAAACAATCGTATAGGTATGTCATGTATGACCACAACCATGCTAGTAGTAGGATTCGTGTTTTCTTAGTACAGTTGGGTGGGCATAGGCACTGCAAAGGTTCTTTGCTAGGTGATCATAGCATGCTTTGTAGAAAAACATGAATTGTAACAGGTATACTTTCCCTCACAACTGTGACAGACTTTCTGTGTGCCTTCTAATGATTGCTTCTTTTAGAGAACTGTTGCCATTTTGTGGTTTCTGTTTAGGCCACTCTCAGCATTACTTGTAGAACAGAACTGTCAAATCAGTATCCACATTAGACTCAGTTTGCTGCTTCAAAACACGTATATATCCTTTAGCCTTTGTAATTTAGGAGTGTCTCTAAGGGAATCTGTGCTTATTTCAATTGCAGTTGAACTGTTAAAATTCCTGTGGTAGCAAGTCATGCTACTGTAGTAGTTGTACTTCCCACCTACACAAAAGAAAATTAAAAGAGTTGGAAGTTCTTGTCAGTCAATTTTCTGTACATTTTCATTACTTTTTCCTTATGTTGTTGCTTTTATTTTGTAGGCTAACGATAAAGGAGATTATTTCCCAGTATGGGGAACATGTCTTGGACATGAAGAGCTTACATATCTCACAAGTGGTGAAATTTTACTTGTTAATACCAAGACAAATGGTTTTTCACTCCCTCTGAACTTTACCTCAGGTGAAAAATTCATTTCATCTCATGTCTGAGTTTTGCTAAAAGGTGTTGTGTTTTGTTCATGATAAATATCAGAGGAGAATGTCAGCTTCCTGATGATTATCTTTTGTTAAATTTTATGTCATTAAGTTGCATTGACTGTTTTTGTCAAGTCAGTGCAGCTGTCACTTCTTAAGCAGAGAAGTGAGCACAAACCATTTGAAACCAACAGCAGTCAGCAAAAACCAAAGTTGAGTCATTTGAAAATTCAGACCTACAAAATAATGTCTGCTTTTTGTTACCAACTTGAACAAAATTCACAGCTTCAAAACCTATTAAGCTTGGAGAGCAAGTGATTTTAAATTTTTCAAAAAATGTCTTTCCTCAGGAGGAATAATAGCATTACTGTCCCATTTGAACAGTATTGAAATCACAGAGATTCTTTGAGATAGAACTGTGTCACTTGGCAGTTCTTGTAAAGTGATGCTCTGTTGATACTTTACCCTTTGTGAGTAATGAAAAAAAAATGTAGCATTCACAAATTCTGTCACTTGTGCTCATTGTGAGTGGAAAGGCTGCTGCAATGAGTGTCAAAGAATGATGCTTATTTTAGTGAGAACTTTGCTACCTAAGTTGAATCCTCTCTGGGTCAAGACTGGTAAACAGTAGTAACAGCATATTGGAAATCTCTTGATTTCCAACTGATATTTCTTGTAGGATATTCTAAAATAATAAAGATTTACTTCCAGAAATGTCTAATACAGCATTTTATTAATTGTCTTCTGTCAATATAAGTCCAGCAGAGACCAGTAATGGAAAATACAATTTTTTTCTTTGTAATAGCTGCAAAAGACAGTAAAATGTTCAGGAATTTCCCTGATGATGTGTTATACGCACTTGCTACTGAACCATTGACATCAAACTTTCATGTATGGAGCCTCTCCATGCAGGTATTTGATCTTTTTATTTTCTGCATACAAACACTTTTTTTGTTGTTTTTAAAACTAGAAATAAATAAGCAAATAACACCTTTTCCCTCTTCCCCTTCTCCTTATCACAGAATTTCACCAATAATGAAAAGCTTCGTAATTTCTATAATGTTCTGACCACTAACACTGATGGTGAAGTGGAGTTTATATCGACCATGGAAGGTAAGGAAATTAATTTCATTTGGAAGCTGTGACTGTAACAACCTAGTTCTTTAGGGGTATTGTGGCATGGATGTGAAAATTGTTAAAATAGCGGGGTGAGCACCAGCCCTGCCAGTGCTATGAAGAGCATTTCTGTTTGCAGGGATATTTTATCTTCGAGTACTGTGATCCTTATTACTCCTCCCACCCGCCATTCCCCTCCCAGATGTGCTGTTACACTTTAGCACTGGTGTATTTGAGCGCTGTGAACTACACAGTGCTTGTGCTGCACTGCTCAGTGCAGTGTGCCTCTGTCAAGCCCTGCTTTCCAGCCTGCCTTGGCTTGAATTTCCCCGGTGTCCTCGGTCTGTTTGCTGCATGGGAAGAGCTCTGCAGGCTGCTGAGGGAACAGCAATATCCCTCATCCCCTTGGTGGCAATGCTGGTAATTGGCCTCCTCCAAAGGCCTTTTGCATGACTTGTTTTGTCTGTCTCACGCTGGGCTTGCTCAGCTCAGGAAACAAGCTAGCTCTTCAGGGAGTGTTCTATCTTGATGAGTGCACCGCTAGCAGCTCTACCGTAGGGCCCAGCTGTCACCAATGGGATTCTTCTGTGTGGCATCCTGGCTGGCCTCCAAAAGAGAAGAACAGCACTTTGATCAGCAAACCTGATTAGGCTAATGACAGGCATCACTCGTGCCTGCAAGCGGTTTGTCACAGAGCACTTATCAGCTGCTGTGCCGCTATTCCCTGGAAGGGAGCTAAGGACTGACCCCCCCACATGTATCAGATCTGACCAGAGCAGATGGGAGCGTCCCCTGGATTGACTGGGCCTTCAAGGAGTTACTGAGACTTGGCTCTCTCTCATGGAACTGGCATCCAGTATGGCTGTGAATACTGAGTGATGCTGGCAAGCAGATAGGAAGCTTTGAGACTGGTATACTAGTGCGTATGTACATTAATTCTGAAATAATTAATCAAAAAAGTTATGTACAAGTATTTTCTTGCGTGCAATGAGACCCTTCTTTTACAATATCAATTTATTTTTCTTCATTTCTACTGTTACTTTTAGAGTTTTTCACTTGCTGTCTAAGCTTTTGTGAAACTATTGATAAGTGAGGTACATTTGTAGCTTATCCTCTGAGTTTATTTTCCAGTAAGATTAATTAATTGCATAATTCTTAAGGCATACATCTTTACACACTTTGTGTTTTGTTGTAGCGTACAAATATCCAATTTATGGCCTGCAATGGCATCCAGAGAAAAATCCTTTTGAGTGGAAGGATTCTCCAGGCATTCCACATTCGCCATCTGCTGTAAGAGCAGCGTATTATATGGCTGATTTCTTCGTTAATGAAGGTAAAAAGTTTATTATCTTGATTATAGTTATAGTTGATTATAGTTATTAAATATCAGGGGTTGGAGTGAAGCATTACTGAAAACCTTTGAAGACAACAGACTTCCTTATCAGCTGTCAAAGTTCAGTACCTCATAGTGCTTTCTGAGAAGATCACTCTGCAAGCTTTATAGGCTTATAAACACCAAAGGATACTGGAAGTAGAATGGCTTAGTGACAGTAACATCAAAAGGCCAAACATTCCACAAATTCTTTTCACTAGGTTGGCTCTAAAACGTTGTTCTGTGACTTTCTACCATTTTAAAATATCCCTGTAACATTTTGGCCTCTTGCACAAAGACAATAAAACAAAAAAAGTACTCTGTTCATAATTCCAGGGCTTCTTCAGTTCCAAACTGGCTTACAGTCCTTCAATGTGTTCTCAATTTAGCTTACAAAATGCATACACCAGGACTGTAAATAGGGCTTGGGTAGTATGGGTGTCTCAGAGGGGTACAGTATGGTGCTCTACAGTTGTATACTATAGACAGCACAAGGAGATTTTGAATTTTACAGAGCTGCTAATTTTTTTTTGTTTATACCTTAAGAATCTGGAACTAATGTGTAACATTTTGATAGTTTATGACAATTCTAATCTGTTTACTATAGATAAGCAGGACATAAAAGAGGAGTATTTGAAGGAATCAAACTTTATTCCTTAATTTATTCCTACCAAATCATTCTGCCTGGGCTAGTTTATGAAATTATCTCCTTGATGGGGATTATGAAGAACATAAACTGGTTGCATTTGGTCTCTAGACTTGGTCTCAAATCAAGAGTCGACTTAATGAAGAAACTAAACAGTGATGTAAAGAAATGCAATTTGTGCTGACCTCTTCAGTGAGAGCGTAGAACTAAAGTTTGCATTTCATACAAATTCAAGGTGCTTTTTTGCATAAAGTAGTCCTACTCCTCTTTTTATAAATGTAGCAAAACCATTTTGCTAGGGAACTTAGGGCCAGGCAGAACTGGGCCTCTGAGCAGCCTGGTCTAGTGAAATGTGTCCCTTCCCATGGCAGGGGATTGGAACAAGATGATCTTTAAGGTCCCTTCCAATCCAGGCCGTTTTATGAGATGGCAGACTATGACAAAAATAAGGGGGAAATAGGAGAAAATACAGTATGAGTCAGGCTTTAATTTTGTAGTGTAATACTAAAATGCAGTGTGTTCTCTGGCTTTGTTTGCTGCTTTCTCTGGTATCTGTCTGCAGACAGTATTCCTAATGGAAGTAAGCTTGCTCAGGCCATTATCCAAGTTAAGTGGGGCAAAACAAGTGCCAGCTCTGCTTGTAAATCCTGTTGACACACAGCATGTGAGTTCTGTTACATACTTGTACACATCTAAGGAGCTTGTGCAGAGTGCCACACAGATGTGTCACTAGCTTTAAGATCTACTGACCTACAATTGCAGTAGAGAAAACTTTCTTCAGCCAGCTCTGTCTACCCCCATCTCTTCTACCAAATCTTAAATTACTCTTCATTGCCTCCCCAGTCTTTTGGGGAGGTAATGAAACATAAGCTGCTCCTACCGAGTACTTCATATAATAACTTTGCAATGAGTAATTGACATTTGTAGCTAATTTAAGGCAGAATATCTTCCCTAACTTTGAAAATAAACCACAGGATGAAAAATGTAAACTGCTTTCAACCAGTAAAAATACACTCCTGTGTGATCAGTTAGTAACTAAACCATTCTACTGAAATATCATTTAAGTATCCATCCATCATTAATTTTGACTTCTGTAGAGTTGCCAATGTGATAAACCAGGGGAGGATTCAATTTTACTGTCCTCACCAGCACAGTCCATGCAGCTTTCAGTAGGGGGATACTATGATGTGTTTCTTTCAGAGTTAAAAGTACTGATGTTTCTGCTAGATACTGCCTATATCTCATGGATAACTATTTTATACAGTCTTGGCTTTAAATTCTCCCTCTCCAGTAATAAAATATGCTTCAACCAGTTTTCTGAAGGTGTATCTTCATGGTTCTTCACATACAAGCTACTGTAATTCTATTTGTTGTTGTGCTATACAAAATAACTTACTTTGCCAAGATTAATGTTACCCTCCTCAACAATATTTAAATGATTTGTACTTTTGCAATATTTTACAGCCAGGAAGAGCATGCACCATTTCTCCAGTGAAGATGAGGAAACAAAAGAATTGATCTATAATTATAATCCAGCTTACACGGGAACATTTTCTGCATTTCAGCAAACCTATTTTTTTGATTGAGTATCTTGTCAAAGGTGCAGTGTTGCTATTTATAAATGGAGTTATTTGCCAGCCTTGTGTAATTAAGCTGATGTAGTGACAGAAAGCTAGAACAGTTTCCTTTACAATGATTCATGCTGTGTATCTTCTGCACTATTGAAACATGAATATATAAATTTACATTCAATAACATAATGATCATCTTGGATCATACTTTAAGGCAAGCTACAGAAAAATGTATTTTTCTTCCAGGAAATAGGACTTGATTATGCTTATAAACTTTGAAGTAATCACCTTCAGTACAAGGAAAAGCTTTCATATATTTTAAAATATGAGACTTACCTTTGTAAAATGTTGTGGGCTATGATAACACTAGACACTTAGATACATTGTGTAGTAAAATCCTGTCCTTTTCAAATGATTTAGCAAATGAGACTCTTGGATTTGTCATGGATGTGTGTATGCAGCCAAGCTCTTGACAGGGACTCCTTTGTCATTTCAAAAATTGACCAAAATAGTAAGGCATGATAGCAAACATTCTTGCCTAGGAAGCACGTCATATCCCATTTGTGAAACTGTTTCTCTTGCACATTGAGCATTATTTGTAGTCCTTATACCTTGTGAGGCCTTTATATCACAAATATCATATTAAATAAGTAAGTTTGGAGGGCTAAGAATTTGTCTTGGAGTAAGTGGAGTCAGCAGCTGGATATGAAATGCAGACATTCATTCCTTTCTATTTAAAAGAATGTAAAACTAACTTTTTCTCAAAAGTGTCTGACTTTTCCTGTAGCTGGATAGAATTTTCCCTTGAAGTCAAGAGGTAATTTGCAATTATCTTAGTAAACAATACTTGTCGTGTTTGATAGTTCAGTGCAGCTAGAATTTAAACAGCAGATGAATGTATGTGAGAAACCTGTTGAAGGTGACATAATGTGATAATAGCAGTGGTGTGCAGTACACTGACGGTTTTTTCTCTGCTTTGCTCCAGACTTGGTCAAAGTTTTGTTCTGTGGTTTTGTATGTTGTCCAAAAAGGAACTAAGATTAGACAATCAGATATAATTCTCCTCTCTAGCATAGCTTCCAAACTCTTGTTTTAACATTTACAAGGATTTGGAGTTTATGAAGAATTCAGGTTTATAAACTTCAGCTCTTTTTTTTAGAACCTTATGTTTCTCAGGTACCATATGTGAATAAATCTGGTAAGTTTCTCAGGTTTTTCAAGTAAAGCACTCTCTAATTTGTTCTTTATCATGAAGCAACTGCATAAGAGTATGTGAAATGCATCAGTTTAAAGAAAAACAAAACAAAACAAAAACTATGAGGAAACATTAACTGTGACTAGCAAGAAAAACACTTCCAGGTAATTACAAGCTTAAACATGAGATATTTTTCCATTTGTCATATCAGCCAACTTAGTCAATGGTTATCTTTTTAATATAGGTAACTTTATTAACTGACTCCTGAATAGAACCAAGTTGAAAAAGAGGGTTGTGCTCTACAGTTGCATGTAAATGTAGCAGCTGTGATACTTTGAAACCAAGTCCAGTCTTCGTTGTTCAGGCTGTGTTCTTTGGAGTAGCTCTAAGAATTTGCCTAAGTAAGGTGGGCAGGTTTTAGCCTTAAATCAGAGATCAATCTTGCAAATGAAATGTCTGCAATGGTAGTAATTAGTTCCTAAATGTCTAACTATAAAGAGTATTGTGTGTAATATAATGAGAGAAGTTTATATATTATAAATTTGTATGTGGCTTTCCTTTATACCCTTTATCTTGTGGAGCCTTATTTGATGATACGCATGATTTTTCTATGATACATGAAATAAACTTTCATTCAAGCAGACTTGTATTTTTATCATCTTTCAGATACCATAGGTGAAGCACTGACAACAGTCATTGTCTTCTTGTTTTCGTCTGTGATAGTCATAAATCAGGAGGTTACAACCTGTGTCCGCTTTCTGTGGTCATGCCAGCAAGTCAGGGTCAGGATGAGTGAGATCATGGCCCAGTACAGACATGCCCAGAGCACAGGTACCCTTGCCCAGGGCTTGAGCTTAACTACACTTTAATGTGGCTTCTGGGACCAGGGCAGGAGCTTTCCAGAAGGCTGCCCACAGCTCATATTCACAGAGCTTTTCCACAACTCCTTCTCACAGAGCCTTTCCACAGCTCCTTCTCAGAGCAGGCTCCCCCCAGGGGCAGTGTTGGAACTTGCTCGACGCAGGCAGCCAAACCCCCATGAAAGTGGGAAGGGGCTGCAGCACTAATGGGGCTCTCAGGGTTCTGAAAGCCATAAGCAAAGAAATTTCTGTCTATTCCTTATGATATCCAATAATAATAGGATTATAAGTATTATATTAGTATTATAATACCCAATGCCCAATGTTCTCCAGTCAGAAACAAACTACAGGAACTCCAAATTGTCTAGCAGTCACCTAACAGCAAGTTTAAAAGTTTGTTTTAAAGAAGACCTCTTCTCTGTGTTGTACAATGTTTTTTCATTGCACAGACAGAACTCCTAATACAGTTTTTAGGATTAATGCTAGAGAGAAGAGCCTGTGACCATACTCACAGTTTATCGAGTATGGTGTATGAACCTAACCAGCTTGCTTGTTGCTGTGTGGGAAGAACATCCACTGATCAGCAAGGTAACCCTAATATGTGTCTTGCAGACCAGATTAAAACATCTCTAAGAAAGAAAAGTTTGAAATAGTTTCCTCCTTGGAGTATTCTGCTCTTCCCACTAGATGGCCTCCGAGAACCAGTATTTTCTGCTATTTTGTAATCGGGTGTGGTTGTGTCTCTCTAAAGTTGAGTAAGATATTTACTGTACTATGATATGTGTTTGGGATGTGGGGGAAGAAGAAGGGAGGAGGCAATAGGACTGGAATCTTACTGGCACAACTAGGCATGTTGGCAGGATTGCATGAGAGAGTCTATGAGAATTGAATTAATTCAGCTGAGATTAAATCTTGTTTCCAGTGACTATTTAAACCATTCAAGCATTAGCTGGAGGTGACTGGAATTACATCTGTCTTTTCAGGTGGTTGTTCCTCCCCTTTAGCTATAGAATCTGTCTTGGTTCCATTTTCTATAAATATGAAACTAGCTCACGCAGAACAGGACAGACAGCTTCGATGGGAAGAAATGAGAACTTGATCTCAGAAAGCCTTTGCCTGGGAGACAGGAAGGACCAGTTTGAATTCCTTCAGGTGAGGAAGAAATTACAGGAAAGAAACATCCTGAGCAAGTGCTGTAAGTAAAGAGTAAGAGGAAGAGCTTGACCCACAAGCTTCATCCAAACCCCCACCACTTTTGGGCTGACAAGCTATGCAAAATTCGCTATCAAGGTAGTGAATTCAAAGCAGAGATTACTGTCCAAACACTTCTATGTTGAATTCCATATTTTTAGGTTACTTTTTGATCTTTTCCCTTTTAGCATTCATGCCACCATATTCATTGCTGTGGATGCTGCTCAGCAAAACAGTATTGACAGCTGGACTGTACTGGGGGGATTTCTATAGAAATTCATGGCCTGTTAGGAACATGATGATTCTTTCTTCAGAGCAGTGAGGAAGGCATGGAGCCAGTTTGAACACTGAGGAAGAACAATAAGAAGCAATTTCCATTTATGTGTTTTCCTTGCATTGGCAGGAGCCCTAAAAGAGGAAAATCTGTGTGTGTAATCAGGTGGCTGAAGTCTGCATGCCAGGGCTCAATCAAGAATGTCTGGGTTTGAGGTGGGAAGGTGTACACAAGATTTCAGTCACTTTTATCCAGTAAATAATATTTTATCTGGGGTTGTGAGGGTTCTTTTGGGGTTTTGGGGTTTTTTTTCTACTGTAGAGTTTCCATTCACTTTTCTGGTGCTGGTATTAGAAAAATATAGAAAAGCTATGGGAATTGGCTAGGGTCCAAGCCCACTAAGGTTTGTAAGTGCCTTTTCAAACTATTATGGTTTGAGTACTTTCATGGAAGACAGAGTGACAGATACTGTGGATTGATTGATTACCTTCCCTTGTTAGCCTTGTGCCTTTCCCCAGGGCAGGCCTCTTCTCTAATCCACTGCTTATTTATAGGGCAACTACTGAAGTTTATCCTGCCCTGGGCCACCTGTTGATAAGGATACTGTTCCAGCTTTCATCCCTTCCTCATTATGTTTATATCTGTTTCATAAAGTAAGCGGTCTGTTTTAAGAGCCAGCTTCCTCTTTTAGTTCTTATATAACCAAAAAAATTTCCAAGAGAATTTAATCCAAAAAAAGCCTACACCATTCAAAAATAGCTGTCGCTATTTGGAGGAGCACTTGAACAAAGCATTCACTTAAGCAAAAAAATCCTCAAAAAATCTTCAGATTCTCTTATTTTTCAGAAATTTAGGGAACAAGCATCCCTTGCAACTAAGCTTTCTGTAAATGAAAAGCAAACAAGCAGAATACCCAAAAGGTTTAAAGGGGTAAATTCTTGAAGTTGCTGCTTCTGAGCATCAAAACAATTGGGTTGAATACTGTGGGCTGGTTTTCAGGGTTGAGTTAATTCTCTTCACATAGTTTGGATGGGACCGATTTGTGCTGAACACAGCACTAATAATTCAGAGATGTTTTAGTTACAGCAGAAGAGTGCTCACACAACCTCAAGGCCTTTTCAGTTTGTCATCCCACCTGGTGAGGTGAGAAGGTGCACAAGGACTCAGGAGGGGATACAGCCGAGACAGCTGATCCCAGCTGACCACAGGGATATTCCATACCATATGACATCATGCTCAGCATATAGATGTGGGGAAGAAGGAAGGAAGAAGATGACATTTGGAGTGACAGCATTTGCCTTCCCAGGTGGCTGTTAGACATAATGGAGCCTGGCTTTTCTGGAGATGGCTGAACCCCTGCCTGCTCCTGGAGAAGGTAAATTAGTTCCTTGGGTTGCTTTGCTAACATGTGCAAATTTTGCTTTACTTATTAAACTGTCTTTATCTCAACCGATGAGTTTTCTTAGTTTTACTTCTCTGATTCTCCTCCCTACCCCTCTGTGGGAGGAGTCAGTGAGTGGCTGTGTGGGGCTTTGGGATTAAATCACAGCAGCTTGTGACTGCGTAGCTCCCAAGCTGCCTTTGATGATTTCTTTCACTGTGTGTATAACAAGTTCAAGAGGTGATGTTATATGTGTGTACTTTCTTGCAATTTTCCTGAAGAATGCATCACCAAGCTCAGAAAGACTAAAATAGCAATTTTCTAGCTAGAAGCACATTAGGAAATTAGTTTCTCTCTGTGACTTCTTGAGGCACCAATATAAACTGGTTATAATGACCTTAATTCAACTGCAGAAGTGGAAATTTGAACTTCATATCACTGTACTTGACCAGGATTTACTCAGCAGGTCTTGTACTAATAACTCCTAAGGATCTCCTTTTTCAAAAGACAATGGAAGATACTATTGTGACTAATTACTTATTATTATATTAATTACTAATTTTTACTATATTATTAGATTTAATTATTTATAATGTTGTTGGCATTATAGAGGAGACACAAAGTAAAGTGAAGAGGCTACAGACAATTTCTGAGATTTTTTCAAAGGAGCCATATTAGAATGGAAGTACTCCAAAGTTTTTGGCTAAACCCATTCTCACCCTGGATGAAGTTAATAGTTTCCATCCTTGTAGGCTTCTAAATCCATTGCTGGCATTTAAACTGTTGTATCACTGATGGAGGCCATTTGCAAGATGTAAAAAGAGATCTGAACATCTCTTGGTCTTCCTGAGGAAAAGAGAGAAACCTGAGGGTTTATTATCTGCTTATTATCTGCTTTGCTTTAATTTGAGGTATTTGAACTGATTGTTTCTCATTAATATTTGCAATGAGCATCTCAGTCTTCCACTTCAACAAAAAGTACCAGTAATTCTTTTGTTTCTGGACTTGAAATCAAATCGGTTTTCTATGTTCTTTATGCCTCTAAGCTGAACACAACAAAATTTTCCTCTTACTAGGTGCAGTTCACTATTTAGCCCTAGGCTCTTAAACTTTACATAAGTTTCTCGTCAAACTAAGGATGAGTTTGTTCCTGTCCCTGTAGTTTTCCAATTTTGGTTCTTGCAGACTCTGCTACCTTGTGGCTCCTTAGGATGTTTAATTACTGTACCAGAACTTGGAGTCAGCAGTTACTACTTCTTCCAGCAGCAGCTACCATACTCTTCCCAAATTACTGACCTGCTACAGATGCTTGCAAATGAGGGAACTGGCTCCTTGAGCACACTAGATATCTGAGCAAGCCCAGTAACTCTGGCTAGTGGGTGTCAGCTGAAGCTCAAGCCATCACAGCCCAAGGTAATACTTCAACATAGATGTCTTTCATTCCCTTTTATTCTTAAGTGTCAAGAAAGACCCTTGCCCTCCCTTAGCTGCATTTGCAAGGTTTCCCTAAGAAATCTGCTCAGAATCTGTCAGCTGTTTTCTCTTTGCTTTCCACACCCAGGGAGCCAGGTACATGAAATGAATTCATCTGGATTAATCTCCAACCCTTTTAGCAAAAAGTGAAACTTGAGATGAGAATATACTGTAGCTTTTAAGCTGTGCTTAAAAGGGAGTGAGGAAAAGTTATAGTACACATGAAGTATATATTACATTATGTATATGTATAGTATGAGGTATGTATACATGAATTTTATTTTAAGAGAAGCTGAATTGCATCACATCAGGGTGGGGAATACCAGTGCAGACAACAACATCTGTGTGAACAGCAGGGCTTGCTGGGCATCTTTTGTTTTCCCAGATTTCTCACTTGCATATTTTGACTGCAGAGGCCAGGATATTGTATAATATACTATCTTTTTGGCAACCATTCCTGCAAACGCTCAGAATGGATACTGATGGTCACTCTAGGACTTTGGTGCTGAACTCAGTCTCCCTCTGAGGCTTGGCTGTCTGTGGCAGTCAGGCCACAGAACTGCATGGGACAGGAATACAAGTCGTGGCAGGTGAGGTTTGACAAGTCAGGGTTTCACAAAACACAACATTTCTGTCATGTCTCACTCATGTTTAAACAAATTAGGAGAGTTTCAATTTCCCAAGAGAAGAGCAAGCCCGAGGCTCACATCCTGCACTGCCACACTAGTGAGTGCAGACACGTGCAAAAACTGTGCCATGTATTTGTGCTGTTCAAAAGGACTTAAAGTGACATTCAGAAAGGTTATAATGTGCCAAATAATGCTCTTTTAAAATTCATTCTTTATAAGAGAAAATTAATACCTACGTAACACAATGAAATTACTTCAATGTAGAAATTATGTCCAAGGAGGATGGTGGTGACCATGATAAAACTTCTGGGCACTAACTGAGACTGAATGATCATCCATGCAGTGGCATTGCTAACAAAGCCTATGTATATTTTGAATTCCCAACCTATTTGGTTTCTGGATGACATAAAGCAGATGTCTGCTGGGATCAGTTGTCCCCAGGTTGAGGAGTGGGAATATGTTTGTACAGTGCCATTAGGGCTAGGGTTTACTGTGGGAAGAAAAAAAATCCTGTTAAAAAACCCCAAAAAACAAAAACCAAAAAAACCACACCATCAAACCAAAGACCAACCAAAACTGTCTTCAGAATAGAGCTTGATTGTCCTGCCAGTTTTCAGATACAAGACAGATTGACCCCATATGGCAAATGAAGGTCTAGACTGATGTTTTTCTTATGAGCTTTGCTGCAGCCTCTAAATCACTACCACACATCATTTTTATTTCTTTAGCACAGTTTATCTCCTGGTAATCTTGCCATGACTTCAGTGAAAGTTTTTTTAAGTCATGGCCATAATATATGAAGAATATAATGCAGACAGATGGATGATTAACTGTATGAGAAGTAATTAAAATGAAACATGATCTCATACTTTCATGTGTAGCGGAATTTTTGGTAGTCATCTTGTTCTCTGAGTCCTGCAGAACTTCCTGACAAATTATCATCTAGATACCAAGACTTCAAATTAGACAAGAAAAATGAAAAGCTTCATTTATGCAATTTGAAAATAGACTAGCTCTAAAAAATAAAGGCAATTAAAAATTGGGATGTCTCAGCTGCCTGATTAAATATCTAACAAGATGCATGACTGACACTCCTCTCCAATCTTTATTTATTTGTTTGTTATTAAAAAGCTCCTCAGATGTGTATAAGCCATCTGCTCTTCTCAGACTGCCTGAGCCTTGGTATATTACACATCTGCAAAGCATTTTCATTTGATGTTGTTAACTATGGAAATTTGAGAATGAAAACTTCCAGTAGAAAAAGCTGATGCTTTCTAGACATTTCTGATTACGGCCCAATCTTTCCTCTCTTGTCCCCAACAGCTCTATTTTGATCATTACAGCTAAGCTGCAGACTGCTTTGGTGTGATAAATAACACCAGCCAAGTGACAGCAGCCAGGCTGGCTCCTTCTCAACATGTTTGGGCTATTTATCCTGGTTATTTCTTCAGCTCAGTGTGGAAGCTTCCACCTGGAGATGGGGCCCTGGCTCAGCCACAGGACTACAGAGCAGCCCGGAACCTAGATCATGGTGTGGTGAACATCATGGTCTAACAGTGCCAGGATGGACAGGAGAGCACGACAGCCTGTGAGGGGGTTCAGAAGGAGGAGGATGCTCTGTCTGCTGGTGTTGGTGTCAGACAGCTCAGGGAGGGATCCCAGCTGGCTCCCTACACACCCCTATCAACTACAGTAAACTGAACCATGCCTTAGCACTGCCCCTTCCCCTCCTGGAAGGATGAGGAAAGCCCACAGCCATTTCTGGACACAAGCATGGCTGCAGGGAGGTGTGGGACTGTGCTGGTTTGTATTTATTTTTTTTGTAAGGAAGGAAAGGAACCAGCAACCTGAGGATATATCCTTGTAAAGTTTGAGCATGCTTTGCCTTCTTCCTAACCCTATCTCACAGCAGGAAATGAGTAAATAATTCTAGTAATGAGTAAATAATTCTAGTAAGTGCACCAGCGATCTGACCAGCACTATACCCGCCACATACATTGATACATTGGCCAGGAAACCTCAAATAAGGAAATCAAAACCAGTACAGGGAGGGAGCCCAGCCTGGGCCAGGTTCATCCAGACCTGCCATGCAGCTGGCAGTGAGCTGCCACCTTCTCCTGACTCGGTTTGCCTTCTGCCTGCTGAAAGCTGCTGTAGGTTTCTACAGTAAGGAGCTTTGCTAGGACAGCTTCTGTAATACAGCAAACATGGAAATGAGGAGGAATACATCAGCACCATGAAAGAAACAGGCCCTTAGCTCTTGGATGGAAGCTGAAGCAAGACATGGCAGTTGCAGTCTGTTAATAATGTGTTACTTCAGGTACTGGGCTTTCCAGTTGACCCTTGTTCTTGATTTGAACATGTACCTGTAGCTTTCAGTCATCTGCCTGCCTGCCAGTGCCTGAAAGAAGTAAATCCCAGCCTTGTGGATGACAATGGGGATGGAGTAGTTATCTATCATTTGACCTTGAGTGTTAGTAATCTTCTTCCACCAGTAAAATTCCAGGAAAATTCCTTAACTCTGTGGCAGTGAGGCTGCTATGTAGCAGCAATGCTGTGAGCCTCTTCAAGCCCCCGAGGGAAAAAGTGGTGGTGAGGAGGTTCCACTCTGATGAGTGAGGTGTAATTCCACCACACCAGGCCCCATCACATCACAGAAATGTCTTTCTCTGAGGCATTGGCCCTCTACCTGTGACTTGTCACCACTCAGCTTCCCCACTCCATCAGTCAAGCCACTTAGCTCGTGGAGGGCAAGTCATTGGTGCCACACAGCAAAAAAATTTTATTTCATTAAAGAAAAAGGCGGGTCTGGAGCATGTAACTTCTCATTTGTGAAGTATGAAACCAGTTTTCACATCAAACCTTGTATGACTTGGGCTGGTCTTTACCTACAGCTGCACCAGGTCTTCCCATTCACCTTGCAGGAGTAGCCAGGACCTGATGCAGATATGTGGAGCACAGTGAGCCAGACTCATCTGAAGAGGCAGATGAGAGTAACAGAAGCTGACAGGTGTAAAGAATAGCTGTGGAGACAATCCAGATGTCTTGCTGGGTCCAGGTCTTGATCTTTATTACTGCCACTAGACCTGGTTTCAAAGACAGACAACTTCCATAGCTGCCTGCAGGGTTGCCCAAATAAGCACATGCTATACAGCATTAATCATGCTGTGTCCAAGGCACACGTACCTTGTAGCACCAGACTTACTTTTACTGTACCAATAGTCTGTATGTTCATACTGAACACATCAAGAGTTGTTTGTTTGCAGCTGGATCAAAGCAGGTGCAATTTCTGGACAAGGGGAAATGACCATGAAGTAGCCCCACACAAAGTATCTCCATAATTTAAATTCTGTTCCGCTGCATTATACTCTTTACACTATTTTTCTCATGCACCTCTTTATTTTAAAGTGTGCTTTTTGACAAAGTCTTTTTGTCTACTTTGTAAAAACTTTTAATAAACTCTTCTGGGTTTTGTTTGATGTTGCAAAAATAATAGCACTGAGTTTTGGGAAGGGCAATAGGATGTGATGAGGTGTATCTGCAGCAGGCACACAGAGTATTAGTGCTCACTGCTCACTTTTTGACTAGGCACTGAAGCAGATGTAAAGTCTGGGAGCCTGAGGACTGTGTCAGATTTCTTTACAGCGTTTTTAATCTTCTTTAAGGGTTTGAAAGCACTCTTAACTACAATAAATAACAGTATGTTTCTAATTCAATCTGTTAACCTATTCCATGGGTGATTTTATAGTGGTTTATAGTGGTTTTTGTTTGTTTGGGGTTTTGCTATTGTATTTGTTTGTTAGTTTTGGTGGAGTTTTTTTTTTTCTTTTTGTTTAGATTTTTTTTAGCATCTCTTACTTTTCCCCTGAGGGATAAAAAACCATAGGTAAAACCCACCTGTTTTGATTCCTGAACTCTGCTATGCTTAATTAGTTTATGCAGCTAAAAATTAAAAAAAAAACCAAACCCACTCATGTTCATGTATAGCACCTAATATCTTAAGTCCCTTCATTTCTCTTTAAAGACCACCCATTCAAGTTGTGTGTGAGGAAAATGGGAAAATCTGTTGAATATAGTCCTCATACTTTAAAAACTATAAATGTTTTTTTTATGTAAGTGGGAAACTTCACTGTCAACCTGCACACACCACACATAACATGCTTGGAAATAGGCATCAGAAACCTAAATGCAGTAGAGGAGTCTCACCCTCTCTGTTGGTTTCCTGCATGCCTCTTCCTGTTCTCTTGTGTTTTCTCCTCTCACAGCCCATGGAATTCATCTCTCTGTGACCTCCATATTTTTTTTCTAAAGTGCCTCTTCTCTCTGAATATGGAATATTCCCTTTCTTATGTTTCCTTCTCCAATGTGTTTTTCAAAATTCTTGTCCCTGGCCTGTGCTAGCCTTGCTGGGACTCTGAGGCAGCCTGACTGGAAGCCATTCTGAGGAGACAGTGACAGTGCCACAGCCGTGGTGGGCAAGGGTTGGAGTCCTGCGCTGGTGCTCTGGGTGATGCAGAGCCTGAACAGCTGCTGTGCCCTCATCTTGCCAACCACAGCTGTGGGCAGACCCACGGACCAGACCAGACTTGGGAGAAGAGGGGAAAAATGAAGGAATTTTATGACAGCACAAGTTTGCTTTTGGATTGAGGTACAGCCTTGGTCCTTCGTCTTTGCAGCAACTCAACCATCTGGAGTCAATGGACATTGAATCCAGAAGGTGGCCTGGGAACTGCTAGAATGCCTTCCAGGCTTGGTTGTCAGCTCTGTTAAATGAAATAAGCCAAATTTGAGTAACATCCTGTTTCTGTGAGCAAGTGCTACACAGCTATTATTACTCTCTTTTCACAGAGTGTGATTAAATATGACAGTGCAAGTCCCACGGTGTCCCAGCCACAATACAATGAGGGCCATGAGGTTGAGGTCTCACTCAGCCAGCAGCCTCACTGTTTCAGAGAAGTGCCAGAGTGTCTGCTGGTCCCTTAAAGTTTCTGTGACAGATCTAGGCTAGCACAACACCTTGCATTTTCCTAGCACAAAGAGAAAAGGCCTGCGTTTTCTTCTTGGTTTTCCAGTTAGGCTTGGACTTCAGAGTAACAGCTGTGTTAAAATAAATAGCCACATCTACCAAGCAAGTTGAATCTTCATTCTTCTCCAGAAGGACAAAGATGTATCTACATACCAATAATTACTGATGCAATGGCCCAAGCAAGTTTCCATCAGTGGTTTTAAATGTCATTATAGGGGATGTGAGCACTTTCAGAAAATCACTCTTGGAGTATACATTCCAGTCAGCTCTCGGAAGTCATCTGTATTTAATTTGGAAGCAGAAATTGCATTTATTAAGGAGTCCCCACTTCCAACATGCTGCCTAATGTTATGCAAAATTATATGTCACACAGAGCAGATTGAGAGTCTAGTTACACTGGATGAACAGAACAAATCTCAAAAGGTAGGAAGCAGCTCCTGCAATACATTATTCATGGCTGGCCAAATCAGCTCCAGAAGCTGGAAGTAAGGGAAAAAGGGATAATTTATAGCTTTCTTTACTCTCCAAAAATTCTAACTCCAATGTTGCATTTGCTTTGTGCATGATCTCCTTGCTTAAGCAACCTCCAGAAAGAAGTTTCAAGGTGATTATATACTTCTGCATTATAAGTTTAAGAGTTTATAATATTTTTGAATAAAAACATCAGTATTACTACAAAAATTTTATTAAATACAATTATTTTGTTTTGCTGTAACTATCAATTGCTTCTGAGCAGGGAATAACTAGTATTTTTTTCTGATGAGGCTGGCATTTTAATTTATTTGTAAAGTAAGTCATCCTGTAGGAATACAAACTTTCTGGAAAGACAGAGAAATAAGGACAATCCCTAAATGTATCAGTAATTTTGTGCTGCAGGTTACTGTTCCAAGAAGCACATTCCCTGGACAAGAGGGATAGAATCCATCCATAGCCTTTCTAGACATATAAATCAAAAGTATTTTATTATCTCTGAGTCTCATCAGAAAACAGGGCACAGACCTTTTTTCAACTACATTAATAAGGGAATCTGAGTATTAAAAATGTGAGCAGTGACTTTCACATTAACTTTTACAAAAAGTTAACCTATAAATCTCTTGCTGACAGATAATCCCGGTGAGGTTTGTCAGGGTGAAAGACTGGGGTTCTCTCTTGAAAAGGAATTTTAAACTATGCCGTCATTTGTCATGTGTCCTAGATAGGTCATCTGGTTTGTGAGTTAACCAACCCATAGAAAAATACTCTGATGACCTAACTTTATCATGCCTCATTTCCACTTCTCATGATGCCACGTTTGCATGCCTAATGAACAAATTTTTATTTAAGTATATTTTTACTTAATGTCCATTCCTCAGAAGCTGACCATACTCTAAATTTTCTGCAGCCAAGTATGATTCATTGAAAGATCAGGAAAGTAGAATCACAGGATTTGGAAGTACATTTGTTTCACATTCCTCTGACTTTGGGTTGGACTGAGATGCCCAAATTAAGAGCTTGATTGTCACAAACCTCATACGAAAGCAAGAGATACACAACTCCTTTCCTCCTTCTCCTTTGCTAATGTCAGGCCACTAGAGCGCTAAACTTCAATATTTTGTATTAAAAAACGCCCACGCTTAAGTAAGATTACTTTTATTCATGCAAGAGCCATCTGAGTCTAATCCCTTGATTTTAACAAACATTTTCTCCAAGGTAACATTAGTGTAGCTAAGAGTTTGGCCATCACCTAAGTGACTGGGCACTCCAGGTCACATCAATTCAGCCAGCTTCCATTTCCACTTTGTATAATTTATTCTAATGGAAAAAAATGTATCCCTGTCTTTGCATGTGAGCTATTGACTCAAGTGAAAATCATAGTCTTCTGAGGTTCTGGATTTTTTTTAATCTTAGCAATTTTAGGTCATGATAACATCCAAATTCAGTAATTAAATGTATGCTATATACACCCAAAACTGTAATTTCATGTTAGTTACCCAGTTGTAAGTGAACATTATGTCTTGTTGTTAAAGAGGCAAAGAGATACTTGCAGGAGTGGATAAGTGTGTTCTTACAGATAATGGCAACCTTCAGAAAAAAGCTAAACACAGAAACTCCACAGGAGGAGGCACTTATGGGCTAGTACCAGGTCAATACTGAATTATATGTTATGTTAGCAATATATTTGCAGTAAAGCAGCAAATTCAACTGTTAAAAGGAGATGTGTTTTACAGTGCTTTGTCTTTATATATAATTCAAAGATTTGATCTTAGCACTCTGCAATGATTGATCCCAGTGGGACTTCTGACATTTCAGCAATATATCCCAATAACTGAGATGTGCTCCTCTTTTTCCTCTGCGGTATTTCTGAAACAGCACTGAGTGTGATGGTATTTCCACCAGTAACCATGAGGTGGCATAACGTGCTCAGCCAAACCTTCCTTTTAATATTCCTTTGTACATCATATTTCTTGGCATATTAGGTTTTAATGGGGAAAGACAGGCTGTAAAATTAGTTGAGCTTTTAGAAAACCTACTCTATTACAAAAGCAATGACAGAGATATGTATTTGTGTGCTTGTATTTTATGGTGCTTTTCATTCTAGTAAATAATAATTTTGAGCATTCTGCTATGTGATGATGTTAAAAATAAAGATCACTGTTCTTTTCCTTCTTTGTTTTTTGTTTACATGCTTTCCACTACAAAGTTCTGGTTTTAGTGTGCTGCCTTTTGTAAGTCTAATTTCTTTATTTTTCCAAATCTCTTTCTCAGGCCCCTTTCAGCGCTCGCCCATCCAGCCTTGATTTTTCCTTTCAGATTATTTTGATGTGAAATAGGTTTGATGAGATTAAAATAGCCACAAATCTAATTTCTTACTCACTAGGCAGATTAGTAGAAGTGCCTTTAAAATCAGATACACATTATATATCTGTTAGCTATATACCTGAGTTTAGTGTTTCCCCAAGCACACACCTTAGATGAAGTCCTAATTTAGATAGGATCTTTATCAGAGTGCATGAATTTTAATTTCATCATCAAAAACACATCAGGACTCATCTCTTGAGATCAGTTTTCTGTATTTTGTTGGGGTCAGGGGGGTTTCTGGCTAGCCACAGACACAACCACAGCACAGGCGAGCACCACAGCCCAGTCCAGGGCTTAAAGGCAGGTAAAAGCAGCCCCAGAGCACAGCAGGAGAGGTGCCCCTCAGGTTTCCCAGGGCTATTCCCCAGCAGGCTGCTGCAGGGAGCAGAGCCCAGAGGTGAGACCTGCTGTGACAGTCACACCTTGGGCATCCTCCAGAGACGCCAGCTAGTGCTGGCACCAGGATGGGTCCTGGGGCTGCTCCCATGGGTGGGCAATGATCTCCACTGGTGTTATTCTTCAAACCCCCAAATGCATGGAGAAAAACTTCCTGCAGCAGCCCAGACATATCCTCCTCCAAACTCCAGGGAAAACAGATTTATTTGAATAATAAAAAGTCTTTAGAAACTGAACCATGACTATTAAAATATATGTATCTCTCTGTGTGCGTGTGTGTGTTTGTGAGTGGTATAGAAGGTTATTCATTATCCCACACCGGAAGGTCTGGCTGCAGTTTATAAACCAAGCAGCTTTACTTGCCACAAGAAAACTCAGAAACTGCAGTGTGGATTATAAATATGAGATCAAGGTTGTCTAAACAAGCTGTTGGTGTGCATTCGCCCCAACACTTGGGACTCTACCTGCCTGCCACCTTGGTTCTGGCTATGCAGATAGAGCAGGAAAAGAACACACCAGTGACATTTTATGAATAGTATGGGCTAACACGGGAAGCTGATTTCTTTGCTCATGTGTAGCACAGTTCTTATTCCAAATACATCACGTGCTAGGGGATGCTGTAACCCCTCCTTGTATATGATGCTCTACTAATTGGGCAGGTACGCAATGTTGTGGAAAATGAGAAATTAGATTAGTCTTGGAATCACATGCGGCCAACTTAAAAGTCAAGCTTCAGCAACTCTGCTTGGCACTGACTTACAGGAGTGTTTCAAATTTATAGGAGGTTGCATTTGGGCGGTGTGAAATAAATAGGAAACTGGGACAGAAAGCTAGGAGAAGTGATATTGGGTCCTAGGGGAATAAGCAAAACAAGGAGAATATTTTTTGCATTCCTGGGATTATTTATGCATGGCTGCTGCTTAGTGAGACTATCTTCAGTCTGTTGCTGGTTTTGAGAGGCAGTGGACCATGCAAGGGCAGCTATTCCACAAAGCTGTCACGTCCAGGACTGTGTTATGTGACTGATGAGCAGGTACTCATGTGGAAGCAGGGATTAAATCCAGATGTTTAATTTGTTTAAAATCAAAGAGAATCATTCAAACTATGACTTCTGTGAAGGAAGTGGAAATTATGTCAAGAAACCATCATTTATCAGCAGATGAATAAAGATAGTTTGTCAGCCTGGGGAAAACGGAACAACTTACATGTAGCTGTCAAACAGCAAGCAAGCAGTACAGGATAGAGCTGTGTTCTTAGTTGCTAAATAATTATTTAGGTTCCTGAACAACCTTGTGTCCCTTTACAGTGAAGCAGAGTGCTGCTGGTAATGCTGGATGATCAGAGTTGACATGCTGGGAGCACACTGCCAGCAGGCAATGCAGACATAGCTCCAAGGGGCAAACACTGCAGCAGTCTTGATATAAAATATCTTCTTTATGGGCCCGTTTTCATTGATCTGAATTCTCTGATTATCTCTAACACATGTATTAGTTTGCTCACAAAGCTGCTGCAAACTGATGAATCTTTCAGGCTCATCCCCAGTTGTGGTTGCAGGGATAGCCAGTTACCTAGGCAGAGTCAGGAGAGAGACTACTTTTTTAGGGCTACATTGATGAGGGCACCCTTCACCTTATGCAGCCCTAACCCACTTGACATGACCTCAGGTTGCAACCCAGCCACCCTGCTGTAGAAGTGCTATTGTGGCATGTGGTAACACAACCCCATCGCTGTGTTGGGCACTAAGGAGAAGGTTTCTGTCAAAATGCCCAGAATAGCAGGTAAGAGGTGAACTCATTTGTGAAAAACATTCTGCTGATATTGAAGCCTTAACATGGAAGGAACATTTTTCCCAATCTGAAATTTTTTGTCTAAAAGAGCTGCCAGGTTGTAATTTGTTTTAATTAAACTAGATGAGGCTGATACTGGAAGGAGGCAAGCCAATTAGTTTGGGATGCCAATTTTTGTTTTCTACTGTCAAAGTCTGTTAAAGGACCTTGATAGATTGCTGGGTTGGCTTTTTCAACCTGCTAATCCCCACATGAAAGACAGGCAGGCAGCTGGGTGCAGAGAAGCACATTGCAGTCAGCGTTGAGAAAAAGGTTGCATCTACCAACATGGTGCTTGGAGGTGACAATGGTATTGCAATGCCTGACCTGTGGGCAACTGGAGGAAGAGGTGAAACTCAGGATCCAAACATGGAGAAGAGTCTTGTGTGGCAGCTATGAACGAAGGAAGCCTGCACTTGAAGTTGTTTGCTAAAGTCTGCCTTTTTTTTGGTGCAGAACTACAGGCCTCTTAGTGACCCAATTATGTGTTCTCAGGTTTCAAATAAGAAAAGTTAGTATTGTCTCATGCTAACCAGCAACCAGACCCCTAGCCTCAAATTCCATTTAATAATATACAGTAAATACCATTAATCACAGAATCAAATAGGTCGGAACAGACCTCTTAGATCACTGAGTCCAACCTGTGACCAAATACCACCATTTAACTAGACCAGGGCACTGAGTGCCACATTCACCCCTTTCTCAAACACTTCCAGGAATGGTGACGCCACCACCTCCCTGGGCAGCCCATTCCAATGTCTTATCCCCCTTACTGTAAAGAAATTGTTCCTAATGTCCACCCTAAACCTCCCCTGGTGCAGTTTAAGGTTATATCCTCTCATCCTATCTCTAGCAGCCTGGAAGAAGATGCTGAACCCCCTTTGGTTACATCCTCCTTTCAGGAAGTTGTAGAGTCATAAGATCACCCCTGAGACTCCTTTTCTTCAGCCTAAACAACCTCAGCTCTCTCAGCAGCCCCTCAAAGCCTTGTGCTCCAGACCCTTCACCAGCTTTGTTGCTCTTCTCTGGACAATGTTACCTGCACTACTGAAAGAAGTTATTGGGTAAAACCAGGCATCAATTCCCATGGGTTTAACTGATAGAGCTCCATTGAAAAGTATCTATAATAGCTAATACTATCTCTTATAATAATATAAATAATCTATAGTATCATATCTTAGCACTAAAAAAGCACCCTTCAGCCAATCCAAGCTGTGAAGGCTTTCATTTTAGAGACTTCCTTCAGATCAAAACTGAATTTCAAAAAACTTCACATTTTATATAAAAAATTCTCTATGAATATGAAAGAGTCCAACCAATAATTCCACAAATTGTAATATATAATCATGGTATGTCCCTGTACCAGGCAAAAATCTGTTAATTTCTTGCTACAGTTATTATTTTCAGATCCTCAAAACATCATCCACTCTTTTAAGAAACTGGTGGTACCTGGCTCAGTCCTCAGTGAACATGTAGTGCCCCATTTCTGCAGTCTCATCCCCACTTTTAGTGTCAGCCAAAGTACTCTGGCAAATCTGATTCTCTAAAAAACTAGAATTAAACAGAAACTCAGGAAAAGAAAAAAAAAAATTGAAGGACAAATCTTCAGCTGCCCTAAAGTGTAACACTATGACATATTAATGCCACCAGAACAGTTTGTAGCAACTGATAATCTCTGAGGTTTCAAGATTGTCAGTAAATTCTGTTTTGCAGCACAAACCTAGTCATTTCCTGAAATTGCACGGTTCAGTTAAGCTTAAGAAAACTTTCCAAGTTTATTTAGAGAGTCAACATTTATTTCCCATGTAGCTGGCTGATCTGGGACTCACCTAACACCTTACTAAAAGTATATTTTGCAAAAATAAAGGAACTACTACTCAAGGCTTCCTACAAAAATGCTCTCCAATATATCCTACTAAGTTACAGGACATGGCAATTAACAGCCAAATGCATTTATTATTCTCAAGATTTTTTTTACCCCAACATGTACAGGTTGATTGATACTATTTTGGGTGTCTCAGTTTAGAAAAGAATGACAGTTTCCTTTGGCATTTCAGTCTGCATTCTGGCTGGTTCTAATGAAGACAAATTCTTCTCAATCAGGATTGTTCTGTTTGTTAAGTGAGACAGATGGCACACTCACTGTATTGGTAATGATTCTGATTTGGGATATACTGATTTGTGCTCCCTAGCTAAAAAGTGATTGATATTTCAAATGGAAGAGAACTCAGGTTCTGTCTTTGTAGAATTTTTGTGACATGGACGCACTTCTGAAGGACCTACAGAAAGACAGGTTTTGGACACATTCAGACAAATCTGTAAAACGTGGTCCAGCAGACACGCCTTGCCAGAAAATCAAACACACACTTCCAAACCCCTGCCAGAAATGTGTCTTTAACCTGTACCATCAAGGGGGGTGTAACATTCATTCCTGATCTTCCCTCTTGGTCCTAGGCAGCACTGGGTTCAGATGAAGGTTTTATTTGAGGTATATCCAGCCCCAGGAACACTAAAGGTTTTTTAATTCAGTTGCTATTTCTTGTTGACTTTGTCTTAATACTTACATCATACTCAGTTTCAGGGAAGGTTAACCAAAGTTCAGGCTGTGTTTTCTCCAAAGTCAGTGAGGTCTTTAAGTTAACCAGCTAGAAAGGAAGTGGATGTACCACAAGACCCTGGTCACCTGAAAATATTAGATTTCCATTGTATTTATTAGCATCCCCAACAGGTTCATAGTGGTAAATAACATTATAGGAGGGAAAGAATCAAGACAAGGTTTTGTCTAGCTCTCACGTCCTCGGACTTGAAAATACAGGAGACCGCAAATTTAGGAGCTAAATGTTGTTTAGATCAGCTGAAGATTTCTCAGGGTATCCATGGAGGGACTTTGTGGGGATCTGTTCAGCCTCTGGTGCAGAGGTAGAGAAACACATGTCAGAAGGAACAACCTTCCTGGCTGTCCCACCAAGGAAATTTTTAAGTGAGAAAAGTGCAAAATCACAAACAGACTCAAAACCCTCATGATGTTTCTGCTCAATGCTGAGGCACACAGGCTCTGTAGAGAGACAAGACTCTCTGGGGCATACAAATCTACACAGCACTTTATATTGCAATAAAGATGAAAGAAAAAAAGTGTTCTGTTAAAAAGACTGCCAGCTCTCCAAAGAAAATAGCTTTGTGTATCACTTTATGCTAGTGGTGACAGAATAGAAAACAAAATACCACAGTTACATACATGTTCTTTGTCTAGAAGTATTTACAAATAACTTTACAAATTTTTACACACATTTTTCAGTTTTGCTTGTTTACTTTTAAATTAAGAGAAAAATTAGTCCCCAGAGGCTTCTAAGGCTTCAGTTGGTGCCTTGTACTGTACATTCATGCTTGGCTTCTTCCTGGGAGAAGGGAGGAAAGGAGTTTAAAAATGTGCAAACCACAGACATCTAAACAGCCCTGGGTGTAAGGGTTCCTAGAGATGGACATCCATTAAGCAGTTGTCCTACTTCTCTTCAAATCAGAGACAGCTGCTCGAGATGGACTTGGGGCAAAAGAGATTGGGAAAGGAGGAGTCATATATAAATTGCAATAGTTAGGTTCAGTACATTAGTGCTTGGGTAAGAAGAGTCATGGATAAATCCCTACTGCATTCTGCAGTTCAAACAATGCAAGGAATAGACATTGTGAATTCTAAAGACAGCACTGAAATGATCTCTTGGACATTGTTAGGGCTTGACTCCTGCTGCATATTTTGGAGTCAAAATTATTGTTTACTGACACAATCTTGACCAGGCACAGTATGATCCTCTCAGTCAAAAAAATACTGATTTTTTGAGAAAGACACACCCTCCTCCTAGTTTTCACAGGTTGTTTTGTTTTCATGCCTCAACACTAAACATTGTAAAAATATTGAAATTAAAAAAGAAAAGAATTTACAATTTACAAGTGTCCATATAAGTAAATTATTTAAAAATTCAAGATCATCTACAAAGATCTACGAAATAACAACGCTGATAATGACACTGAGCCTGTGGGAAGAACAATCCACATGCTGTGAGGAACAGATGTGGTGAGTTTCTTCCAGAACAATGAGTCACAAGGTTGGTCTTCTTTTCTAAAATCTGTTTCTTCAGCTACAGCAGCAGAAGTCTTGAGTCCATGTTCATTACTTACTTCGACCTAAAAAACAGGATATAAGCATTACTTACAAATGAAAATCTATTTTTTTTTAAATCTTCTAATTAGTAAGCTGTAAATTCATACCAGTTGAGAGGTTAGTAATTACTAAACAGGTGGATAAATCTAATGTGGTCACTAATTTTGTCAGCTGTGAGACTCACCAATATGGTCAAGAATGAATGGCTGGGTACAAAGCAGTAGCTTTGTGCTATATATACCACAAAAGCAAACAACATTTGGGAGAAGTCCCAAATCTGGTAAAGCATATCTGAAGCTCATACAATATTAGATTCATTTTAGCATAGTATATTTCAACAGCATGAGAGATACTTTCACCCAGTTGAAAAATTCTGATCACAAACATGAGCATTGGGGCTGGACTCACACTATTTATAGTCCTCACCAGAGTGATACTCCTACTCAATCTATGTATTCTCCCATGACTCCCTGTAACCATTTTCACTTGTGTAATCTTGGAAAATCTATGTTGGTGTTTCAGAGCAATTTAAGGATGGGTAAAGTCTCAGGAGAAGATACAAACAGGACAGGATCACACAGATGCATCACAGAGTGGTGACCTCTCCATCAGCACAGTTTCTCATACAGTGGATCAGTTCCACAAGCACAAATCAGTAAGTTCCTAAAAAGGCTAAGCACATCCCTAACTGGAATTAGGGATTCAGTGTCTGTCCAGATAGAGTTGCTCAAAGCTGTAGTAGTTTTATTTTATTATTATTACTACGATTAAAATTATAATTAAAATTTTCATTATTATATTAGTACATTGTTCTTATTACAGCATGATTATGATATTATATTGTTAACATATATTATAATAATTATTAATAATAATAACTTCTAATGCAAGCCAAAATATAATTTCTTATTTTTCCTTCTAGCCTCCACGCTCCTCTCATTTCTACATAACAGTATCTGAAGCATTTCTAAATATTACTGAGTGGCCTGGCTGTTGATACTTTGATTCAAACAGGCACAACACTCTTCTTTATAGTCCAAATGCTTTAGTCCCAAAGAGAACACAACCATTCCTTTTCTGCCCCACACCATTGTCTCCTGCCTTACACACATCTTAATTGAAGCTGCATGGGTGAGGGCAAAGATCCTGCTGCTCCTTGTCCCATAGCCCAGTGGAGTTACAGGCAGAACAAACAGGCAAGCCATGATCATTCATAGTTGGATTAAAAATTGTTCCCCCATGGGAACAAGTTCAAATTTAACTTCTTCTCAGAGGTGAGAAGGAAAACTAAGCTTAGTCTTGTAAATCATTAATAATCATGGTAGCACTGAGCAGGCATTATACTGAATGTGACCATTGATAACAGCAGACTGTCTTCTGCTTAGTTTAGATGAGACCACAGAGCCTTGTATTTTCAATAGGCCATGTTTAGTTAATTTGTGAATGGAATAAGGGAAATAAAAGGGATGAGGAAAAGGGAAATATACCCAAGCTTTCATCTATAAAGTAACATTTATAAAGGCTTTTAATGTGCTTTTACAAGCATTATTCATGTTCAGTTCTAAGAGAATACCAACTATCAGAAATGGAGTTTTGCACAGTCTGGACACCAGGACTCACTTTTTAGAGATACTAAGAATTTTCAGACTGTATATAACTGATACATATAGCAATTAACTTACCAAAATAAGTCAAGAAGGCTAATGTGCTGCAGAGAGATAAGAATCTGCGAAGTTCTGGCACAATCCACTGACCAAATTATTTCCAGCAATTTGGCTTTTAATTCAGACTTTGATCACTAAGAGTAATTTCCCTCTCATTTTAGATAAAGGTCCTCTGTATCTTTCATTATATACAACCAAAACATCAATAAAGAAGGAAACCCAATATAATTTCTGTCCCAGTTTTATACTCCTTGAAGCAATAAAGAGACCAGAGAGGGCCCTCCAAGCAGTACAAGGATACACATTCACAGGAAATGGGAAGATAACTCTTATTCTCCAGTATTGTAAGATCACCAAAACCCCCAAATCCCTTGAGCTACTTATCAAAAATCTCCCATCAAAGAACAAATTATCAGATGCTGTGGCTTTTCTACTGCAAAACAAATGAATATATTTTGCAGGAATGTAAGTATTTCATGAATATGTCTTTTATTTTCTTCTTTAATCATAGTAAGCTTGCTAAGAGAGTACTAAATATTTATGCACTTGATGCTTACAAGTAATCTGAATGCAGGTTTAGAGACTAAAATCTTATATGCAGAGTGTAAATGTTGCAGACGTGGCCCTCTTGCTCCTGAATATCAATTTAACTGTGTACACTAGCAACTTACTCAGAAGGTTCAAACCCCCATTTTGCAGTCATCTTTCTGACAGAAAATGCAGCAAAATAGACATTTAATGAAAAATTACTAAAGAAAAATAAACTTCAAAGTAGAGCATGTATTTAGTCAAATGTCAGAAGGTTCATAATTTTATTTAGTTGTCTTAATGTGTTATTTGCTCCTGTTCTAGTAAGCACCATCATTTTGAGCCTTCATAATTCTATGTTTAGATATATTTTTGTCTCTGTTTATTTCTACAAATTGAAAGCTGCATCATGAATAAAACAGATTTTGAAAACCTGCAAAAAATTAATAAAGTCACGATGATCAGATGTCAAGTTCCAACCCCAAACAATTTTTTAGCAATTGTCTATTTTAAATTAAAACTCCTAGCACGAGTGCACATGCATACACCAGGAAAAACCTTCAACCCATTCTAATTCTGTTAACTGATAAGTAAAATAGAGGAAGTCATTAAATTAGTTTCAGTCAATTAGCTGTGTGTGCGTTTCATGCTGCATTTAAGAGGCATGAAAGGCCCAAAGGTAAATTTAAAGACAGATAGTAACATCACAAGTGCCAGCCATAAAAAAAATTTCCAAATTAACAACTTCTGGTTTACCAATAATACTTCAAAAAAATCCACACCGAGTTATATGAGGTCCTGCCAAAAAACATATACTAGTAATGTCTCTCCCAATTTTTTCCAAATAAAAAGAATAGATATGCATTCAAACATATTCATTAGGTAGCAAAGCAGGAAGAGTCTATGAAAATGTGATTTTCATGGTGCAAGCAAATAAGTGATGGCAAAGAGATAATGAACTTCCAGTGAAACTCTACAGATAGATTTTAAGGTAACAAGCAGTTTTTCAGCAAAACCTTTTCTTTCAGTAGCTAGACAAATGTAAAAACTACTGCTTTTTTATAAATGGGTTAATCTCATTAAGGTTTCTGCAGCTGCAGAAGCTATAAACCAGCTCTTTTCTTGCTAAAAATTCAGCAAGGAAGCAATTCCAACCTTCAGTGAGAGCCTCTCCTTGTGTTAAGATGAGGCACGAGGTGGCAGACATGGTGATATCTCCTAATCCTTGCTTTAGCGGACATGCCATCAATGACAAAGCGTCCTTACTCCAATGTTTCGCATGGATTAATTTTTAATTAAGTTCTAATTAAAATATAATTAAATTATCAGTAATCTGATGCCCAAATTATTTTAGGAGAGGGTTAGCTTTCAGTTCAGTTCAGTTAGAAGGATTAATGTGGTCCGTGGGACCAGAACCTTACCTACAGGCTTTACAGGCTTTAACTCAACATGTTCCTGGGGGGGCTGTCGGTAGGAGTATGTGTCAAGTCCACCTATGAAATCAACTGAAAATACAACAGTTCCAGAAATGAACAAATGGAAATGAAAATATGTCAACTGAAAAAAGAAATGTGGACAAATTGTGTTAAAAAAAAAAAAAAAAAGAAAAAAGTAAGTGCATGCACAGCTTTGCGTACAAGAAATAAACCAAGCAGATAAAGATGCTGTGGACACTGTTTACAGAAGGCTCCATGCTCTGTCTTCCTTGGGGGCTATTTAACCCCATGCCTGGAAAGAGGGGCAGCAGTTGGATGAGCAGACATACACACCCCTGCCAGTGTATGTGCAAAAGGAGCATTCATGGATGTAAAGAGAAACCACTATGGGGTAAAATAGCTGATTGTCTTTAGGGCAATCTCAGTATATATATACATATTTATATATATATTTATATATATTTATACATATTACATATCTACAATTATATATATATATATATATATATAAAATGTATTTACTAATTCCCCTTAAACTCCTTTTTAAGCATTTAGAAATTAAGGCAATGGAAACAGTTTAGCTTGTGAACCTAATATCACCTAAACTCTTCAGGCTCAATGGAGTCATAGAAAAGCAGCAACAAAAACCAAAGCCATGAGAGCTGAGTAAAGAATAAATAAGTGATCACTGAATACAAAAAACCAGCAGCATCTTCTCTGGATGAACTTGTGGGGTCAGGACACCTTTTCAGAAACCTTCTACCTTCTATGTCAGAAATAATGTGCTCTTGAGAAGTTTTTAGTTCCTTCTATGGTGACAATGATTTTTTAAAAAGACATTTTAGTCTGAGTATTATATTTCATTATTTTGGTAAGATTTTAAGCAGCTCTAAGAGGCCACAATTTCAAGCTCTCCTAGAAATCTTAAAAGTAGATTTGTGGAAAAGACTATTCTATTGATTTCAAAGGGCCTTTTGCAGACATGTCCAGAGCTAACAAATTCACAGTACAGTAGGGTTCTTTGGTTGCATGGAAAGCAACCTCCTTCACTTGTTTATATAAAAGTCCTAAGCAGAATTTTGATTCTCATTGTATTAATTGCTGTATGAGCAACGAATGAAAAAAAGCAGCCATTTGCCAGTCAATGTGTGCACTAGGTAGATCAACAAAGAGTGCTTATCCAGGGTGAGGTGATGAGAAACTGAGGCTTAGAGATTGACAGACTAATGAAATACCCACTGAAATCTGTGGAAATGCTCCTGTTGTTTCCAGCTAGCTTCCCCTCCTGAGCCCAGAAATGGCTGAAAACTGAACTTGATGTACTTCAATCATACAGCACCACTTCCCCAAGACTGTTATCCTAAAACTGTCTGAGCAGGACATAATGTATTGAAGAGCTTGCCCGAGTCTGCACCTCCTTTTTCTACTCTATTTCTTTCATGTTGCAGCTCTCCTTCAGAATGTTGTCACTATATGCCACAACATGCATCAAAATTTATTTCAGCACTAGTGGGATCAAATCCTTACAGAGGAAATAGTTGCAGATGAACTGTTGTAAAAGTTGATTTTTAAACCACAGAATCACAGAACGGTTTGGGTAGGAAAAGACCTTAGAGATCATCTAGTTCCAACCCCTCTGCCATAGACAGGGATACCTTCCACTAGAGCAGGCTACTCATCCAACCTGGCCTTGAACACTTCCAGGGATGGGGTATCCAACTTCTCTGGGCAATCTGCTTCAGTGTCTCTTCAGTTTCACAATAAAGGATTTATTCTTAAAATGCAATCTAAACCTACTCTCTTTCCGTTTGAAGCCATTCCAACTCATCCTGTCACTACATGCTCTTATAAAAAGTCCCTCTCCCTCTTTCTTTTAGGCTCCCTTCAGGTACTGGAAAACCACAGTGAGGTCACCCTGAAGTCTCCTCTTCTCCAGGCTGAACAATCCCAATTCTCTCAGCCTTTCCTCAAAGGAGAGGTGCTCCATCCCTCTAATTTACTTTGTGTCCTTACTTTGAATGTGCTTTAACAGATTGATCTCCTTCATGTGCTGGGAACCATACATTACATATTTACTGAATAATTTTTCAAAATTAATCATGTCTACAGTGATTTTTGTTTGTTTGTTTTAGTGGGTTTTTGCTTTTTTGTTGTTGTTGTTATGTGCTTTAGTTTTCCCCAATTTCCAATGCTCTGAAGGCTTTTTGTTTTGTCTTTTTTATTTTTTTAATAAATTGAGCACATGTTAACACAAGGAGCTAAAAGAATGTTTTTTAGGCAATTCACCACCTCAGAATCACATGTCATTCCTCTCAGCAATCACAAGCATTATCTGCAATTGTAATCAAGGAGAGAATTTAAAGTAAGTAGCATTTCTACCGACAAATCTTCTCGAACAAGAAATGAAGTTGAGATATACAGTAGTTTCACGAATACAAGCCGCACGGATTATAAGCCGCACCCCCGGTGCCTCGACAATGTTGCTGTCTTTGTCAATAGATAAGCCGCACCCCGAATATTAGCCGCACTTTCGTTCGTAGCGAGAATCCGTGCGCAGCTTTCACAAATTGGCCAATTAGTAACAGGATCGCGGCATAGAGGGCTTTACTGGCTCGGGGCGGGGCCAGGCAGGCTCGGCCCGCTCATGGTTGCCAATAGGGGTGGATGGCCCGGCTCGGCGCTAAGGCTTGGCTGGGCCGGCCGGGCGGTGTTGCTGCCGCCGCCGCCGCCAGGCTCCCTGCTCCCGTCTGCACTGCCACTGCTGCGTTTGCTTGCCCTGCGGGCGGTGCTGCTGCCGCCGCCGCTGCCAGACTCCCTGGCTCCCCGCTCCCGTCTGCACCGCCGCTGCCATGTTGGCTCGCCCTGGCCGGCACTGCTGGCCGCCGCACCGCCGGGCTCCCCCACGCTGCTAGCCCTGGTTCCCCTGGGCTCCTGTGCACTGCCAGCCCTGCTTCTATGGGGCTTTTCCCCGCCGCCGGGCTTCCTGCTTCTACTATCCTATCCTATGCAATGTGGCTCCCGTGCACTGCCAGCCCTGCTTCTACGGGGCTTTTCCCCGCCGCCGGGCAGCCCCGCGCTGCCGGGCTTCCTGCTTCTACTATCCTATCCTATGCAATGTGGCTCCCGTGCACTGCCAGCCCTGCTTCTTCGGGGCTTTTCCCCGCCGCCGGGCAGCCCCGCGCCGCCGGGATTCCTGCTTCTACTATCCTATCCTATGCAATGTGGCTCCCGTGCACTGCCAGCCCTGCTTCTACGGGGCTTTTCTCCGCCGCCGGGCAGCCCCGCGCCGCCGGGCTTCCTGCTTCTGCTATCTTCCCCTATGCAGTCGGGCTCCCGTGCACTGCCAGCCCCGCTTCTGCCGACTCCCCCGCCATGCTGGCCCAGGCTCTGCCGCCCTCCCTGCCCCGCCCTGCTGGCTCAGGCTCAGCCGCCCGCCCCCCACACTGCTGGCCCCGCCTCTGCCAGGCTTTCCTACCTCTGCCGGGGCCGGCCGGGCTCCAGCTTGGCTTGGGGCTGCCGCGGGCTCTCACTTCCGTGTTGGCAGCTTTTAGAATTTTGTTAATGTATTAGCCGCCCCGGAATATTGGCCGCACTTCCGGGTTTCCACCAAAATTTTGGTCAAATTGGTGCGGCTTGTATTCGTGAAATTACTGTATTAATGATTGACAGCATAGACATGTTTTTGTTCTGACAAGGAGAATATATTTAATAGCACCATGCAGTAAGTGTTGAGATGAGCTGCTCAAAACTGTTTAGCCCAGGCTTTCCCTTTTGCAATCCAAGATATCTCATGCAGTATTAAAGCTGAAGTTCACCTTAAAATTTATGTGAAGCTCATTCTCAAGGCAAGAAGCTGTTCCATCACACAAGGCAATGGAATGTGTCATTTGTCATTATGCGCTCTATTTTATGGCTTATAGCTCTTAATATGAAGATTCATCATCAATTATTTGAATTATAAGTTACTTTTAGTTTTCAAAATTCATTTTGATTTTACCTGATATTTTCATCCCTTATAATTAGTAGTCTTCCAGGACTAAAACCACAAGTGGCCATTAAACACAGAAAATGGAATTTTTATTTTCGTTGGAGGCAAAGACATTACTATGTACATTTCAGTGTAAGCAGGCACCAAATATCTTAAAACTTTACACAATGAACTTTTGGATGCATAGATACCTCTATTTAATTGGCCAACAGTAACTAACAGCAACATTTATGTAGGTTTTCCAAGAGGAAAATAATGGTTTAAGGATGATATGAAATAATTGTTTTTGTTTATTTCTGGTTGGTTAATGGATTATGGATAATTTCTGCCACAGATTAACAGGACTACATTAATTAGTTTCAGAAAGTTGCATAAGCCTGGAAGAAAGCTGAATTTAAAAAGTGTTCTATACAGCTCTGTAGTACTATGCTTTAAATTAAAAAAACCCAAAAAACCCAAACCAAACCAACAACCACAACTTGTCAGCAGTAGGGATACTCAGTCACTAAATAACGAACACCCCATGGAGTCCAGTCATTAACTACAGTCATGCAGAGAGAAGCTTAAAATCCTAGGGAGAGGATTTTTTAGCATCCCACAGATAATAGCAGGTTACAGCAGAAGCTGGTTATTTTATCTGCAGCTGGCTGCAAAACATGATCCCTATTCCCAGGGAATTGCTCTCTCCTTGTGTCACCTCAGTTTTGTGGTCATGCTGGATGCTTAATGGCCAGTGTGAAATGTTCCTTTAGAGTTCACTACCTGCTGTGCTTGGAAGTGCAAATCTGTGCTGGCTGTCCACCGCAGGCAGTCCATTAAAGTGATGTTCATTCATTCACGGGCCATATCAGAGGAACGCTTGTCATAATCTGCCTGAGTGGGAAAAGTGCAGTATGCTGCTGGCTGAGGAAAGTGTATCCACTGTCATCAGTAATTCTGAGGGTTATTCTTTTCTAGACAGATGACATTTCGGGTTGCCTTACTGCTATTTATCCAGCGCATTCACCCATATGCAAGTTAAAATTTGCTTTCCTTTGAAGTTAGCGTAAAAGAATCACAGCGCAGAAAAAAAGTCTCCTTTCTCCTTTTCCACCCTCTCATCTGGAATTCAGCTTCTCCGGCAATATCCCATTGACCTGCTGGCAGGTCCTGTACAAACAGCTGCCAGAGCTTGTCAGCTCATCGGTATATTACTAATTTCTTCTTTCAAAGTTGGAAAATTCTAAGCACATCTGGAGGTACAGGGTATGAAGAGAGCAGCAATATGGTGATAGCACAGTTCTTAGTAAATCCTGCCATTTCTTGGCCTGGAATACCTTAGATCCTATTGATGCTTGCCTCTCCATTTTATAAATGGAAGTAAGCCCCAAAGCTGATGGCTCAAATGGTTGGCACTTCCAGCTGGACCCTTTCCAAGACAGAGGCAGACTAGCAGCTGCTCAAACTTGTAGTTTTATGTACATAAGATTTTCTTATCTTATGGGGTGCCAAATACTAATTTGCACTGAATCATTTTCCTGGTACTGAGATTTTTTTTTTTTGAATGGCAATATATCAATGTAATTACATTCATTAAGGAAAGGTATGCAACTGAGGAGGAGGGTGTTATGAGCAGAAAAGGAACCAAAATAATTCAGAAAGAGGAAGCAAAACGGGGGGATTGATGATAAGTCAGTGGTACGGAATAAGGTCCAAACTTTGGACTTTCCAATATTTGCACTGATAGTTTAGATAAACTTTCCAGATAAGCATTTTTTTTCCTGAAAAAACCTGCTTTTTCAGTTACCTTCCATCCTCAAGAGATCCACTGCCCTTACACCCTTCACTGCACGAGCCAGACTGACCCAGTTGTCTGGAGCCAGCTCTGCCCATTTTCCCCTCCTCATACTAAGCCTGGGCACCTAAGCCTCAAGTAGTGTAGCAGAAGAATCACACATTCCATTGCAAGATCACAGGAACAGCTTCTCTCTTATGTAGAGGACTAAAGGAGGGAAAATGTGTGCAGGACAATTAAGAAAGAGAGAAGAAGAGACATCAGTAATCATTTGTGGCACTCTGATTGCTGCTCTGTCTCTATAAAGTACTGGCAGATGGTAATCAGGTTAAAAAAGGATAAAGTGGTAGAAAATTACTAAGAGACAACCTTTTACTTACATTTTTATTACTGGAAGCTAGAAGGGGAATATTTCAATGTTCCACAGTAATTATTAAGATATTTGCATCAGATTTTCTTCTTAGTCTTTACCAGTGGGATCGATCATAATTTTAAAAACTGCTCTACCTTGTAACATGTATCACACTTCTCTGCAGGGCTGCACCGAAGGAAGGATCCTCTCAGAAGCTGCCTCACAAAGGACACTGACACAGAAGAAGTTTTATCTATGATCTTTGCTACTGAACTCTCTTCTCTTTTTACCAGAGATGTGACATCCAGTATATCAATACCATTTCTTCTCCAAGGATATGATTGCCCAGTGGAATGAAGGAAATATGAAGAAGATCGAAAATGTTATAAAGTGAAAATTGCTTAAACCTTCTTAACCCAGACCTCCCCAGCCATTCAAAATCTGAAAGTATCTTTTAAAAATCTTTGTGCCATGCCTTTGAAAGCTATTTACAGCCATAACATCCCATTAGTGAAAGTAAGTGACAGCCTGCCTGATTATGGTGTTTTGCTGGGCTTTTTTCCCCTAAAAGTAAGTATTTTTCAGTCACTTTCAAGTCATTAAAGACTCCTGGCCACTACATGGTAAAAGTCCCTAGAAAAGTATGGTTATCATGCATAAGGCATGCAGGAAAATATTTATTATCAAGTAATATTTACTAAAAGTTCACTATCACTAATTTAGTATTTTAGAAAAAAATATATATTTTATGCTTTAGTAATGCATAAATTGTTTCCTTTAGGCTTTAGAAAACATTCACTTTTCCTGACATTGTGCTATCTGCCAACGAACATTCAAAGTTTAAGTTGCTGAGAAGTAGTTTTCCATTTTGCTTTAAAATGTTATATTGTACTTTCTCTAAATACTTACCAGCTTGGGCATCAACCACCTCATACATCTCAGCATAGCTGGCTGTGACTTATGTAATTCTTCAGCAATGCAATTCCAACTAAGTATGTCTGCTGACACATTTTCTTGCTTTACAGGTCTCTATATTTTTCTGTTCCTCATTTTAATGAAAATGCTAACATCCTAGTGAGAATACTAATATATGGAAGTTATATTTTAAAACATTCCAAACAAATAAAGCTATTTTTTTTTTTGTGGTTTTTTTGTTTGTTTGTTTGTTGTTAGTTTTTTGTTCTTTCTCCTGAGGTTTGTATTTAAAAGTGCTATTGCTAGCTCTAGTCTGAGATTTCAAATACAGTGAAGGGTAGTTTTCTTCCTGCATATGACCAAACTAAATTGTAAACAATTCTAATTACAACTTCCTAGATAAATTTTAATACAGTGAGAAATTAGAGATGTAAAATTGGTAAAAATTAGTCTTCACTAATTACTTCTTTTTCCCTTTTTGGCACCCTTTTTGATCTATTCCCTTTTGGTGCAGAGTGTTCTGTGACTTCCTCTTTAAGTTACTGTACTCTCTATGCACAAATTAAGCCTGCAAAGGAAAAATAAGCCATGCATAAAAGACATTAAGTGTCCAGAAACTACATCTATCAATTACACTCACATGATATTGGGAGAGAAACAAGCCATTGAGTTCTATCCACTAATCATCCAATCTATCCACTAAAATGGCAACTCAAATAGTCCCAAGACTATTGTACAGAAGGCTGTTACAGCCTCAGTCACACCTCCAGACACGTGATCTTCACAATAAATCTGTCCAAGTTGACTTCAAAAGAGACAGAACTCTGAATCTGCTTTTTGAAGTTATGCTTTGATCTTTCTTTGGTATTCTGATTCAGGAATACACGCTATGTATTAGTGTGCCTTTATATTACTGCTGAGTTTGATGCCATAAACTACAGCATTCTTCCAAAAACGTTCAGTGCAGATGCTCAGACTGACTGGAATTGATCTATTCCACTTACAGTTCATTGCTAGATTTGCAGGTTAGTTTTTTTGTTCTTTCAAGGGGTTTTTTTTCTTATCAGTTGAGTCCCATGGGTCTCTGCTCCTGTGCTTTCTTTGTATCCATAGAATTTCTTTTTGCTTCAGTTATTTGGCAGTATGATCCAATTATTTATTTTTGAGGCAATACTTAAGTATTTATAACTGCCTTGTTATTATATACTCAAGAATATCACAGCTGCTTTTTCTAACCTTCACGACAAGCCACTGATATTTTAGTATGAGAAATGAATATTGCCTTTTTTTAAAATTACTGCTGAACCTGTTCGACACTAATGAATAATTAAAGATAAAATTCCCAGAGAAAAGTATTTGCAAGATCAAATACATGACATATTAGAACACAGGTGACATTTGAAGGAAAGGATTTCTATGTATTGAAGAAAGTTCACATCATCCATTCACAACAGAACATTAACTTTATTTTATAAAAGTAGGTTACAGGACTGGAGGGATCCCTCGTATCACTTAGTGATTTTGGATTTTCCCAGCTTCCCACTTTCCTAGGAATGAAAGACTGCTTCTGAAATTTGCTACTATCATCCTCTATGACATATTTGCTTCATGTGTTTGAATCTTTACCTGTCTCATAAAAAGTGAAGTGAGGACCTTCAGGAGAGTGTCTGTGTTCGTGGCACAACACAGGGAGCAAGCCAGAGAGGGAAGGAGCTGCCACCTGCTCCTCAAGCAGAGACTGCAATGGAGAGCAGCAAACTGTGCAGGCCTTAGAGACAATGGAAGGAACTCGGGAGGCCAAGCAGAATAGCTGCAAATCATGACGCCAGAGACTTGGCTGAGACTCAAATGGTCCTCCAACTACATAGACATAGCAATGAAGGAAATGCTATAAGCCTCTCATTTCTGTTCTGCATGATCCAGTAACTTTGAGTTTTCCATTTTAAAAGTGTGCAATATATAATAATATAATATATGATATATATATAATATATAATGCAATTAATTCTGGCTTTTATGAAATTTGTGTTGCAGTATTTTGGGGAAGTTTTCTATAAAGCGAATCATACACATCCACTTCAAAGAGACTTTTAGTGGCTGACGAAAGCTCTATCACATTCAGCCTATATTGCAATATTTCTTTCCTTTATAATTCTTTTTTATTTGCTTCAAAGTCTGCTTAACATGCCTGCCTGTTTATGTCTTTTGCTGTCAGTCAGAAAAGTCTCCTTCTTCCCTGGCCCTTCCTTTATTAGTAGCTGACTTAGATGGAATCCAGGTACAGAACTACCATCTTTACCTCAAAAGACTTGATATCTTGAACTTGCTACAAGTGCTAAAAATTGTATTTCCAGTAGCCTGAGAGGTCAGGTGTCAGCCTTTTTTAAAAGAGCACCAATCTGGTATTATTTTCCACTTTATGACATCAAACCCATTAACACTATTTAACATTTTTTTCCATTTCAGATGAGGCCATTCCAATTTCTCCTTTTCATTTATCATCCTGCCTTTGCCCTCATGACTACAAGTGACATTCTGAGTAGAAATCATGCTTCACCACATGACATTTGCTCCTTTGGGTGGGGCACTGTATGCATTCCCCACCCTGCATCTACACTGCACTCACAGTTACACCTCCCTTAGGGGTGGTCTGCTTCAATCCTTGAGGTGGCAGACCCCAAAGTTTTCTACCACAAACCTCCCAGGGTTTTAGTGTCTTTAGATCCAAACTACCTTTTTTTCTCTGCTAAGCAGGCAATGTTTCGTCCAGCACTGATGGAGCCCTCCTCTCATCGCAGCAGAACATCCCTCCCAGCAGAAGCCTGTGGTCCTACTGTGTTTTCTCTGAATCAAAGTCTACAGATAGGAAACAGAAGTGGATAAATCTTTGCTGATCTCCAGATTCTCAATATCATCCTTTCAATTTTTTATCTCTGTGAATGAGTACAAATCAACAAGCTCTGTTTTCTGTTTCTTCTTGCTTTTAGTTTTTCAAGGTGAGCAAGCCAGCAAAACAATCTTTTGTTTATCAGCATCATGTGAGCCTTTTCCAGCCCCAGTAAATGCACTACCAAGTTCTTATTCTATGGTACCTTCATTCTATCCCAAAATATGTGACCATCCAGCATTTTAGAGCCATTGTGGATATATCTGCTAAGTTTACTACATAATCACTTCCAAGTGCATCCATGAGTCCCCATTTGTCTCTGTGAGTGTTTCTTTGCAAATGAGGAAATCTATTGCTCCTCATGCTTCTTTTCCTGCTCTATCTTCACATTCAAGTCAGCTTTCTCATCTGTTAATATTGCTTTTGGTATTGCCATCTCTGTCACCAACTCAAACTAGCTCTTTAAAACCCCAAAACATAAAATGACTACTTTTTCAGCTTTGAAAACAGACTTGAGAAGGTAGATTTTACAAAATGGGAGCTTACAATACCCAGTGGTCTTCTCATATATGAAGGACTGAAAAAAGAAATATCACACATGTTAGCAAACATGATGGCTAGGAAAATGGTTTTCTCATTGTTAGAAAGTGGTATCATTTCCTATTAGGAGAAAGATGAATGTCTGGAGTAGAATCTGAAACAGGATTAATACTCACTTTGAAGCCACCAGTGAATCAATCTTCTAATGAAAAAGAAAGATAATGCAATACTGCCCTCACCCATAAAAAAACTCTCCCTGAAGAAAGATGAAGTAAAGAGACACTTTTCTGAAAACCTTATAACTCTAGAATTTCAGTCCCCAAAAATAACACATTGTCATGATTAAGGAGGATATTGAGAAAAACACAGATGAACTGAGATTAAATTTCTGCTCGCAAATCCAAATGTATATTTACTGATTCAAGGCAAAAGACTGTCAAATGAAGTTTAAAGTGAGTTCAGCTGTGACCCAAATCACAGAGCACTGGTAAGAGAGAGACTTGTTATGATACAGAGTTAATAAAGCACATCAGCAATACAGACTAAATGCAATAAATATAATGTAGCCTTTTTGAGAAACAGCTTTTCTAGGAACGGACAATATATTTTATTTGACCAACTGGCCCAGCTGGACAATCACAACAGCTATATCTCCTGATTTATTAAGACAACACCTCTTGCTATAAATCTTGCTTATCTTACTTACAGAAACCATTAAAGCTGTTGGAATAGCACAACTAGAAAATCTAGAAAGCACAATATATAGACAACAAATCAGAGTTTAAAACAGGAGGAATTTAAAAAGGTCACTTTATGAAAGGCTAAAGTTGTGATGACATCAGAAACACAGTAAAGAGAACTCAAGAAGAGATGAGAATTTCACAGGATAGAGAAAAGTGTTTACCAATCATCACCTAAACTAGTTTCAATATTTTAATCACAGAATATTCTGAGTTGGAAGGCACCCACAGGAGTCATTGTGTCCAGCTCTCAAGTGAATGGCCCATACAGGGATCAAACCTACAGCATTGGTGTAATTAGCACCATGCTCTGACCAACTGACTTAATAACTTCTCCTTTCTCTTGCTCTGACTGTGACTGTGGTTCTTCTAAGAAATTCTTGTGATACTTTATTTGCAAGGGTCTTTCTCTTGCTTTCACCTCAGTAATCATTGGTTATCCCTTTCTCTTCCAAACAAAACTGACAATTTTTCTTGGTGGAAGATGTCCCTTTAGATTTATGACATTCAGACTTGAGATTTTCAAAGATGTATAAAGTTAATGTTTATTCAAATTTTTTTAAAATTTTGCCAGGTCTTGAGAAAATTTCCATTACCAACTAAAATGATCTTCAAAATTTACCTATGACCTGAAATTCATGGCTTGGTTCAATGTACTTCACTGACTTGTGCTGGTTAGCCATCTCTTTTTGAATTTTTAATACCTGCTTTTCTAGGTAGTTTGAATATCCTCTAAGGCTACAATGTATGATTACATACATTGGAACCCATTAGATAAAAAGGGACACATATTGTATGATTTTTGTCATGGATACTCCATTAAAACAAGAGACAAGCAGCTTTGGCTTTTCTACTGCTGTATTTCAAAGCTTAGTGCTATTTGAATTGTGAACAAACCTTATCTTCAGGAAAAGTCAGTAGCAGTCTCTCAGCTCAGGTGGCCTGCATGGATCTGTTTCACTTTTTGAGGCTATTATCTGTAAAAAAGGGAGGACTTTTCTTTCTTCTGAGATGAAACCTCACCATCTCTCTTGCAGGCCAGGCATGGCCATAAAGGAAAAGGCACTGAGAACTCTGACCACTGAAACTGCTAATTCATCTGCAAGGGTGTTGGGTCTGTCAAACAGGTTGAGTTACACATCCTATCAGGGAAGCTGTGGGTATGCTTGTGCCAACTGCAGCTGTTCACTGAATTCCCAGATTTCTTATCAGCATATCATGAAGACAGTTCACAGCCCAGTGTAGAGCCTGACTAACGCTGTGTCCTCTTCGGCTCAGCACACCCCTTCATTATGGGGGCACATCATTCACTCCAGGCTGAGGCTTCTTCCCACACCAAAGGCAGCATTTCTTACAAGACAAAGATCTTAGACATGATTTGCTGACTAGGAAATTGCCACTCAGGCAGCAGCAACAATGAGATGGATGTTACTTCAGCTGAGACCCAGAAATTAGGCTAACCTATCTGCATGACATCTAAAATTTGGGAGAGATGGCATTTACACAGAACAGTGGGAGTCTGAAAAGTTTCTTTTTAAGCTCTACAAACTAAAACAGAAACAAGGCTGCTGTCATTCAGAAATGAAGAAGTAAGAGGATTGCTACTGGAAGTGGAAAATGGATTTGTAAAGAGGTTTCATTTTAATGGAGCAGCTGGATGAAAGGTACAGACAGGAATGGGCACCACTTAGGCCTGTATGTGATGTTGAGTGGAAAGCTCTAGAGAGCAACGCTGGATGCTGGAGTAAGATTGATTTAACAATAAATGCAATTTAAGTGAAAAGGCTAAGGTGCTGGCAACTGGGGGTTGGGATACCATCCATTTAAAGACAGATTTAATTTAAACAGAAAGGCCAAGGAGGTGGAAGGTGGAGACTAAAACAAAATCAATATTAAGCTAGGTTAATAGAAACTAGAATAAAATGAGCCAGTTGAAAAAACGGTATAGTGAGTATTTGGTAGTAGGGAAGCAATGCATGGATCTAAGGACAATTGAGGAACTCTCATTAAATGATAGAACGCCTAAAATAGAATTATTATCCCATTTTAATAAGAGTATTATTGATTAGAGTAGAAAAAAAAATCTTAAGGGAAGGTACAATCTTCAGTTTAAAGAAAACTGCATAATTATAAGTATATTCATACTTTAAGAAAATTCTCTTCTATCACAGAAACAGACTTGTTGGGGTTGGAAGTGACCTATGAAGTCTGTGTAGTCCAACTCACTTGCAAAAGCAGGTTCACCTACAGCAGGTTGCTGTTGGTGAGTAGCTACAGAGACTCCACAGCCTTTCTAGACAGCCTGTTCCCATGCCCTGCCTCCCTTAAAGATTTTTATTCCCCTCATACTCATGTGGAGATGCCTGTGTTTGGGTTTGTACCAACTGCCCCATGCCCTGTCACTGGGAACCACCAAAAACAGAATGGCCCCATCCTCCTGACACCTGCCCAATCTGAAGGCATTGATAAGGAAAATTCCGACACCAAGGGAAAAAACAAAAAATGAATGGGATGACAAGAAGTGCATGGAAATGGACAACAACTTGCTAAAATGACTCCTAATAACATCCTGAAATCACAAAAGAAAGGAAAAGATAGAGCTTGTTGAGATCTTTGTAAAAAAATGAAATGGTTAAAAAAATCATGGGAAAATTCCGAAAGTGAGTGAAAATACTAAAAGTGAATGAGATGACAAGAAGTGCAGGGATATGAACCAAAGCTTGCCAAAAAGATGCTCATTGAAATTGCATTCATCTCTTCTCCAGACTGAACAGGCCCAGACCACGTAGCCTTTCCCCATAAGCGAGGTGCTCCAGTTCCCTAATAATCTTTGTAACTCAATGCCAGTAGTACCTTTTCTTTCTTGTCCTGAGGAGTCGAGAACTCCACACAGCACTCTGCATGAAGCCTCACCAGGGCTGAGGAGAGGGGCAGGATCAGCTATCCCAGCCTGCTGGCAATGCCCTTCCCAATGCAGCCCAGGACACCATTTGCCTTCTTGGCCACCAGGGCACTGCTGGTCATGGACAGATGCTGTCCACCAGGACCCCCAGGTCCTTCTCTAGAGCTGTTTCCCAGCAGGTCAGACTCACCTGGGTTGGTGCATGGGGTTATTCTTCCCCAGGTGCAGCACCCTGTATTTGCCTTTGTTGAATTTGTATATAGTTGCACAAATGCATGCATGTGTATGCGTGTATATATATGTTTTTAATTTTATTTTTTAATATGTGATACTGCATATAATAGTCATAGAACCACCAAATCATAGCATAATTTAGTTTTGAAGAAATCTTTAAAAGCCATCTAGTCCAACCCCCCTGCACTGAGCAGGAACATCTTCACCTAGATCAGTCTTCTGACCTTTAGTTTTGTTTCTAGTGATGGGGCATCTGGCACTTCTCTGCACAACCTCTTCCAGTATTTCACCATCCTCGCTGTAAAAAATTCTTCCACTGTCTAGTCTGAATGTTCTGAATTAATGGTGGAAAAGCTTAACATTAGTTGCATTTGTAAAACAGAAATTGATCAGGTAGTAGTGAACTATCCTCTGAAAACTCTCTAGCTATCAGTCTGGAAATCAATTCAAAGTCAAGGGGAGTCTGTATATACCTGAGTTTAAACCAAAATATGTATATATTCAACTACATACCTATCCATATGGATGTACATATCCACCTACACACAAATATACATTTACATATTTATCAAAACAGGTAAAATGGTCTCATGATGATATAATACTGTCCTGACACATATCTCTGCTCAGAAAACTTTGTTATGTTAGTGCTTTCTGAAAACAGTACATAAATTCTATTTTGCTTTTCTTACAGATCTAAATACTTTACTTGTGCTCCTGAAGTCTCATTTAAGTGACTACATATAATATACGTACATATTTCTAGAGTCAGAATCCAGAACTGTAGATGGAAGCTAGTGATTGCAGCTCTGCACCTTTTGGTAGCTGAATTCTCACACAATTCATTGGTATAATAGAGATTTTAAAACATAGTAAATTTTACTCTCTCCTGAAGCCTTCCTCAACTTTTTACAAAAAAGGAAAAAAAATATTCAAGAACTCCAACTTGATCAAAATGACCAAGTATCACTTTGATGTATGAGCCAGGGGAGAGTATGCCTCACCCACTGAGCTGTCTGTAGTGCCAGACACAGCTGGCTCTGGGCACTTGGGATTTCCTCACCCACAAAAGAGCATTTCAAAACTGTACTGTGAGTTAATCACTACTGCTGTGACTTACTAATATTCTAGAGAATATCCAATAATATTATGTTTGCTAAAGTGATTGAGGTGATTCTTTTCTACTGAATTTCAGGAAGAAATTTCTGACTTGTGCTTAAGGGAGGAATTGTGGGAATGCACTGGAGGTACTCTTACTATTTGAGTGATTTATCTCCTTCCTTAATGAAAAATCAATGAGCTGCTGGCTTGCATGGGAATGGTGTCTTAACTATTATCTTCATACATATTCAAGCAACTCAACATTAAGAAATTAATTCTTTACTGAAGATAGACTAAAATATTTTACTGAAGTGGTTTAGAAACTCAAGAGGGATTTCCTCAAGTTATTTGATTCACACCTTAGAGTAAGCTATGTTCAGCAAATGAAAAATTTGAATTAGCTTACACTTCATTTAGATGATGCCATTTGCACCCTATCTGGACAAATCTTACATATTGTATTCCACCTGAAACATATGGTACTTCCCAGCAGGTAACTTCTGCTGCTGCTAGAAATACTCTACAGTTAAGACTCCCCTTTCCATATACTATGCACCATCTATTATTTAAAGACAATCTCTTAGGACAGTGTTCTGTAACAGTCAGTGGAGAATACAACTGGAAATGAAGACCATTTGTACATTTTGGTAGGGGAAGGTAAAAGCAGACAGTTGCATGAGTGAATGTATATATATTTAGATTTGTTTTCCTGTGACAGATTATTCATCCACGGTTTTTAATATAAAAAAAAAGAAGAGGGAATCATGTCTTTACTGCAATTTTTTGACAATAACCTATCTAGAATCAAGATTTTATTCCCTAGTATTCATATTGTTTAGTTGCTTTTATTTTACACCACCTCAAAGATTTTACCCTTGGTTGTGTGCATTGTATCTATGCACATGTTTCCATAGGAACTAGAACAAATGCTTTCTTCAGCAATGTATGATAACTGAATGTTAAAAAAAAAAAAAAAAGAAACAACAATAAATTAAAGCAGTATGTAGAGGAAATCTAAAGAGTGTAACATCCCTGAAATATTTCTTCCTTTATTAAATGCTTCAGAATTCGTTGTGTTAGTTTAGTGCAGAAATGAGCATGCATTTTTAGGTAATTCACACTAAGGCTAATGATAAATAAAGAGGACACCAATAGTACTCTGGGACCATACAGCGTTGTTAAACCATGAAGTGTTGTTAGAACAGAGGTCTGTACTTTATATCTCCACTACAGGAGAAAGTGGAGTCAGGTATAAACAGGGTAGTAAACAGAGGAGTCTGTATCTAATCAACTAACTCCAGCTGGACAGAGCTCTAGAGTCTACGGAAACTGCAGCTTGATATTTGTCTCCATTAAATATCTGGTAGGGTTGTCCTGAGCCAAGCTGAACTGAGGAAGCCTGGTTCTGCTGTTTTACCAAAACAGGTGAATCAAAATTCTGGGGTTTTGGGTTTCTTGTCTAGATGAACAGAAAGATGCAAACTGCTTTCAAGCCTTCCAAAAATACTGGTACTCACTCCTGTTTTCCAGAATGCTGTCAACATGGTAGCTTACAGTGCTGTTTCATTGCTAAGCAGTAAAACTTACTATCATTTTAAAAGTATGTGTCAAGCATACTCATCCACCAGATAGGAACAACATTTTGTTTCAAGTCATTGTGGTTTAAAGGTGAAAGTGGTGAGTGCTAAAGTCCTGTGCTGCTGTTTAATAAAATTAGTTAAGGACAGTTGTTGACTGGGGATGTTTGATTCTTGTATAGCCCAACAGAAGAGCAGTGCAGAATCCTCTTTCTTGGTGATTTTGATACTAAACATTTGATCACAAAAAATCTCTTCTCAGAAGGTAAATGGACTCAGCTGCATGTACAATTGCAATTAATGCAAAGACAGTAGTAGTGAGTTCCCAAAATCTCCTTAGTTAAGGAACCTTGGATACTTACACATAAGGGTAATCAAATTTTTTTAATATTAGCTATTGCTACCTAGCTCTTCATTCACTTTGCAAAAATATAGCCCATTTATAAGAATTTATAAGAATCACATTATAAGAATTTTATCACTGCTGAACCTCTTGTGTAACTATAAATATTAAATTAAATGTGATATAAAATTCTTGTTTGATTACTGACAACAGATGCTCAATGGTGTGTATGAATGCAATGCCATGTGTCAGATAAGGCAACGCAGTAGTTTTTCAGAGGAAGTAATAATGTATCTTGCTTTACTTAATATCTTTCTAATGATAGCATATGGAGGGTCATATTGGTACCACAATATGGGGAAACTTGTAATTTGTAAAAACAAATTAATCTTCCTCTCTGTTCTGAAAGTACAGCTGAGCTCTGAATACGACTAGCATAGAAGACAAAAAATAATCCTTTTTTTTAAAAATTAATTTTGTTCTTGTGTTTTCATTTAGGGGATAAATCTTTACGGTGAATGGAAGCCCTTTATTTTTGCCCATGCACAAAATAGGTTTAAGTTACATTGGATTTGCCTTTCAGCCTCCTTTTAATAAAAATCCTGAAATCACAGCCTTAGTTTTGTGGCAAATCTTCCCCTCTGATTTCACTGTTATTTTCTTATGCAATTTGTTTACAAATCAGTTTCCACTCCACAAAATCCAGTACAGTACAGAGCTATCACTTCTGACGTGTGTCAGTGTCACATTTATGAACTGGTGTTTAGCAGTTGTGCTATCAACTGTTTCTCAAAAAGGTCCAAAAACTATTTAGAAATTTAATCATGATTTTAGCAATGTATTTTGCCTAGTCTCCAGACTCCACTGAATTAAAACACAACTCTGACAAGGTGGAAATCAGTTTCTGAGTTCATTTTTAGGAGAAAATGATTCACAAACAGGATAGTGACAGGCTTTTATGATTACAGATTTCACATATTCTACTCCTTCAAAAGGGCTTATAGAGATTGATAGATCTACAAAGAAAAAAAATGAAAAAATGAAGGGACGAGATATAAATAGACTTTTTCATTAGGATGAATGATGGAAGGTGTTAACCCCACTACTGTAGTGTGCCTTTTATATGTTCCTTTTCTTTTTCATTCCTTTTGACCTGCTACCATCTTCCTTCGAAGTAAAAGTTAACTACAGTATGAAACGTAGGTAAGATGAGCAATAGCTGGAAATAAATGTTTCCTCAAGCATTATTACTGTTCAGAAAAGTGTCCATCAGCTGAAATGTCAGGCTCAAAATCCATTTAAGCACTGCACAGAGGCTAAACAGGCAGCTATTATTAATTTTTAAGTCTGCCTTATGGGTTTTAGACCAGGAACTGGGGTTAACTCAATGCACTGAATATTGCAGAGTATATTTAATTAGGGAAGCTTTGACACTCAGATGGCTGAGGATTTATTCTGTGCAAACTACTGCTAAAACATGAAGGAATAGCTGCATCTACCTAAGAAAAAGATCTGCTGCATCATATTAAAATGCATAAAATTGGCCTTAGTTGCAGATTTTTGGACTTTTATCCTAATGTAAACACTCTCTGCTTTCAATCTGTTTTGAAGCACCACTTTGCTTACATCTAGAATAATTTTCTGTCCATCATGCTGCAAGTTAGCAGTGTGAATTTCTCCAGAATAAATCCAGCTAATTATCAAACCAAACCATTTTCTCACTGTGCCTTAAACAGACATTTCTGTATTCCAAACATATCTGTGGGATGCCTATGAAGGGGTTAACATTTGTGTATAATGTATTTATCTATAAGCATAGAGGGCTCTAAAACACAAAAAGGCATTAAGACACAAAGTTAGATATTAAAGGCCTGTTTTTTTGCTTTTGATCCAATTCAGAACCTTAGAAGGCAATAAAAATGTAGCAAATCAGAAATTACTTCTTTCCAATGGTTGTAAAATCTCCTAGCTGCATCTATTACACTTCTTTGCTCCTCTTTTTCCTTCCTTTGTGAACTGCTCTTGCCCCTGCCCCAGGCCATTCCCTGCCAACCAAAAAACCTATTCACACAGGAGTATGAGATCAAATGTAAAGATACAAGTGAAATGGGAAATTTGTCCATTCCTAACAAAGGACATTACACCATATTTTCCCAGATAAGTGAGGTGATTTTCACTTGTAAAAGAAGAACAAATTGTCATTGATACCTCTGAAAGACAAGCAGAAATTAAATGCAGACCCCTGAGTCATTTGAGGAGGATGGAAACTGGGTTAGTTCCACATACTGGATCACTTTAGCACTTGATGTGTTTTATTGGCTGATAAATATGTTACCTGTTCTCCATTCTCAGTAATTTAAATTTCCATCTACATCATATGGCTCAAAACCCTCAAAAGACAATTAGGTGGGCTCACCATCAGAAGAAAATGCATCAGCCCCCATCTCTTCTGAAATAGATATGATTTCAAAGTCAACAAGACCTTTAACTTAACAAAAACCCTCTCATGAGGCCTTGAATATGTAAACCACACATGTTCTGTAGCACATGACTGCAGTTTCCATGAACATGTGTTCTTTGCTGGGAGTTTTGCCTTTCACACATGCCTAAAACAGGGTGAGTGAAGCACACTATAAATGGTTAAACAAGCCCTACAGTAATGTAACATTTTATGTTGTATTACTGTTATTTGTGTAAAAAGGGAAGACTGTCTTCCCAGGTATAGATGTATCTGTGTTTGCATGTGGAGATGCATGTGCACACAAGATTATTCTTCAAGGGCACTGTACTTTTTGCCTTCCACATCAGTCTGCAGGCCTCCCCCCAACATCTGATGCGGCCTCCCTGTATGTATTTATCATCTGTCTCAAACAAAGTTTCCACCTATCCCCATGGAGCCCTGGCTACTGCCCTGACTCATCACATCCATAAGGAAAGGAGTAGTGCTTGGATTTCACTGAGCAAAGACTGTGCTTATACATCCCAAACTATGCAGCCATCTGCTGATACCCTGCGTCACCAGTTCCTGCCTAGCTGCCAGTTTCCAGCTTCCCCAGGAAGCATTTTCTGGGCTTTTTCTCCTCAATCCCTACATTTTATGTTTCTTCTCCAAGTGTTGGTATTTCTCCTTTACAGTACCCATCTTTATCCAGGTTCCTTTGTCTTTCCACAGTACACAATGTGCATGACATACTTATGGTTCCTTACCACCCAATTTTATCTGAGAATCTCTTTGATATACTTTCTTCCTAACAAAAACCTTCAAATGAAAGTGTTAAAATAGATTTGATACTAATGTCTGTTGGATTATGACAGAGAACTGCACATTCTACCATTTGTAGCAATGGAAAAATATTTTTTGTATAGTCCTTCACACTGTTTTCAATCTGCTTTTCCATCACAGACATGGATTACTTGAATTACGTTTTCAATAAAATTTTCCAGGTATTATCAAATACTTTCCTAAAACTAATTTTTTTTCCTATGATATTAACCCACTAGACCTATTCTGTGAAGAAACAAAACAACTGTGTAAATATTTATGAATTAAAGGTTATAAATAAATATTTGGTTGCATGTTATTTATCCTATAACCATAAAATTCTATTTACATTCATTCTTTTTTTTCCCCTAGAGAGAGCTATTTTACTGTTTACCTCCTTAAAAATGAGAGGAAGTAAATTATCACATGTTGTCCCTTTTCTAAATTTGTTGTTGTATTTGCTCCTCTGCTCATCCAATATTTTTCCATTCTCACTACTGCTTTTACCAATGGCCATCCTAGTCATGTGGGTATGGTGAGATCCTCAGGCAATTCTCACAACCACTTTTCACACAGCATCCTACCAAAATGTTCAGCATATTCAGATTTTTCCAATATTCTCTTAATGACTTTTTGACAAACACTTTAAGGTGTGCACATTTTCAAACTTTAGGAACGATGTGAGTATGTATAGAAGGATTTCATTGACAAAAGCAAGTTAAGAATATGGGGTCAGCATTTAAAATACATGGTCTAGGTGCCTGTAAGCATAGATAAGGTTTACCTAATCATTGATCAGAGTGATGCTGCACACTGTAAATTGGTCTATCCTCTCCATTAATTTTAAAGCTGTCATTTGGAAAAACAGATTAAGAGGTTTCAGGAGCTTTGATTCAAATGTAAATGTACATACATAAAGACATACATATATATCTATATGTATGCAACACGTATCACATAATTTTCATCACTATGACTGGTTTATGTAAGAGGTTCACAAATCTCTATGAAGAAGCTCAGAAAGTGCACCTTGGTAACTTGCCAGTACCTAAATAAGTATATCTCTAAGCATAATCGGTTGTGTTCATGAATACCAGATTCTGCCATTTTTCAAGCTTTATTCTTTGCCTTGGTAGTTCAGTGCATGACTAAGTCTCAGCCCAGGTACCTTGGCTCCAGAGATGGTGAGGTGTGTATCAGTACTTACAGCTGTCCTCCTCCTCCATGAAAATACTGATCACATAACAGGCATACACAAATCCAATCAGCTGTGAGAAAAAAAGAGGAAAAACCATCATTAGAACACACTGAACACTTATAAAGCATTTACTACAATGATATGTACAGGTATCACAGCTAAATTTTAAAGATACTTGCTTCCATTTCCTGCATTTACAATTTTCTGTGCAAATGATCACAAACAGCTAAACTACTTTCCTCTCTTTTGCTCATGTTGCATAACATATTTTATATATAAATATACATTTTATAGCCTGGTCCTGCTGGGATCAGTATTGATGAATACTGCTATTGAGTAATACTGGTAGAAAACATCTGTACCCTGATGTTCAGCTATTATTTACATTTCTTTGTTCTTCAACACCTCTGTTCTCACACGGCTTTTCCCACACAGGAGGCTCCCTATGCACCTCATATGCTTTCTAAAATGCCAAAATATTTATTGACTGCTACAGAATTAAGTCGTAGTAACCCTTTTATGGAATCTGCCAAGAGATGTCTTTTGGTGCTGCATAAAGTGAAGAATTGCTAGGCAAAATTTTAAATTGATAGGTGAATTGTCATGATGTAACTGAACAGTAAAACTAGGTTATGATTCATTGACATCAGGAAACGCCTTACTGGTAATTCATGTTACCATGAACAGTACATGAACAGCATAATTTCCCCAAAGAACAACAACAGTCAAACCATACAATTATTTTAACAGTAGCACCCACGAAAACATCCTCCTTGACCCAGATCTGTGTCACTTGTGCCATCAAGAGGAAAGGATTAAAGGCTTTAGGATCAAGAAACAGAAACTCCACTCACTCCTTATCCATATAGACAAAACGTTTTCTTATGATCATGGCCAAAGATGAAGAAAATCCCACTGGGCAAGGAAATCTATTAAACTGCACGGTCAGACATGTCCAATCTTGAAAAAATATTGTTTGTGCAGCTGTACACAATTCATGCTATCTGAAAACCTTAAAAAGACTTCTCATGAGAGATTTCAAAAACAGCCCAGAGATTAGTTTTAAGAACACTCCTTTTTCTCTGGTCCATTCAAAAAATCTAATTAAAATAGTTATTCTAAGGATGCTACGGATCAACCATCTGAGAAAGAGGTAATTTAATAGTATCTAGACAGGTATAAGCTCTTTCAGAAGCAGAGAAATCATTCCAACCTGCTTTCTGGTTGAGTTGCACAAGGAGCTTTACAAGCAGCTCCAAAAGCCTCTCTGCAGACAAAAGCTTGTCCACACAAGGGAATTCAGGGAAGTTAGATGAATTAACTAAAGCTGTGAAATCAACGCACATAAGATAAAGTACATTAAATCCCTGTGTGGCCTTCCCCATTCAGAAATAAAGTGGCCCTAGTTCACTGCATCTTAATCCTTCTCCAAGGGATTAATCTTCCCATGGAGAATTAAGCTACAGTATGCTGAATCTGAGCTACTTGTGAACGAAGGCTGTCACAGCACTGTGGCACAGTCCTGCCAGAGCTTCCTCTCCAGGGCATTCACCTCACTGGTGCTTTGACAAGGTGACTTTAATCCAACTTCTCTCTCATTCTGAGCAGACTGTGATATCAGCAGCTTCCCTGACTGCTTTTTTGTGTCCAGTTTGCTGCGTGCTATTGCCCCAGCCTCTCTCAGGTGAACAGCACTTTATTGCACGGATGCTCTGAGCCAGCTAAATGCAATCCAGCTCTGGAAGAGGCGCTGGCTGGAGATGGCTGGGATGGATCCATGGCTGAGCTGCACATCCCCCTGTGCCTGTGCCATGGAGGTTGCAGCAGGATGGGACCCGCAGACACAGCAGGGCTGGCTGGGTCACTGTGTGCTCACTTTACCTGCTGAGAATTCTGTGGGTGACTGGGAGCAGTGCAGCTCCTGCTGTTGATGGCAATGGGATCAGTTCTGCTGTCAGTACATCCAGGACTCCTTGACAAACCAAGAACATTTTTCTCTAAACTTCATAGTTTAGAGCACCTTTCAGGCATGACCACTAAAACAATACAATATAAAGGCTTCCAGGAGATCAAAAGACAAATCATACCTGAGATGTGGTGCTTGTGGCACCTGAAAGCTACATATAATTTTAAAAATATTGCATTAGTACCATGCAATAACCAGAACACAGGTGTTTTTTTATAAAAGGATTATCACCTGTTTATTTACAATGTTTCCTGATCACTGTTTGTGTTGTGCAATTTGACTACATAAGTCACTTGGGTTTGTTTCTTTTTCCTAAACGTGACTAAAATATTTTGAAGAGTAAAACCGCTGAACAAATAATGAACATGATGGGCTGTGGGTTAAGTGCTTGTGAAGGAAGATAAAATATTAGAATTATTTACTCTTTCCACAACTTGCATTTATTTTTTCTTATTAGTAGTATTCTGTATTAAATTAACTTTATTTTTATAAATGCAATATGTTCTTTATATGTTCATGTGTGCTCTATATCCATGCATATTATATAAAATATCTCTGCAAGTGCTTCCAGCAGACTTCTCAAATGAAGTCTAAGCTGTTGGACAAGTGGATAAAGCACACCAAAACTTTCACTCTAATGAATAATAAATGACCTGACACAGAGAAAGCAATAGGGAAAAGTGCTCAAAAAAGTCTTCCAAAAAAACGTGGGTCATGACAAGCCTGAGTTAAACAATCCTAAGAGCTTACATCTTGCTCTTTCAGCAGACCTTCTCCTTAGTCTTTTCCCCACTCTCTTGAATGTTTGAAACACACTTTGCCTAATCTATGACCTTCTTGCAAAATCAGCAACCTTTCTCTACTTCTCAGAAATATATTTCTTTATATTCCTCTGCATTAGAAGTCACTGCTAGCTATTGTATTTATCATGTATATTTGTTTAAAGACACCATTTACCCCATCTGTTTAGTTATTAATACCAGGAGAAATAAAAAAAATAAATATATTCACTCTCTTTCAATTTCATGGTCATTTCAAGGGGAAAATAAAGGTGAGGTGACTAAACATAACCCTCCATAATCCCACAATGTCTTTCTGTAGTTAAATGACAGAATGTGGGTTTCTGAAAGAATAAAGCAACAAGGAAAAAAAAGAGCCCTTTAGCATCAATTGTCAGGGATTGGTGCTCAGGCTTTTAACTAACAAACAGGTAGTTATGGTCGGGCAAATGGTATCTACAGCACCATTAACAAGAAGTGATAAAGTGGGAATATACCCTTTGACACATGAGATCTGTTTCCCAGTTCTCAGAGTTACAGCCACTACTGTGTGAATATTGTTGTAAATGAATTAATTAAAACCTCTTATTTTGTGTTATTGATGGACATGCTAATAAAATATTTATTCCAACAAATTACTTTCAGTATCTTGATTAACACAGCTGCTGTTTAATTAATAGTGTTAGGCTCACGTGAACCCATCTAATTACCAGTCTTGGTACTGGAAATGTTGGCTATTGGCCTGACACCAAGTGATAGACTTAATGTGTGTTCCCTGATAACTAAAGCAATATGATGTATATGAGCTGGGAGACTCTTAATTTCATCATCTTGAGTTGCAGTAATCATTCAAAGGGATTAATGAAGTGGTTGGAAAAGGATGTCCAAAGCATCAAAGATCACTAGTGAAAGTATAAATAGGAGTGTACAGTAATTTCACAACTATAAGGCACACCCTTTAGACTAAATTTTTTCCCCGAACCTGGAAGTGCGCCTTATAGTCTGGTGTGCCTTATCTGATGGACAAAGTTGCGAAATTTGCCAAACCAGAAGTGTGAGCCGCAATGGGGGGGCGGTGCCGCGGGAGCGTCGAGTCGTGACGGGGGGCGGGAGCGGGTGGCCACAGCCGGCAGGAGCTGCGAGGGGAGGGAGGGAGCTGCCGCCAGCCCTGGCCCAGGCGGAACAAGAAGCCAGGTGGTGCTGGCCCCGGTCCGGGCAAGGGGGAAACAAGAACCTGGGCGGCCCTGGCCCAGGTGCAGAGGGAACGAGAAGTGCGAGCCCGCAACAGCTCCGAGCAGAGCCTGCCCGGCGGCAGCATCAGAGCAGCGGCGGTATCAGAGCAGCGGCGGTGAAGCCCCTGCAGCCGCCAAAAGGTGGTGCTGGCCGAGCCGCTGCGGCCGCCAAAAAGCGGCGGCGGTGAAACCCCTGTGGCTGCCAAAAAGTGGCGGCAGCAAAGTGGCAGCGAGGAAGCCCCTGTGGTTGCCGAATCATGGCAGCGGGGAAGCCCCTTTGGCCGCCGAATTGCGGCGGTGGCCGAGCCCCTGCGGTTGCCAAAAAGTGGTGGCAGGGAAGCCCCTTGCGGTTGCCGAATCACAGTGCTGGTGGAGCCCCCGCGGCCACTGAATTGCGGCGCTGGTCGAGCCCCTTATGGTCTCCAAAAAGCGGCGACAAGTGGTGCAGCCCCGGGGAAGCTGAGAGAAGTGGCACGGCCACCGGCCACGGGGAAGCAACGAGAAGCGCCACCACCACCGGTCGCAGGGAAGCCGGGACACAGCGTGGCTGCACGGTGGGAGGCGGGAGCTGTGAGCCGTGCCAGCTGGCGCCGGGGGCAGGCGGGAGTACTGGGGCCCACCGCACGGGGAGAGCACCTGGGGCTGTGTTTAAAGGCTACACCGATCTTTGAAAAATGTTTGCAAATTGAGCACCTGCCAGCAATTCGTTACTTTGTTGCGCGCCATGCAGTTCCTCGCTGCAAAAAAAAGTGTGCCTTATAGTCCGGTGCGCCTTATCTGATCTACAAAGTTGTGAAGTGTGCTGGTTCCCGGGGGGTGCGCCTTATAGTCGTGAAATTACTGTAAATAGGAGCCTCTGGCCTGATCCAGAGCAAAATACAGACAGCCAGGAGGCCTTGTCTTAACAACACTGACTCCAAGGCATGGAACCCTGGGATCCCTGCACTGTACAAGAGTGCCTGTCTGACCTGGAGAGCCCAGTCTAGTTAAGTGTCTTGGAAGACACTATCAGTGCTATTCTGCAGAAAATTGGGATTTAATTGTGGGGAGTAGCTAGTGTCCCCAACCTTCATCCATCTGCTCAGTTGTTAGGGTACACCTTTCTCTAGAGAGACTAAGCAATAAAATACTCAGTTTTTTCAGGGAACCACAGAATGGTTTTGATTGGAAGGGACTTTAAATCTCTTCTGGTTCAACCTCCCTGCCATGGGCAGGAACATCTTTCACTAGATCAAGTCTCTCAAATTTCATCCGGCCTGTCCTTGAACACTTTCAGGTATAGGATATCCACAGTTGCTCTTGGCAACCTATTCAAGTGCCTCATCACCCTCATTGTGAAAAATGTCTTCCTTTTGTTCAGTCTTGATCTATGCTCTTTCAATTTACAACTCTTACCCTTTGGCCTCTCACCACAGACCATGGTAAAAAGCCTCTTTCCATCTTTCTTATAAGCCTCCTTTATAAACTGAAAGGCCAAAATAAAGTTTAAATAGCTCCAATTCTCTCAACCCTCCAAATATTCTCATGGCCCTCCAAGTGGGGTACCATGAAAGCAGAGTAGAGGGTAGAATCACCTCCCTTGACCTGCTGGCTGCACTTGTTGTGATGCAGCCAAGGGCACAGTTGGCTCTTTCAACTACAAGTGCACTTGGCTGACTCATGTTAAGTTTGTTTCTCACCATGATCCCCAAGTTCTTCTCAGCAGGGAAGCCTGCTGAGAAGAATCCACAAAGGGATTTCTATCAGTGAAACATGGGTACATTAATACGATGCTATTATCAAGGCTTTTGATGCATCATTTGTTTTCTGCTGATATCCTTAAGTAGAAATAAAATAGTAGTAGTGTCATTTTTCTCCTGTGCAGGCAGCAGAGTCTCAAGAGGACCTTAATGCTTTAGTCTAAATAAAATCTCCAGGCTTAAGCTATGGACATCTGCATGAAATGTAAATGCCTAGTTTAATAGAAGTGAAATTAGATTATATAATTGTCCATCATTAAACTGAGAGAATCTATTAAAACATGTAAGAAATTAAAAATCTAATCATTTGAGCAAATATATACTGTGAGATATAATTGATTTAATAAATGCATATTACTAGAATATATCCTATTAAAAATAAGAATCAAACTGAGTGCAAAAATGTATGTTTACTTGCTAATTAATGTATTTTAATAGTTACTACTTAATGTGGATTAACCTTTCCTTAGGAAAGCAAGGACAAATGCAAAATAAAACTAGAGTGATGATTTAAATCAAGGCCATTTTCTGCAGACTGAAACACTCTATTAAAATTGATGATTTGGATAATTTTGATTTAAATCTTCCTGCTTTGCTTTGTCATCATCAGCTGTGGCCTTTAAATACACTCCCACAGTATGAGACTACCTTCCTATCAGCTTCACATACTGCAGTTCCACTGGTTCAAAGTAGATACGTGAGTCTTCCCTAAGTATTTAAGATTACATGAAGCAGTGCCCTGGGCTATCAGGTTAATCTTCAAGGTCAGGTGTACAACAGGTCACTTACCACTGGTAAGCAACTACACAGAGTTTTGTAGAGATCTTGCTGCAACAACGCGGAACCATCCACACTAACAAAATAAATGTACAGTACCTCTGGCTCCAAGAGGATGTGTGACATTGTAGGTAAACCAGATTTGGAAGCTTTCTCCAATCAAAGTAGAAACTGTGCTTCACACTCTTTGCTGTACACATCCAGTCCACCCAGATTGCCATCTCACTGAATAGAGCTTTTTCTTGACTTTTTTTGCTGATGAGAACTGAAAATCATTATTTCTTATTTATTTCTGGGTTTCTTCAAAACTGTAACTTGGCAAACAATTCCTTTTTTTTTTCTGCAAGGTCCTTCACTATTACCAAATTTCCCAGAAGGTCTGAAGAAGTATGAAAGGAGAAGAAACTTTTAAAACTGAATCTTTAGGCATAAAAAATTTGTAGGATATAAAGATTGACATGATGTCTTAACTTATAAAATGGAAACTGTGTAGCAAGAGTGAATTTACTGAGTAAAAAGGTAAAAATACATTAAATTACAAAGCATCCTGACTATTACTGTCTCCTGATTAGCATATTCAGAAGAGCTAACAACTACTGAGGAAAAGCTGAAACATGAGTAGTTAATCTTCTTAGCTACCTACTTGCCACTAACACTTTTATTACTCTGCAGAGAGGACCATAAAAGCCTTTTCCTCCATTAAAGACTAGAAATGTGCTAAATCAGAATGGGAGATACACAAGGGGAAGAGGGCATTATCCCAGTATCTGTGTGTATACACGATTCAGCAAGATAGAAATATGACTAAGATTATCAGGCGCAAAGAAATCATACCTCCACATATTCTAAGAGAATGACAAAGGAAAACAATCCAGCAGTTTATAGCTGGAGAATAATAATAACCATTTACTACTATAGTATATAGTTATCCAATTCCATGATTCTATACAATTTTATGCAATGTATCTGCTTGATTATAAACATTTTACTAGAAACATACTGTAAAACTGTATCCTTATAGATAATTTCAAAACTGAATGCAATTTTTTGAATTAAAGAACAGACAGTTTCAAAGGTATGTCTGCATTTTCCAGAATTATATGATGAAATGCATAAAATTTTACACTGGTAGCAGGGGGAGGCTCAACACTGGAAGTGGAAATCTAAACCCACAAATGCACACAAATAACTGCAAAAATCTCCTGAAAACATAGCAGGAAAAGGTGGCAGCAACAGCTGAAGTATCTTATGTTGTCTGATTTCTTTTTTCCTGTCCATCTTCCTAAAATCTATTTTATTTGAGTTGAGTAAAATTCAGGCTGTAGGGGTATTGTCTATCAATTTAATCAGCACAGCACAGAGCTGGTCTGGTCCAGCTGTTGCAGCTGTAGTGGAGAGCTCCTAGAGACTAAACTCTGATAGCCCTTAAAATGTGCTAAGGACTCTAGAAAAGGGGACAGGTGCTTGGAGGTACTTTTGCTGTATATTTACCATGGAGAAACAACTGAACAGATACTAAAATGTCTGTTCTTAAAATAAATAGAGGTTGTTGTTGGCTAATACCGTAGGAGACAATTCCTCTTGAATACTCCTGTTACCCAGTTGCTCAAAAAGACTTTACCAGTTAAGAGGGAAGGCTGATATGTTACATTGCCAAGATGTGTCCCAGCTTTGTTAGGGCTCAGAGCAATCAGGGAAAACTTAGTGTGTTCTCTCTCCCCTCTTGCTTAGCTATGGGTTATTCTCCCTCCTTTGTTTCTGCTGCAAGTCCTTAGAATCAATATTTTGTGTTCTGAGATCTGGAAGATGGAGGATTTTGAACACACTGCGTATCCAATCTCGTGTATAATCAGGTCACAGAATTTTACCTAGGTTCTCTCTTAACACCATGATAATGTCAGAGCAACCCTCACAGTCTAGGTTGGGGTATTGGAGCTCCAAGATGAGTTATGGCCACAGAAGTGATTTGGGAACCTTTATCTTTTGCTCAGAGAAGAGATTAGAAACAAACCCCAAGTATTAATTATTATCTATTTCCTTGTCTAGTGTGTGATAGAGATCTAAATTTCCTATTTGGAACAAAAAGGAAGTCTCAATATGTAAAAACACTGAACACAGTATTTAAACATGGCTGGTCACAACAGTGCTTTATCTTGACATGTATTAATTGCTTGTTAATGATACAACTGGATATAGTGAAAGTCAAAAGTGTAAAATTAAGTCAACCTTAAACATTGAAAGTTTAAGAGCGAAACAACAGAAAGTGAAGGGGATGAGGGTGGTAAGCAGGAAGCGAAAGGAGACCAACATCTGAGCAGACTCTTAACAAAATCACCAAAAAAGACAGATAAACAAGTGAGACTTCAGATCTAGCTTTTCTCCAGTGTGTAAAGAAAATAAGTCATCCTAAGAACAAGGTCAGAAGTTCTCATATTTAATTTAATGACTAATTAGTTTGTCAGCTGAATAACAGGAACTGAGAAAATCCTTTACATCTAATTTTACAGTAAGCAGGCTAAAAGATGACCTTCCTTCCTGCCAAACTGACTTTGTGTTACTTGTTTTTATGTTTTCTAAATACCTGCTTTTATTTGCTTTCACCTTTACTTATCAGAGTTAAGGATTTCAGAGCTACTTGCAGATCACACTGTATTCCACATCTTTCGATATAACAAAGAAATTCAGGTTTGATAGTGTCTTGTAACCCCAAAATATTTCCTAAAGTACTCATTAGGTAATGACTTTACCTCCACCTAAGCTGCACTGCACCACTTTGGAAGCTGGTAATGCAATCAGAAGAAAGAATGAAAGAAATGTCTGCCAGTGAGTAAAGCCAGTGTAAATCTCTTTGGCATGTGACACAAGGTACTTGGGAAGGTTTTTGAATCTCAGGGAAACTGATTATGCATGCAGGGGGTACAAAAGCAAACTGCTTTCAGAACAGAAGAGTATTGCAAATCTCAACCATTTTTTATGCTAATACTCCTTTTAAAATTTTTACAATTTTTTTCATGCTTATACTGCAATTATGAAATATGTTCTTTGTTGATAGAATGCCAAAAGATACTTTTTCCCTCCTAATAAGATCTGAAGGCATATAATGAGAGCATTATTTCCACTTACTTCTTACAACAGACACAGAGAATGTATTTTAATTCCAACAATGCATTGAAATCCACAAGAATGACTTCTTTTCTACCGAATCATTTCTTTCTCTTCATGCACAATGTAAATAATACATGCATGAAACAATTATATTAATGAGGCAGCACCCATTTAAAGACAAACTGTGACATGGAAACAAAAATATCTAGTTCAAGATCTCGGTGAATTATGACAATCTGATCCCCACTATTAGCTAAGTACCTTTACAGATATATCTTAAATGCCTAAGTAATAACAGCTAAGACTAAACATAGTATTATTCTGGCTCCTGTTAATCCACAAAGATGGCTTAAAAATCATATAAAAAACTGCAAAGGTTTTGGTAACAAGAGTTATGCCCAGCAGTAAGTTGAGCAAGGTGATTCTCTTCATGCAAGACCCCACCTGGAGAGCTGTGTCCAGTTCTGGGGCCCCCAACATAAGGACATGGATATGCTGGAGTGATGCCAGGGGGGCCATGAAGATGGTGAGAGCTTCTCATGGGAAGACAGGCTGAAACAGCGGGGGCTGCTCAGCCTGGAAAAGAGGAGGCTCCGGGGAGGCATTAGAGCGCCTCCCAGCACCTGAAGGTGGCTGTGAGAAAGACGGAAAGGGACGTTTTTCAAGTGATGGGACAAGGAGCCTGTGTGAGAGTATTGAGGCAGGGGAACAGTTTGCCCAGAGGAGAAGCTGGAGATGGAAATGTTAAAGGCCAGGTCGGATAGGGCTTTGAGCAGCCTGGTCTAGCAGGACGTGTCCATACCCACAGCAGGACTTGTTGAATCTGATAAACTTCAGGGTCCCTTCTAGTCCAAACAGTTCTATGATACTTCAGCAGAGAAAAAAAGAAAATCAAAAAGCAACCCAAAAAGATAGACCCAACTACATCACATCATCTCACATGCAGGAAATTGTGTGATCCAGTGAATGGAAAGTAAGAATTTAACCTCTACCCTTACCAGCCTGCTCATACTATTTACCCAAGTGGAAATGCACCTCAGAAGTAATCTCCAAAGCCTAAATGCCATGCAGTAGCTCAGACCAGCCACTAATTCACACCACACAGAAATAAAAGCTTTGAATAATAACCAAGAGCTGGTTGAAATTCACAAGAGAGTAGAAATTCATATAAGGCAGCATGAATGAGCACAGGTCATCTGAAAACTTTTCTTGTAATACGATTCACAGTGCAGGGGGGGAAAATTCAGTATTCCTCTCTGCAATGCCCAAAAATATTTTGGAATTGATACTGACATAGTGGTGTTTTTTTCCTATTACTATTTTGTTTAATATATGCAAGGAAAATCACACCAAAAACTCCTTTCTCTGTCCACCAGACTTCGACTATCTTTTGCCTTTTTGTGTGTGTCTATTGAAATGCTAGGGTGATGGACAATAGCAGTTGACAGATAGAAGAGGTGGCAATATGACTATCTTTCTTGATCAGCTCTTTGTTTTTTCCTGATTAATTTTCATATAACAGCATATTTAGTAGATGATCTATCCCACATGTGCTTTTGCTTGTGTATGAATATGCCATATTTAAACCACATTTTGAACCAAAGTTGAACTGGGTTTTTGTCTTTGGAAGGAACAATAGTATAATTAGAAACATGGCAGAATTTATGTTCTTGGCAGCTAATATAGCAGCCTCTTCACTCAGCACAAACTGAAATTATTCAATATGAGGACATGGGGACAAACATGACAGAATGGTGTAGGATGAAATATGGTGGAAGGGGAAAGCCATGTCCTTGTTTGATCCTTCCCACTGTAGTTCTCACTATGGATAACATTGTTTAACTCGTTCAAGCTGCTACCTGAATGTGCAGAGGGATGTAAATAAACACACACACCCATACCCACACATGTCCTTATAATCTTTGTGGAGTGGTCTGCTGTGATATGTGAGAAACAAGAATACCATAAAAGCTGCAACGTTATCAGTTTGCTCAGGTATTCCCAGTTAAACTGTGTGCTAAAAGGCTTTTGTGCTGGATTCCCACTGGGCAGAAAAGCTATCAAGGACTGCAGAGAAGCTTTGCTTTCTATCAGTGCCTAATGAATTTCCAAAGCTGCTTCTTCCATCATGTCTGACCCAGTGCGATCTCTCATATCACATGTCCCTGGCACAGTTTATTTGATTGCAGTAGATGGTCCCTGTATAAACATTGTGGTTTCATGTCCTATTCACTCCTGTTTCCTACCAGCAGCTTTTGCTTCACACTGCACCCCACTGCTCCCTTTGTGTTCACGTGGGTCTGATTCTGCAGCCTGAAGCCCAGGGTGCATCCCAAATCAGTATTCCCTTTCCAATGTATATAAGCTCAGACTATAATCAGGCAGATGCAATTACACAAGCAACACAGGAGCCATTCTAGAAAGGACTTTTCCCTCACTACCAGTACAAAACTACCACAAGCATCCCTTCATGCCTGCTGAGTGTGTCCCAACATTTTGGGTGTATGGGAAGCACTTCTTGTCTTGCCCCAGATCCAAGTGTCAGGATGTTTTAGCATATGGGAGGTAGATTTGGCCTTAACTCCTGCCATGAGGTTACTTCTGCAAAGAAATGCAAATGCAGCAAGAGTCTGCACCTGGTAAAAGGAACTGCTGTACTGAGAGTATGCCCTGACTTGAGACAGGTTTCACCAGGAAGAGTCTTTGGACTCCCTGACTGGCTCATCTAGGCTGAGCTTCTGGTTACAGCAGATAGCTTCTTTCTGGGAAACAAGGTCAGATTCACTCTAGGACAGAGGGGATGTGCTTATTTGTGTCATGTTTTGGCACAAAGAGAGACTCCGAGCCACCCAGTCTGAAGGAGGTAATATCAGGCAGAGAAAATGTTTCCCCTCTTTCTCCTTGAATCCAGAACTGAAATGGATCTTTGCCAAGAAATCTTCCCCTGTACTTGAGGGGCACCACAGCCTCAAGAACATGTCCCTAGTCCTTGGAAAAAACCTTCTTATACATGGGGGAAGCTGAAGGTGTCACCAAAACAGGCACCTTCAGACATCCGGAATATGTTTCTAGGGTTCCTGTACTCTTGGACAGGATGTTTCAACACTCTTTTTCTTCCTTTCAGGTAGAAATAAGTTTAAGCCTAGCAAATCATGCTGTGCAGCTCAGACTAGCTGAATAAATACCTGGGAGGTTAAACTTTGTCACTCTTTCCCCTGCTGAAAAAATTCCCACATATTGTGAACAGAAGTAGAGCAGGCGCATTTAAAGGAAACTCATGTAGGTCTATTTTAATGGCAACTCTCACAGTTCTTTGAAATGTTAACTTTTACAAAAGCCAGTTTAGACCAAAAGAAAAATAAGAGAGGCAGTCTGGCTTCTGTAATAAGCAAATTAGCACAAAGTAATTGTTCAGTATGAGGACATGGGGACAAACATGACAGAATGGTGTAGAATGAAAAATAATGGAAAGGGAAAGCCATGTCCCATATTAAAGCCCTTTGGGGGATAATTCAAGTGACACAGAACACTTACACCTCCAGAAATTTCTTTGACTAGATCCCTAACCACAGCTTCTCCATAATTGCATGCTGTCATGGAATAAAAACTGTTAGTCCCCTAACCTCATAGGTGAGATTAGAGCAGGACTGGGCTGTTTCAAATGGAAGGGACCTACAGTGACTGTCGAGTCCAAGTGCCTGACCAAAGGCTAAAGTGTATTGTTAGGGACATTGTCCAAATGCCTCTTACACACTGACAGACTGGGGGCATTGCCCAGCTCTTCAGGGAGCCTGTTCCAGCATTACACTATTTTCATAGTCAAGAAATGTTTCCTACTGTCAAGTCTAAACCTTCCCTGGTGCAGCTTTGAACCATTCCCACATGTCCTATCACAGGATATCAAAACTGAAGAAAAGATCAGCACCTGCATGTACACTTGCCCTCCTCAGAAAGCTGGACAGAGTACTGAGGTCAGCCTCCAGCCTCCTTCTCTCCAAACAAGCTGAATGTCCCCAGCTGTTTCTCACAGGATGTCTTCAAACCCTTTCACCAGCTCTGCTGCCCTCCTCTGCATGCATGCAGGGACCCTCACATCCTTCTAAAACTGTGGGGCCCAGAACTGCCCACAGCACTCCAGGTGAGGTCACACTGATGCAAAACACAGTGGTATTGATGCCTTAAGTTTTAGCTTTTATATTTTTCAGTTTCTCTGCTGCCTGGTATGTAACTCTGAAATGTCATATTAGGTAAGTTCTCTTCACAGGGTAGTTAGACAAAACAATCCCTTCCCAGCTAGAGAAAGAAGGATAACTGTTAACCTAAATGCATAAACAACAGCAAGGGAAAGGGGGCAAGCTAGGGGGTTGAGACATCATAGCCTGAAGCTGTAATTGGACAATTGACCCCAATATGTAAATGGACCAAAACTTATAAAAGTGTAAGAACTCTTGACCAGGATCCATCTTACGTGTAGCCCTGGCCAGGCTCTTGCATTGCCCAAGGTGTATCCTTTCAATAGATACCTATTTTATTATTTTAATTGTCTTTTAACTGTCTCTGTTCCAGATCAGCATCTCTAGGCATCAGTATAATCATTTCTTCTGACTGGTTTGTGATGCTGTATTTGATGCACCCACAAGTGGAGTTTGCCCTCTTGGCTGCAAGCCACACTGCTGACTCTTCCTGAGCCTGCTGCCAACTAGCACCCCAAAAAGATATACAAACCATGTGTGATTTACACAACACAGCAAAGCAAAACAGAAGCCCACTGCAAATTGTTGTAGATGGATCTCACAGCATTGAGTGACTGGGTGATAAAATTAGAGCTGAAATTCTATATCAATAAATGCAAAGTAATGCACATAAGGAAAAACACATATACTCTACACATATAGAATAACAGGCTCTAAATTTGATATTAGCTCCCAGGAAACTTGTGAATAGTTCATTATAAACCACAGCTCAGTGCTCAGCAGCAGTCAGAAAGGAGAATCAAATAGCAGAAAAGCAACAGAAAAGAAAGTAGAATACATCATTATGCCACCATACAAATCCCTTGAGTCCTGCAACCTCAACGCTGCACACAGTGCTTTCTCTTCATCTCAGAAAGAAAGTAGTTGAATCAGAACAATTACAGAGAAAGGTGTCAAAGATAATCAAAGATATGGGTGGGTTTAAAAAAGGGAGAGATTAGACAAATTCACCTTTGGAATGGAGACAATGACAATCACAGAAAAAATAATGAATGGCTTGGAAATGATAAATACAAAATAATTAATCCCTCATTTAATTACATGAGGACAATGAAAAATCAAACCAAATTATCAAATCACAGACTAAGGCGTTACCTTTCATCACAAACTGAAGAAAGGACACTTTCCACATAAATCAGAAATAAACTGTGGAACCCAATGCCCTGAACATGCTGGAGAGGTTAGTCCTATAGATGGATCAAAAACTGTTCTTTTGAGGGGAAAAAATGTTTATCAAAGGCTATGAGAAACCAGACTTCCTACATGACAGGGAAGTTCCAGCCAATATAGCCAGGAGATGTTAATCCCTCATTTTTGCTGCATTGAACATGTCAATTTATTACTATTTACATTTGCTAAATTCAGCTGTAAATTTTGTAGTTGGAAAATTAGGAGTATGGAAATCTAATGCACACAATGGGAAAGATTAAAATATTAACTCTAGGCTTAATGTACACATTATAATTTCAGCCAAGTATTTGTTGAATTGAAATGAATAAATTGAAGTCCCTTGGAATCAGGTTTTGAAATTCATATGGAATGGTTTAGCTAGGTATGCTGCCTATTCCAGATGAAAGGGAAGACATGATGTTGATGCTCCTACATAAAATATAGAGAATAGATATGAGTGATGATCAGCTTTATGTTAGAATTCTAGGAATAGTCTCAGCAGTTCATAATCTAAAATTCCCTTGCAGCCTCATTCATTGTGAAAAATAAGGGTTGGGATTGGAGCAGGGCCAGGAAAACATTTGTTTAATTAAGACTAGATTGGCTATTACAAAATGTCAAAATACTTTATAGATTTCTTCTGAAATCTTTAAAAAGTCAAAAAGTCACATTAATCAGGCAATTTTTGCAGTAATAAAAAAATTAGTACTTAAGAGCAAAAACAAGTGCAAGGAAAAAAAACCTCAAATGAAAAGAATAATGTTATATTAATTGCTACATTTCTAAAATACTACTCAGCTCACTGTGGGACCCATTTTCACAACCATCTCTAAAACTGATGGCAGTCTGGCAAGTACTAACCTATGAGCTATCCTGATTTTTCAGATTTTTCATCCATTGTCAACTCAGTAAATATGTTTCAATACACTGCAAGGCTTTTGACACTGTCTCCCACAGCATCCTCACAGGTAAGCCCAGGAAGTGTGGGTCAGATGAAGGGACACAGAGGTGTGAGTGTGAATGGCTGAGTTCAGAGGGCTATGAGCAGCAGAGCAGAGTCCAGTTGGAGCCCTGCAGTCAGTGCATTCCCCAGGGATCAGTACTGGGTCCACTCTTAATTTATTTATCAATGACCTTGATGAAATGATAGAATGTACCCTTCAGTTCATCAAATTCTTATATAGTTTTTTATAATTATTAAACTTGGCAATTTGGGGAACCCAGTGCAAACCTAGTAAGTGCTTTTTGCAAATTTTAATATTCTTAGATAAATATTGTTACGTGTTTTAGAACATCAGTCATTTTGTTTCATGTACAGCTTCTCTAAAAATCCACATCACAGAAGAAAAAAAATGAAGTATTCCTTACATTTCTTTAGAGGTAAGAAGTGCTACTACAAAAACTTTAACATTTGTATGATCTTACACACGTTCATGAAGAAAGTCCTGAGAGAGGGATATTTCCTTTTGATACTATAATACATAAACCAAATAGTATCTGTAAGAAATAACATTGGATGGGAAAACAGCTTGCACTACCAGCAGCCCTGAGATGACAATTCTGGAAGGAGAACAGTAGAACAAGGACATTAAGCATGCAGGAACCAGACTGTGGTGACCTAAGATGGAATGTAGCTTCCAGGGACAAAGAGGTCTATGAAAAAGTTCAGGAAAATGATCAGACTGACTGGAAGAACACACACTGGACAAGTATAAACTTTCCCAAGCAGAAACAAAGAAAAAAAAAATGATGGATTGGCTCAATAATGGTCTTCTGGACCTGCATACAGATTAGCAGAGTAAAGTATAAAATAACACCACAAGTGTATAGGGATGAGCTCAGAAAGGTCAAGACAATACACAACTAAAAAGTGAATAAAGCATAATAAAAAAATAGTCAGTGGCATAAACTAATAGAGGGCAAGCTCAAGTAATGAGCTGTCACAGTCCTCAGTGATGCAACCCTGCCTGAGGCTGCAGGTTCATGTAGCAGCACTAATTATATTCCAGACGGAAACATCTCCTCCAGGACTGGAGGCATGGGTTTGGGAGGTGGATGTAAGGTTTGGCTATGTTCCATGGTATTGCCTTCAGGGGACTACACACCTTGAGGTGGCAAAAAGCCCTGATGTCTTTTCTCTTTATTCCCTTCTTCAGCAGAAAGATTACCTGTGGTTGGTGAAGTAATGACACTGACACTTATTAGACTCAGGTGAGAATAAAGAAAAGTATGTTATTGATCATCTGCCTGAAACAAAGCTGAAATAATTCAGATGTACTAGTCCTGGTAAATTCACCTCAAAGCATGTAGAAGTCTGGCTAAAGCAATCCCAAGCATGTTAGAACATTTTTGTAACATTTAATGAGAACAGGAGAGGCCGAAGACCAGAAAAATCAAGGCGTACCCATCTCTTCTCTTTCCCTTTTATCCTGTCTTTGTGTGAACACACTGAATTCTATCCCTAACTTCATTTACTATAAACTTCTTAAAAAATCCAATTATTAGTTTGCAAATAAACATACTAGTACAAAGACAAGGTGCTAAGCACTGAATTATGTTGCATGAAGTCTGCTCCTTCTTAGGAGAGATAATGGGCTTTGTAGTTAGGGAAAAAGAATCAGATGTGACAAATCTTTATTTTAGTAAGCATTTTGACACTGCTTGACATTCTTATAAGCAAGCTATGAAAATATTTCTTAGACAAAAGTACTGTCATATAGACTGAACAACTGGCTTGAAAACAGCACACAAATAGCTACTCATTGTCCTCCATCAAATTAAGATACATCAAATTGATGAGGCTCTGTGGAATTCCACCTGGGCCCAGTGCTACCCAGCAGTTTCAGCAGTCACTGGGTTATCTGCAGAGATACTGTACCTTTCACAATTCCAAATGGAGTAAGCTGGCAGTGGATAGAAACCCCATGGTGGACAAGAACAGAATTAAAATAATATTGGCAAATGGACAGTGGGTTTGGAGAAAAATAGTCCAAGTGCAAATTACTGTACTTGAGTAGGAATAAGGAATAACCAACTAGCTGAAGACAAAATAGGGTGAACAACAGGCTACATAGCAGTTCCACAGACTAATGAACCACACCCAGGCTGTGACTGCATAACATCAGTATAGGGGAAAAAGCCCAGACATCATGCTGGGATGAAAAACTGAATTTCAAGTTGAATCAGAAATACCCTGGAACACAGCAGCAGTGTGGCATCAGATGACAGGTTATGTATAATTTGCAGATTTCCCTTCAGCAAAGAGGAGAACCAATCAAAGATATTTCGGATGAGAATTACAGGGACAATTAAGCATCTAGAAGACATGACCTCTTTGGAAATCTTACAATACTAAATTACACACTCCTTTAAAACTTCTGGACCTGGGAGCCCGCATTTACAGTGTATTGTTAGTTTTCATTGTTCATAAAAAAATGAAGTGCAAAGGGCTTCTTCAGAAAGCTGCCACCTAAACCACTTATCAAACAATTTTATTCTAGAAATAATAAGTTACTGTCAGAGGATAAAAATCTTAACAGAGCTTTTCAAATTCAATTACAACATGAAACAATTACTAATATCAAAAGACTCAAGACTTTTCTCATTAATATTTTAAAGCAGCATGACAGATTATTTTGAGTGTGTCAATAATGATTCATGCTTCTTGTTGAGTACTCATTGTAAGGGAGAATGTTAGGACAGCTGAACTGTCTTTTTTCAGACCAATATATGAAAAACATCATTAAAGTCGTCATGAATCCAGACAGGGTATAACCTTGTCTGACAGCTGTAACGAGGGCAGATGAGATGCAAAGCAGAATCTGATTGCTTCAGGTTTTGTGCTGGCTACTACGTGGGCAAGATTCAATTATTACAAAAAAAATATGACACACAGGAAATCTGTCAGAAGCTGAAAAGAGAAACAAGCTGTGTGTGGGTGTATTATTCTCTAATGGTGAAGAGATACTATTCAAGATGGGATATTACCTTCCCAAAAGGCTAAATAAAACATCACCATGAAACAGTAAACATCTCCAGCATGGGGTGGGGGGGGAATTACTGCTGGATGCTGGGCTGTACATGAGCATAACTCCATAATTCTCTCAGAAACACCTTTGAAACATTGCCAGATGGCTGTCCAAATGTCCACACCCACCCAGAAGGAAAATAGATGCCTAACATATGCATCTACTATAAGTTTAGGAATCATAAAGTGCTCTGCCAAGTCTCCAGCTACAACTCCAGGAGGCTGATACCTTGTAGGTCTAACTTCACACCCCCTTACCATACACAGATATCTAAGGCATTTAAAATAGCCAGCTGAAATCTTGGCGGGATACGACAATGACACAAAATACTTTCATTTAGAAACCACAAATATTTTCCCAACTGAGGAGAATGAAAAACCACTGAAACACACACACAAAGAAACAAAGCTGAAAAAAAAATAATAATCAGAATGATAATATTTTATAATTGCAGCATTTCAACACAAAAGTTTCTGAAAGCTGTATCAATCTCAGATTTCTAAAATGGATCAAGAGGTTACATCAGCAAAATAACCATTGTTTTTTCTCTTTGTCAGAAAATGAAACTAATTTTTATAGTAAACAACAGTGAATGTAATTCTTCTAGTATGTTTTTGTCATTTTCTTATTTTCCCTTTTCACTACATGCCTCTTCCATCTGTTTTGTACCCATGCTGTGTCCTGTCTGCATTACAGAAGGTGAATAATCCAGACAGGAAGAATTTTCTCCGCTTATTTGTCTGCTCAAAACCCTGGGAAATTAGATAGTTTGATAGGCATTTCTAGTTTCTTGTACTGTTAGCTGTAGTATTACATATCTCCTAAACACTTTCTAAATATGTTTACGTCTTCTGAAACTTGCTTAGGTGAGTCACACAGAAAACCAATCGTTATATTACAGTGTATAAAAACTAATTCCTACTGAAGCTGAATTCCTACCTGTGGGAGACATTTAATTCAAAGAGGTTTAATGTGTCTGAAAATAATTTTAGGTACTAAACTACAAACAGAAACAGATATAAAAGATACTGTCATATAGGCAGTCAGGTAAGCAACTCTTCTACCATGCATTTCCTATATTTTTAATAACATCTTGTAGCATAATGTATCCTTTGTGCTAATCAAGTGACAGATCTATTCAAAATATATTTTTACTAGTTCAGCCCTCTAAAAAATAAAGAATTATGGTAAGTGCAGTGCATAAGAAAATATAACTTTCTCTTAGGTAAGTGGCTGCAGTTTGGTCTTCTGCCCAGCTTAGTTAAACACAACTAATACACAATAGGCATTAACAGCTCAGCTCACCTTGTTTCCTAAAGATTTTATATGCATGATGAAAATTGACAGAAAAGAAGTATATGAAAAGAAGAAATATTAAATGCCATGGGAAAGAAGAGATGCTAAAAGTGAACCAGAGGCTGTATGGGGAAAAAAAGTCTGCCTAAACCAGAGCAAAATCCTTCATTATGTTTTCTCATTCCTTGCTTGCAGGAGGCCAGCTGACTCCACAAAGGACTATGGAAATAGCTGTGGATAATCTGCAGCTTAGCAAGGATTTCAGACTAACTGTGCTTTCTGATGCTATTGCCTCGCTTATTTTACCCTTCAAAGGAGGATCTACTGGAAAGTTATTTATTTATATTGCATATAGATGGCATGCTTTGGATATTATGGTTAGTGTCCCCAGCTGCAGAGCTCAAGGACATACTCCATCACGGCGCTTAGCAATTTTCTCTCCTCAGTCTCACAAAGATAGCTTGTAGTCAGAGCAGCAAGTTAAGATCAGAAAGAGAGAACCCAGGGCTCCGGATTTACTTATCTAGATCACCTGGCAGTCAAAGCTCAGCTAAATTCAAAGAAAAGCAATTTCTCTACGTTGAAAAGACACCTCACTCTAGGTAGGAGTAGATCAGCTTGGCAACTCTTGGGAGAGGCACACCTGGGGCTGCTGGGGTTCTTGGGGGAGTACAACAAATCTCAGGTGAACCCAGCTGCACTGCTCCAGTGGTTGATTTGTTAACAGAAGAATTGGTACCACAGAAATTGCTTTCACGTAATACAGGAAAAACTTTTCTATTACTAAAAAATAGTTTGCATCTTCCTAAAGATGGTTTACGATGCCTGACCGTAACCTGTTTGACCTCTTACTTTTATAGCATATCGTAAGCCAGTGCTTAATAAGAATACAGCACCTATTGGACACAGCAAATATTTAAGCTGAATTAAAAAACACCCAAAAACCTGACTAGATATTGCAGATGAGGCAGCTGAAAGAGAATTAATTTCTCCAGTGAATAAAAGCCAATACTGAGATAGCATTTATTGGATAAACATGGTAGCATTCAAACATGGGTTTATTGAAATGCTAGTTTAATACATTTTGAGATCAAATGATTCCAGATGGTTAATCTGGAATCCCTGCAGATGGGCCTGCCAGACACACCAAAAGCTTAATCAGACTTTGAACAAACCAATGGGCTTTGAACAGCCTGGAGTCTTGGGGAGAAAAAAAATCCTTAGGAACAATCATGAAGAGATTGATGAAGATATCTGAATAATAGGCAGCAGCCATTATGAGCATCAAGAGAATGCTTGAGTACACTAAATTCAGCCAAAAAGTAACAGCACATAAAAGCAAAGCATCTGCAGCCAAGAAAAATGCATTTCTAAGACAGGAAGCTGTGCTTTTGATTTTCCCTACCTGCCTCAGACTTCAAATCTTGAAAAGAAAGGCACACATATAAAGGATTAGCAAATACATATTTTAATACTTTGAGCAACACTTACCTTCAGACAAAGATGACAGTAATCACTCTCTCCAACATTTGACTACTGTCAGAATACAGCAAATGCCTGTCCCTGTTTTGCTACGGGCAGAAGTTCTTCAAACTAAATTAAGTCCAGAGCAGATATTTTGCTATGTAATTAGTATGTTGAGATGGACACAACTGGCACCATCACCAGTCCTTTATTAAAAACTTCTCATGCCTTCTCGCAATAAACTTCTCTCAGGCAGCTCCACACAGCACTGACTCCTCTCCTCAAGTTTCCTTCTTCCTTCTGCGTGAACAGCTAATCCCAACCTGTCCCTTACCCAGCCCCCTAACCCTATCTGTCCCTTGCACAAGTCCACATCCTTTCCTCCTCACAGCACACCCAGCAAACTCCATTCCAAACTACAATTACAGTAAATTCACGAATACAAGCCGCACTGAGTATAAGCCGCATCTCTGGGTGTTGGCAAATATTTTGTTCTTTGTCCATAAATAAGCCACACCTGAATATAAGCCGCTCTGTCATTCGCAGCGAGGACCCGCGTGCAACAAAGTTGCCAAATAGTAACAGAACCACGGCATGGCGGGGGGTTTACTGCTCAACTAAGGCTGTGCAGGCTCGGCCCGCTAGGGGCTGCTGACAGAGCCAGGTGGCCCAGCCCGGCGCTGCCGCTCGGTGCTGGCCGCCGCCTCTGGGTTCGCTCACCCAGGCCCTGCTCCCGCCGTGGCGCCGGCCGGGCACGGAGCACCCCCTGCTCCCGCCACGGTGGCGGAGGGCAGGGGCAGAGCCCCCCCTCCTCCCCGAGCTGCGGCAATGGTGGTGCGGGGCCCCCGCCGGCTCCCCGGGCTGTGGCAATGGCGGCGCGGGGTCCCCCCGTCTCTCCCCCGGGCTGCGGCAGAGGAGGGAAGAGAGCTCTCCTGCCTCTCTCCCCACCCCCCGTGCTGCCTGCAGGGAGCCAGGGCAACACAGTAACACTGTAACAATTGCGGAGTGCCGGCTTTTACTGGCAGGTGCTTGGCTCGGCGCCCTGGCTGGCACGTCTGGGGTTGTAAATGTCAGAACATTATTCACATTTTACCCGCCCTCGAGTATTAGCCACACTTCCGGGTTTCCACCAAAATTTTTGTCAAATTGCTGCGGCTTGTATTTGTGAAATTACTGTAACTCTCAACTAGCCAGCCCAGTCTTTTAAAACCCCCATCCTCATTGGACAGGCAAGGCTGTCTCCACTTCTCAGCAATCAGTACAGCTGTAATTCATTGAGGAAAATTACCTTCTGCACTATCCTTACAGACTGTCTTCCCACATTGCCACTCCCTTTCTTTCACAGAAATACAAAAATCATGCTTACTTCTATAAGCATATTGCTAATTAACCTTCATATGAGCTACATACTGAGATATTAGAGTAATAGTTATAGAATCAGAATGGTTATAGAGCCATAGAATTTTGTGTTGGAAGGGACCTTAAAGATCATCATCCCATGGGCAGGGACATCTTCCACTGGAGCAAGTTGCTCAAAGCCCCATCCAACCTGGCCTTGAACAGTTCCAGGGACGGAGCACCCACAGGTCCCTTTGGGTAACCTGTTAGACTATCTCACCACCTGCTGTGTAAAGAAGCATAGGGAAGTGCAACTACTCAGTTATTCCCTCCCCCCACCAAGTGTCACACAGAACAAGAATAAGGACCAAGTCCTACCAGCTCATGCATTTCCAGCAGCAAACCATTTAGACCTTGTCCCAGCTGTTTAAAAGCACACAGTGTGTTAAATGGTATCAAGTTAAATAATGATAACTTATGAGCATAGTTTAGAGGTTTTGTGATAAAGGCCCAAAGAGACATGAGGTCTTAAAGTCACATGAAAATAAATTTAGGTACTGGAGTTTAATTAAACCATAGTACAATAAGAGAAACATAAACCTGACCCCATGTCACATGCTAGCCAACATCCCAAATCCCATGTTAGCACAAACAAGGTAAAGAAAACTTCCAGGTGAAAATCAGGTCTCTAACCCATCCTCATCTGTTTTCCTTTACTTTAAAATATTTTTGATAGTACTTCACACCAAATTTTTCCAAAGTGAAGCAGATGACAGTCTAATGTCATCACTAATAAAGACACTTCAAGTAGTAACTCTGAGTGGTTTTGAGATATAGAGAATAAGGACCTGTTCTGACATCAACGAAATTTGGTTTCTCTGCCCAGGTCTGCTAAATCATTCCACTGTGCCCTTTGTTTCATCTATTGTATCAGCAAAAGCAAGTGAAAGGGTTTACCTCTCTCTTAGTGCTCTGTCAGCCCATCATCACCTGAGGCTTTGAAAACATCTGTATCTCTTTTACTCCCTGGAAGTGCAATTCTTCTGAGAACAGCAATTCATAGAGCATACTGCTCTGAAAACCGTGTCTAAGAACCACCCAAAGGCTCTTAACAGCATTTCTGTGGCTTTCCAGAGGCTGGTTTGAGGTGGTTCCACACCACCCACCTATCCCAGCTCCCCAGAGGAAAATTCTCTCAGTGCAGGAGGAATTGGAGCCACAGGAATCCTCCACAGGCATGCAGGTGAATAAGGATGCACCCCCCAGTTAATATTGGCCAAATTAACGTATCGAAGTCCCAAATAACAGCATGCAGATGCTAAAGCCCCACAGAAGCTCTCCTGACCACTGGTAATTATTTCTGCTGTGGGTATTTCTGGCTTCACAGGATGATTATAGCATGTTCTCTCATTATTAGATTTTACAACTCCCATGTCAGGTCACAGCCTAATTCTCCCTTACATAAAACTCATTCAGAGCAAAATGAGGGATCTCGTGTCATGACAATTATTGTCTCAATTAGTGACATTATTAATGTGCCCTAGCAAAAGAACAACTGCACTTTACTGCATTAACAGGTGGAAATGTGCAATTCCTAATTAACATTATGGGACAGAAAATTGGTAGACTATGTCTAGAAAGGTCAAATTAAAGGGTAAGAAAAGAACAGAACTATACTGCAATAAGTGTATCCAGGGAGCCCATTTCAAGTTGTGGACCCTTTTGCAAGGAAAGGAAAAGTAAAAAGATAAAATCTCATCACATGGGGAAAAATTTCTGAAGGTATATGCTGTGTTCTTCTAAGAAATCAATACTGCATTTGTAGAACAAATTACTTCACAAATGCCAACGTGCAGATGCACTGTTGGCTGCCTCTGCATTTAGATACTCAGTCATAATTCACAGTAACAGAAAAAGCCTCCCCAAGCTGATTTTTCATTGACCATTTAGCCAGCCATGCTGCAGGAATTCTGCTTTTCAAACCCTACATCTTTCTTTTATCTCCCTGGTTTCCACCCTCCTTACCCAAGGAAATACGATCTGAGGATGAGTCACAACATAACAGAGAAGAATGCAAAAGTAACAGCTTTTACACAGCTCTTGCAAATAGTGCTGAGTCTTCAAAACACAATACTAGGCAAATCTAGGGTGTCTGAAATTCCCAGGATTCCAATGAACCTTTTCTTGGCTTTTTATTTTTGTAGTCCAGTCACTCTGTTTTTTAATACTTTTTCTGGCCATTATGTTTTGTTTTGACTAAGGATTATCTCATATAGTGTTAACAGAATTTGCAAATGGGTTTTCAGAATATCACTAAATAGTGTGTTTGTGTGGAGGAATTAGTCTCAGTCTCTAAAGACTGGAGCTGTTTTCCTTTAATAAAGCCTGTTTTCATATTTTCAGTCCTCACAGCTTCACTGCAATGGAGCTAAACAATATGGCATTTCACATGCAAACTTAACCATGGAAATCCAGAACAAAGTCTTCAACCTTCATGTCTAGGAATCCAGAAGGTCAAACAGTCTGAGAGGGTCCAGGGCACTTTCCCAAATTATTTTGCACTTTTTGTTTTGTTTAATTCTTTAGTTGTTTGTTTTGTATTTCAAAGCTGATTCAGATTGGAAACTCATCTTCCTCTAGAGTTTCTGACAGATATTATTAAATACTTTAGACATAGCAGTCAAATCAGAAAATAATTGTATATTTAAGAAGGTTTACATGTATTTTGTAAAACCTTATGTCCTTGCAATAGACATTGCCTGCTCTGCTGAAAAGCCTCTCTAGCTGACAGGGTGCCAAAGCTGCCTTTCAGATTTTGCGTGGCCTCGTTGAAGTTGGCCACAAAAGGAGGACTAACAGCCAAAGAACAGGCACAAAAGGGAAAGAACACTTTGGGGATGGGAATAACACAAGACACTCTGTGAGGAGGCTGAATTGATATGAAAGTGAGCAGAATGTGGTGTTCAGTACTGATTGCTATGCTCCTGGCAGCAGACAGATGTACTGAGTGAAGAGCTTCTCTCCCTTTATCATTATTATAGTCATTATTGCTGTTGAAAGGAAATGGTACCTGAAAATTTATTGCAGACTGATGTGCTATTTCCTTTTCATTAGGTGTTGTTAGTACTTAATCAAAACTACACTTATCACCAAAACTCTCAGCATTTTTGATTTTTAAATAGTATTGCAGAATGTATGTTGTATATCTGGTAAATCTGTACCAAAAAAAATTCCCCTTATTTAAACTTCAGTGGCAGTTTGAGATTCATTACATCAGGGCCAGGCTTTCATCCACATTCTTAACTTCCCTCAGATTCTTCCTTTTTGTTTTGCTAACAAAAGTGATTTCTAAAAATAATTTCCCATCTTCAGAAGCAGCTAACTCCCCTTTTCTTGTTAACTGCTTCTGTTTCTTTTATCTGACAAGGGAACAAGAGGATTGATTTAAAGACTTTGGTTGTCTTCATTTATACAGAGAAAAAAGCAAAACATTTTGCTTTTCAACACCCAGAGTACTTAGCAATGGAGGCTGAAATTACCCAGCCACTTCCATCACCAGCAAAGTGAACCCCTCACCCTGACTCCTCCAATCCTCCTTGCCTGTGGCATGATCTGCTGCTCTCCTCTCACCTTTGTGCACACAGGCTGAAAGACTGATGGCAGAAACACTCAGTCACAGAACTGTTTAAGTTCAAAAAGACCTTTAAGATCAAGGTAAAGAGTGGGTTAAAGACCTTTAGGGTCTAGTCCAGCCACTCACCTAGCACTTTCAAGTCCACCACTAAACCATATCCTAAGCACCACACCTGCATGCCTTTTAATTACTTTCAGGAATGACGACTCAAGCACTTCCCTGGGCAGCCTGTTACAATACTTGACAACCCTTTTTGACGAAGAAATTTTTCCTAATCTCCAACCTTTTGATATTTCTGAGCTTTTGAAACAGGTGAAAAAAATCTGTAATGAACAGCAAGGAAGACTATTTAAAGTAAGTCAGGACAAGAATTTCCATCAATAAAGACATGGAGTTGAAGCATGCTGGGTCTGAGCTCTCCAAAATTGGTTTTCCCACTCTGAAAGCAGATTGCTATTGCTATGCATGAAGGGACTGCTCCCACTTGGAAAACTTTCCTGGTGGGTGAAGGTTGAGGGTCTCTGTCTGCACTGCACAAGCAGTGATCAGCCATGCAGAGCACTCATCTTGGATTTTCATTCCTTGGTAGCCATGACCCTATCACATTATTTCTTTATGGGAAACATGAACTGAATGGAAGCTTTGGATGGATTTTGATGCCTGATTTTTTTTGGTCAAATCCATAGCATATTTACCAATCCAAAAAAATAACATCATTTTCTCCGCCATTTCTTTTCATATCTATTATTACTCTGTTGACAGGTTAACCTGCAGGATACAGAAACCTAAGTATCTTTACTTTGAATTGATAACTTTCAGAAAGCACACAGAGCCTCTGGAAGTCCGTATGTAAATGGTACATTATCTCTTTTAACTTAACAGAACTTTCCTTTTGAATAAATGACCTATGACCTCAGACAGTTTTCAACCGACATGCTTTCTACCCTTTCTCTTTTTCTCTACTCAAATATGGATTAAAATCACATTTTTGTCTGATACTCTTTCATCATGACTTTGAAAGACTGAGAAACTTTTCCCGGAAATAAATGATTGTGTTAATTTTCCAGTAGTTATTCAGAAAATGAAAATCTCTTCATAAGTCATGTCTTTATAGATTTGATTGAGAGTCTATTTTCGGGTAGAAGGGAACAGACACATTTATTTCAGAGTTCCCCAGATCAGGCTCTATTTTTCCTTTCTTTTCTTTAACTCTCTAAATATATATTTTATAACATACTTTTATCATGATACTTACAGTGACAATAAATTTATGCTTAGACCTCTAGAATATTAGGTTGGGAAAGACCTCTAAAACCATTGAGTCCAACCACTAATCCAGCATGGCCAAGTTCACCACTAAGCCATGTCCTGAGTGCCACATCTACACATGTTGGAGATGCCTCCAGGGATGATGACCCAACTACAACAATTTAGTATCTCATGTGGTTTATGCTTAGAATGGATATTGTACCTCTCTGCAAGGGAGCATACTTTGCTCCTAGTCTTACCTACAGGATAAAAGCAGTTTGGATTTTTTTTTAATTTTGTCTTTTTCGGTCAGTAAAGAAAAGCAAGAGACAGCTGCTTAGTTTTACAGCTCTTGTCTCCACTAACATCCTCATTTGTTCTTATGGGAAGATTCATTTTCTTCCTTCCAATCAGAACCAGCGGTCAAATGCAAAATGTGAATGGCACATAACGAAGTAAATAAGGCACTGTTTGAGGGGAAATTTGGTTGGTTAGAGCACAGGTCTAGGATATAAGGACAATAATAGAGCTCTAAAAGTGCCATATGGTGACTAAAAGGCTCAATTTGTTTCAGAAGCGCTGCATTACACTGGATAAAAGATCTTTTATATCAGCTTCTTTATATCTCGTCTTTGCTAATCGACCCTTCTTTATTCCTTCACTCATTTACATATTTTTCTGTTGTTAATAGCAAACGAAAGAAAGCCCCAAATTTCTCAAGTGCCATAAAAATCAGATTTATTCTTTACAAGCTTGTAAAAGTATGGATAGTCTTAGAACTAGTAGATATATATATATTACACTTGTGCCCTAGACAAATATAATAAAATAGGCTGTATGGATGGTGATAGGAGTTATCTATAAAATCAGATTTCAGTAACATATTCCAGATGAGATTTTTAATCAGCTAGCCTGTGAAATAAGTCACTTACATTTTTTACTTTCAATCGACATACTATCAGTTTCATGTATACATACTAAAATTTATGTTATCTATAGTTCAGATTTACAGAAAATAAGGCAAATGTGGTTTTAGAAAGGAAATTAATATCTGCCTAAAAAGAAAACAAATTACAGTGGTTTGCTAGTTATATACACCCTTAATTTAACCAAAACAAGCTTTATAGCTAAGTAATTGATATGGATTAACTGAAGTCAGCAGCTAAGTATCATGCAGATACTTGCTCACTCCTTGCTCTTCCCTAGTGTGAAGGAGAATGGGAAAATAAACAAAGAGTAAACCTCATTGGTTGAGATAAGAACATGTTAATAACTGAAGTAAAATATAATACTACTAATAAAACTAATGACAGCAATAAAATTAATAACAGTAGTGATATACTAATATCACTAATTTAATACTAGTAATACTAATGATAGTAATAAAGGTAATAATAGTAATGAAGAGGAGCGAGAAGGCAATAAAACCCAAGAGAAAGAAGTGATGGACAATACAGTTGTTTACCACGCCCTGATGCTCAGCCCATCCCTGAGCAGGGATTGGTGGCTCCTGGCCACTTCCCCCAGTTTATAGCTGAGTTTGATGTTCTAAGGTTTGGAATATCTCTCTGGCAAGTTCAGGGCAGCTGTACCAGCTGTGATCTCTCCCAGCTTCTCGTGCACTGCTCAGTGGCAGAGGATGGGAACCTGAAAAGCCCTTGACTTAGGGTAAACACTGTTTATCAAGAAACAATTAAAACAGCAATGAGTTATCAACACTGTTCTCATACTGCATCCAAAACACAGCACTACACCAGCTACTATGAAGGAAATTGTCTCTACCCCAGATGAAACCATGACAGTAATTGAATTCTTTGGTTTTAATTTCTGTACAAATAATAAAATATATATAAAGCCAGCCTTTGATATATATAGGACTTGGTTTTAATCTTCCTCAGCACAAATCAAAGGTCACTCAGTTAACAGCACTAGAAATACAGCAATGTATATGTGAAGTGAGAATTAAGCCATATTCTCCTTTTGACACAGCTCTGTTTTTTCTGAGATGTAGTATCATGTGCAGTTATCTCAGCAGCAAAGACATTATTTTTGCCAAAGGCATAAAATGTATTACCTGGTGCACCAAAAAACCCCTCATATTAATGCAGAACTGATGCTTTAGAGTAGGAATTGGTTTGCCATATACTCCTGAAAAACATAGCAAAGGATAATTGCCATTTTCATTAACCATCTCACTTACTGAGTTATTTTCAGTGGTTTAGAAAGCCAGCAACCTGGACTGATCCCAAAAAATCACAGCTAGATGTTTCTTTGATACCCTGGTAGCCAGAGGCAATATTCAGTTACTTCTGACAGACATGTAGTATCTTTTAATTGCATGCTGGCCCTTCTTTATACCGTCAAGAAAAATTCTGGGAAGTATGCAGGACAGAAATGAAAACTGTCTGGGAAATGTTTTGAGACAGAATTGTATCATAAGAACATTTAGAAATAAGTGCCAGAAGCTCAAGCACAATAAAAGACAGAGTAGACCATAAAGTACAGAATACTCTATTCTTGAACAACCTGTGTTCTTAGGAAAAAAGGTGAGGAGTCACTGCATAGCCTTTTAGCAGTGAAAGCTGGCCAAAGAAAAATGAAAAAAGATGTTAGAGAAGACCAACAAAATGTCTTTTCCCTTCCCTTTAACCTCTCTCTTTCAGGTTCATTGCTTGAAAGAAACAAGACAAAACAAAACAAAACAAAACAAAACAAAAAACCAAATCAAAACAAAAACCAACATCAGGAAAACCTCTCTGTGGTGCTCCAGAAGCATTCCGAGTGGAGAATCAAAGAGGGAAGTGTTATGGCCTGGGGAGTACAAGATTCCCTGCATCATAAATAAATGAGTGCACAAAGAGTCATAGAGTTATGTATTTTTCATGAGAGAAAAGATGGACACTAGCCTGTAATGAGAGACTGACATTTTATAATATAGAATGTTCTTCTTATAGTCAACTAAAAAGAATGAGATAGTGAGAGCATTATATGAGAAAAATAAAACACAGAGAATATATAAGGATTTTGCTTTAAATATGCCATTTTAAATACCAATATACACTTTGATTTGGAGTGTCCTGTATCCTCAAATGTATCTGTTTTCTGAAAAGATCAAAATTTGGCCATTAACCATTGTGCTTAAATATGTATAAAAAGATTAATTTCTGCCACATAATTTCAAAAAAGCAAAACCCTCACACAATATCCATTCTTATTTTGTTGAATTCAGCCCAGTGTTTTTAAACACCGATTTAAAGAAAAAATATTTCCCTAGGGTTTCATTTAGCCTTGATGCTTAATGAAGGACACACATGTATGGTTGCTGCCATGTGCTCTTGGCTTGTGTGAGCGAACTATGCTGCATGAAACTGTCATTCCTGACTTTTGATTCTTATGAGTAATTAGATGATTGATTGCTTTGAAATCAAACCATTAGCATGGTGCAGGCAGGAGCACACTGCAATTCATCTGGGAGACCTCTGGAGAACAAAGGTCTGGCCAGGTGTACAGCAGCATTAGAAGAGCTGTATTTTCGGTGTGAAGGGTCACAAGCCATCATCACCTCACCCTGTAATTTCCTGTGTTTACTTTGTAGATGTCCAGCACATGTAACAGGCAGGCTCTAGTACCCTTGCACACTGGAAAACTGAGACAAAGTTTCCTGAAATCAGTAAGAGGCATAGCATGTTACAGTAATTTCACGAATACAAGCTGCACTGTTTTGACCAAAATTTTGCTCCCACACCGGAAATGCGGCTTATACTCAGGAGCGGCCAATATGTGAATAATTTTCTGACATTTTCAACCCCGGGAGTGCAAACCAAGTCAGTGCAAACTGCAAAGCCGAGCATCCTGCCAGTAAAACCCTGCATTTACGCGGTTGTTACAAATTGGTTACTCTGTTGCGCGGTGAGTGGAGCTGCTCCATGCAGGTAGCACAGGGGGTGGGGAAGGCGGGGCAGCTCTCTCCTGCTTGGTTCCATGGCTCAGGGGGAGGCAGGAGGCTCTGTGCTGCTGGCCCCGCGGCTCGGGGGGCTCCCGTCCCAGCATGCCGCCGCCGCAGGAGCAGGCAGGCTCCATCCCCGGCTCCCACCGCTGCTGTGGGTGCTGGCGGGCTCTGTGCTCCCCCTGCCGCCGCGGGGCAGCGCCGGGCCGGGGTGACCGAGCCCAGCGGTGGCGGCGGCCGGCCCCGAGTGGCCCTGCCGAGCGCCAGCGCCGAGCTGGGCCACCCAGCCCTGTCGGCAGCCCTGAGCCCTCATGGCCCGAGCTGAGCCAGTAAACCCCGCCCTGCCGCGGTTCTGTTACTATTTGGCAACTTTGTTGCATGCAGGTCCTCGCTGCGAACGACAGAGCGGCTTATACTCAGGTGCGGCTTATTTATGGATAAAGAACGAAATGTTTGCCAACACCTGGCGATGCGGCTTATACTCAGTGCGGCTTGTATTTGTGAATTTACTGTACATCCATTATTACAGTAAGCAGAAAGTATGGGCTGCTAGGGAGTGCACTGAGTATTTTTAAGTGTTCATCCAGACTTTATCCATTCTACTTTTTTTTTCTAATCAAACAACTTAGAGTGTAATTATGTTGATATACTAAAGGAGAAGGGCTGAACAGAAACAATTAGTACTTGCAATACTTCTTCATCTGCTAGCACTAGGACTACCTAGGACTTCAACACCCTTCATTCCCTCACAATGTCATTTAATTCTTGTTTAAACAGCTTCAGTGTTTTTATTTCTTCAGCTCTGAGTGTTGGACCATTTACTATAGTCATGGCTCTTCATATGATAATGGTTTTGCCATTTTCAGGCACCTGTTCCAGATATGTTTTTCTTCAAGTTTACTTTATGAACATATTTATTCTTGAGTTACTATCTAGTATGAACAGAATAATTTATCTAGAGTGGAATAAAACTAACACCCACTCACAACTAACTTTAGAGGACTTTTCTGTCTGCTCCTGTATATATATTTATATTATTCTTCATGTCTCTGCTTTCTGATTTTGTTGTACTAAAATGCAATTATATTGCTAGACCACATTTAAATTGAATAAGTAAAGCCTGTGTTGAAAAGAAAATCAATCCTGTTTGGATTCTGAACATATCACTTTTCAAGTAAGAAATAAATTTCCCCAATTAAACATGCGCATGAAACCACACAGACAAAAGTACAGACTGATCTTTCAAAATCACATCCTTTAAATATGTATGCAATAAAAATGGGACAGTTTTTTTCATAGCCACTATCAAGTAATGAGAGAAAAGAAAGGGATTCAAAATGACCTGCTGAAAAGACAAAGCGAATTCAATTTTTCTGCATCCTCATTCTCTTTTTATGGTGATTGATCTCATTCTGCAGCTGTCTTATGCCTGCCTCTGAAATCCAAATCTTAGGCTTTTAGCAAGAGTTTAGCTTGTCAATTTTTATCAGAGACTTCTGAAGTTGCTAATAATTTACATAACTGGATGTAGACTGCTGCAATGTTAACATTGAGCCTGGTTAAATGAAATATTCCTGAATCCTAAGTGACCATCTCTAATGAGGCTATTATAACTCTGTATTCAGTAAGTCCTTGATATTCCTAAGGAACTCATTCATTGTGGGCTTTCCATTAAAAAATTCACATGAAAGCATGTTAAGGACAAAAAAATAACAGCACTCATTAGGAATCAGCTTCAGGTCTATTGGTCTAATCTCCCTATATACGCAAGTAAATTTAGTTGCCCAGAAACAATTTTACACTTTTTGTTTCTAAACCTCATTCTGTTTTTAAATCCCATGAACATTTCTCTCACAACTAGAACCACGTAATTCAAGTCAAGGAACATAATTAAGGATTATTTACATGAGCGAAGTTTTCTAGGACTCAGTCTTCAGCTCCTCAATACCATCTCACACCTTCCATTGTTTCAGAGTCAGATCGATGGGAATTATTTCAATAAAGCCTGAGTTTAAGCACGCCTAATATATCCCCAGAGATTATAAAAAAGCACATATTCTTTGTTTCTTTCTCTGCAATCCTGGATTACTTAACTCTTGAGGGAGCTCTGGGATGCACTTTCTGTCTAAACGTCTGAATGAAAGCTGCCACGGTGATGTATTGCTAAAGAGGAGATAAAACATTGTTCTTCAGAGCCAAGAGACCCCCTTACTCTGAAAACAGTCTTTAAACCCAAATGCAATCTGAACCAAGATATCTCAGGGCAAAGTAGAAGATAAAAGCTGTTGTGACTCTTCCCATATACATTGTGGAGAACCAAAAACATTCAGCTTGTTACTCAACTAAAATTCATGAAAATTAAAGAGGAGCTGTCGAGAGAAACAGCATAGACACTGCTGGCTACAATAAAATGAGCATTTCACTTCCTCTCCTTAGTGGGAGCTCTAAACATCACAGGCTACTGTTTTTCAGCCCCATCCTTGTCAGTGAGACTTTACATATCCTACTGCTGCAATCCTACTACTATTTTCTATAGTTGGCTGATAAAATGGATTATTCCATTGAGGCTGAAGGACAGAGATAGGACACGTGTTCTTTTCTTCGTCCCATATTAGCTCCTTTTCTTCGTCCCATATTAGCTCCTTTTCTTCTCATAAGGTTAACTATTTTACTCTCTCTAAAAATATGTGTTAATTCCATGCTCTCTGCTCCATCCTCTATAACTTCTTACATCTCAATCCATGTGATCATGATGCCAGTTGCATCTCTATGCCAAATTCGGGGTCTCAGTGTTACCCATACTGTTACCTCCTTGATTCTCCACTTGGTGTTCTCATGGTCTCTCCTTGTCCCCACACTTTCTCCTTTCATTTTTAATCCCCATCAGCTCCTTATATGCAATCCACAGCCACAGCTCTCAAAATCATCTCTTCATCCATGGTGTGACTCCCTGATCATGTCACTTCATGCCTCTCTCCTTTCTCTCTCCCCCTCCCTGTTTTCAGGAATGTTGACACTTCCAAAAGCAAAACTTCTGCACCTCTTCAACAGAAAGTACTTTCATATTCCTTTTTTTTTTTCAACTACTGTATTATCTCAGTTACTTTGATATAAAATATTAAAGTTGGTTTTGATTAGCTTCCCTTTCCTTCCTTTTATGTTCATATCAGTATTCTTGCACACAAACTAATCTTCTTACTTCTCCCCTTATAACTGTTCGAAACTCCTCTGTTCTCCTCCACTGTTATCTAAAACTGTGTTATGGCTACAGCTTTATTTTTTCTTTGTGTTTTATCAGAACAACAAATCAGCCTTTTTTTATTCATCTCGGGCTTCTTCTTTCAGAAATGAACTTACAACTATTTATAGCAACAAAAGTGGAGGGCAGTATGTGGAAGGGCAAAGCATGCCTCCTAAGACTGGAATGAGTAATCTGTCACAGGATGCACACAAGGGTGCAGGCTCATTAAAAATGCATGTTAATTCCTTAAGCAATGCTCTCCACAGCCTTTCTAACAAAGCATAGCCTCTCTAACACAGCCTAAGCCTTTGACTCGTAGCTGGCACTTCTCAGAAAATAGATATTAACAAAGTCTTGCACAGCAGTGATGAATAGAAAATAGTAGATCCTTCAGCTCTCTGTGAAGAGAAAATCACTTTTAGTGGCAGAAAATTAGACCTTTATTTTCTCTGGTCCAGAGGGAACTTTCAGTTATACAGTTAAATGGCATACACTCTTCTCAGTTTATTGGCAGTATCTGTGCAAGCTTTATCCTTGGGAGACTGGTAGTATTAGGCCATTAAGATTTAAGATTAATTGAGCAAGGTTAAGAATTAAACGAATATGTTTTCATTAATATTTGAACAACATATTACCACTGACTATAAGATTATTTGTAGCTCTCTGTGCACCACAATATTATTAATAGATATTGTCTAAATGAAAAACTTCTATTCAAAATGTGTCTGATATTGTGAATGAAAATACATACTGCAAGGTGAACACATGCAATAAATGTATAATTTAAATAAATGTATATGTGCATTAGCTAATTATTTAATTCACCCTTCCCAACTAACAGCAGAATGAATCCATTTGTATGACTCAATTCCATAAATGAGTTGCACCATGAGTAAACTGACCTTGCTTCACCCCACTAAACAGCTCTAGAAGGTTAAATTTTTTTTTGCATGCTGAGAAATTCAATTACTCAACCTCCAAACCCTCGACCTATTTATAAAAATAAATGCATTGTTCTGAAGTAGTAACTTTGGTTTTACTCTGTTGGTTCAAAAACAGGCACTAAATTGGAAGTAAGGCTCACTGGACTCTCCAATCCAAACCATAACTTCTTCTGAAAGAAACACTTAGAAAGTATTCCAAGTATTTCCAGGAGAGACTAAAAGGATATAGAGGTTATAAACTGGTTTGGAATCTGTGCTAGGAAACTAGGATGTTTTGTGCTGGATACCCATAAAAAGTGCAAGCAAGGACATCAAGAACCACATTCTACAGAGCACTGACGAAACCATGCCTAGAATCTTCCATCTCAGTATTAGGAACTGTCAACAGAGACAACACTTGAGGAAAATAAAGAAATATGTGCAGGTAAGAAATGGAGTTTTCATATGCAGAAAGATGAAAATCATGAGAAAAGCCCAACCAAGACTCAAGAAATGGGAATATAACACAACTCCTGAATTTATGTCTCTATGCCTATGTTTATGACTTACTTAAAATATCTTAGCATAATGAGAATTTCACCTTGACACCTTTAAAACAAAGCTAAAGCCAAACTTCACACATATTTAAATTTGGCAGAAAAATCTGCTTTAGTTTACTTTAATTTTCATTTTGAGCTGCTAGTGATAATGTATTGTTTAGATGCAGTGCTGACACATAAAAAAAATATTTCAGGAGTAACAAATTGAAGAAGAAAAAATTAGAACTTTGTTAAAATATATTATGATAGAGGTGATAGAATTTCTTTAGGCTTTTTGCACTTCAGTATGTTCTGAGCAAGTGCTCATGATTTTGCACTTCTTACAGCTGTAGTATCTTTTTCTGGCTCCAGTGTGTTAATTTGGAGGGGATATCAGAATATTTTATATGCACATATGTAAGTAAAAAATAATTTTAAAAGATGAAAGAATCTCAAAATATGTGTGATGGCAAGATGGAATGAGAATCAGATTTTTCCCCCATACATTAAACAATGGGAAATATTATAACCATAATTTAAAAATGGATTTGCTTTGAAACAACTTCTTTATGCATTCCTGTATGGATGTTGAACAGAAGAACTGGGGGGATTTTTTTTGCATCTGTCATTTTTGTATCTGTTAATTTTTACCTTTTCTTGTAAGAGCAGTGACAGAAAGAGGGCAGGATGTCAGAGCCAACCCAGTCTCTACTCAGGGCAGGACATAGTGAAAAATTGCTGAGATTCACCATTTTCAATGTGAAAATCAGTGAGGTCATGAAGAGAAATGAGGCTTGCCTAGTGTTTCCTGACAGTCCCAGCTCCCTCTGACGACTCTTTCTCAAGGACAGAAAGACACTGGGTTCTCTGGTTTCCCCAAGGATTTTCCTTTCCTAAAGCCGAGAGATTTGCTACAATTTATAGCCATGACCAGAACAAAATGTCAGATAGCTTTAACCAAATGTTAGGCCATAGAGCAGCGCCTTGGGTTCATTAAAGTAACTCAGGAGGCATTTTCAGGTAGTGCCCTAGGTCTTCATTGTTGTTTCCTTTTCATATCAAAGAAAACATCAACAAGGCAAAGTTGGTCCAGTTAGAAAAGCTGCCCAAGGAAAAAAACAGTCTGAGCTTATACAGAATTTAATTTTAATGGCAAAAAAATTGTGTGCTCTGAAATGCAGATAAGATATATAAATATCTGTGACTTAGATAAATATATGAAAATAAACTGCTTGCTATCTTGAAGAAACAAGTGTGGATTACTGATGAAAAGAACAGGTGTTTAATTTTCATCCAAGACTCCTCCTGAAGATTTTGTAAGTGATACTGACTTTTAAGGCAAGTTAATTAGCTGATCAGAGATCTACCCCTTAAAAAGCCAGAAAAAAGGGTCACTTCAAAGGTTTTTCTAGACCAAATTCTGGTAGATTTTCAAGGCCATCACATGTTGAAATTGATACTTTTTTGATTTTTGTGACACCAACAACGATATTCAACTTGGAAAAAGAAGTCTTGTGACGCAAACTTGAATGATCACACAGAAAATATGTTTTATGGAAATAAGAGCAAGGTTTTTGAGGATGCAGAGATACTCAACACTCAGGGGAATCTTTATCCCTGTGATTCAGGGGTGTTTTAGTCAGTCTCTTCACAAAAAAATTCCTGCAGACAATTCCTTTGCCAATTTGGTTTGGGCAGTAACCTCTTAAATTTCTCCACGAGGCGTTGCCTGGACTGACCTATGCACCCACTGAGTTTCTCTTAAGGGTTTGTGCAATGAGAAACTTTTGGTGCTTGCCGTTTTCTGTCTTTACAGCTTCATGCTTACGGCCCTTTATCTTCTGAAGGGAGCTGCATCAATCAGAGGATGGTGGCTGCCCTTGGAAAAGGATGGTTAGACTGGAAAGAGAGCACAGTAATAGATGTGGCAGCAAGTCAAAGCAAGCACACAGGGCAAGACTTGTGCCAGCCGTGGGATGCTGGGGAAGGTGCACAGCTGAACCAGGGTGCGATTCAATCCCATTTGGAATGCACTGTCAACGGGTGTTTTTATCAAACTGGCCAAAGCAAAGAACATTATTTTGTTTTAAGCATGTATATGACACGTTTATGAAATTTGCGACTCTAGCAGCAGATGCTGCTAGCTGGTCCTGCTATACAGTGTATCTTGATTCAATATGGAAAACATAAGTCTTTTTAAATACATCTGGTGATTATTCAAACAGAACTATGCACAAAAAAGTCTGCTAACTTATCTTAAATAGGAAATTGCATTTTCAGCATATATTTTTTCCCCTGAAAGCAATTTACCAAACTGACCTTTGAAAAGTTCTCATCCAAAATTAAGCTAAAGAAACCTGATAACCTTTAAACTATTTATCATTTAAATAGCATATTAATCAATTAAGATGCATAAAGATTATTTTGAAAATAAGATTTTCTAAAAATATTATAAATGTAAGGCTTTTTCTCCATTTTATTCTACTCGAAAAGCAAGCTACAGGTCATAATTATTCTAAAACTTTGCTATTTTAGCCAGAAAAAGGAGGACAAGTTGGCCAACAAAGTCACATTATGCCCTGAAGCAACAAAACAAATATTTAAATTGTGATTACTTACCATTGTAGCAAAGCATAGTTTGAAATTATGTTAAGAACACGATCTTCCCACTTTTAAATATCTTTCCACAAGCCTAGAATGCTGAAGTAATTGTACAAATGTATGTATTTATGAATATATCTATACTATATACAATATTTATGTACTTATATTTTATTACAATAATATTCTTTATGCACTGCTCTTCTAGGGACTCATATCTGTATAATTCAACCACAAAAACCAAAACCCAGACAGAAGGAAATACTAGAACTTTTGAAAACATATGTTCTTATTTATATAAACCATTTAGGTTAATATAAATTCTTTCTTTGAACACTTTGGGAGCAGAATGCAGTCAGTCCATGAAGCCAACTGGATTAACCGTGGAAACAAATCCTGAAAAAGGGTGGCATTTTATAATACCTGCAAAAATATTCCTGCAGAAGTTTGCTTTTCTGAGGACAACAATATTTATTAATGCAACATTGCAACAAAATTAGTATCTTATGAAAACCTTAATTTGTTGACATTGATTCTTCTTTCCTGGAGACATATATGAGCTTGCAATATATGCAGATTGTATAATACTGCGAGTAATTTGAACATAACAAGCTAAGACACAGGTTGGCAAAGTGCAATGTCCCTCTCACATTTTCTGCTTGTAAAAGCATTTTACAAAAAGGTAATAAGGCAGAAAAGACCATAAATGTAAAAAAAAAAAAAAAGTGCCTGCATGCATGTGAATCACACTTCCAGATAGCACCAATATAATGAGACAAGTTCAAACTGGGATCACTTCCCAGCCTCATTTCCACCTGCAAGTCTTCCTCAGACGCTGGTGCACAGGTTCATTTGAAGCATGTGGGTGCTCAATTAGATGTTTTTATGATGCCTATTAAATTATACAAGGTGTTCTATGCTCAATCCTGTGAAGCACTCATTAGCACGATGTTATAATGGTGAGCAAGCTTGATTGCAAAAGCAGAGGTTGGGAAGCTCGTTCACGTTTTCTGAATCAAGCTGATTTTAATTGCCTGCCACCATACACACTTGGTGCCTCTGCAGTGCCTCATCCTAATACAGAGAATTAAAGGCCCTGCCAGCTGTGCCCATGCTTTCATCTCCCTTTCAGCAACAGCTTAATCAATGGGACATAGGACTGAAGGCAACCAAGGGAAGACGAGTGCTCCTTGGCTCAAAGAGCCCCCTTAGGAACATGACCAGTCCTCCAGGCAGTAAGATCGGCACAGCTTTGTGCTGCAGCCCTGACAGCATGCCTGGCTCTCATATCAGAAACAGCCAGCTTGACTTGATTTCCTTAACTTGCTCACAGCTCTCTCTGTTGCTGCTTTGCAAGGCTGCTGGAGCCTGCTGCAAGTTTTCAGCAGCCTGGAAGCTGCTCAGAGCTTTTTATTTCATTCACTATTTCTCTCAAGCACTTGTCTTCAAAGGGAACCTCAATTACTTCCAATCAGACTGACAGCTTGCATGAAACACATATGTGAGTCCTATGCCTCTGACTCACATCCTTGCCTTTGTTCACTATTAACCCTACTGTTTCGTGCCTTTTCTTTTCGTGTCTACCTTTCTTGCAGCTACCTGTAACTCAGTAGTGAGCCAGGGAGGGCATTGATCTGTGGCTAACACTGTGAGCATGTTGACACACTGTGTGACAAGTTATGTCAACACCAGGGAGAGGTCATAGGACTAAGCCACTTATTAACACAATACTGGCTGCGCAACGCAGCACTGGGAAGGGATGACCCTAGCAGTGCCTCGCCAGGGAACAAAAGCCCATAAGAGATGCCCATGGGAGGGACCTCGTTGTCTCTGCGCACATCTGGTGATTTGTTTGCTGTACATCCTCCTCCAGGGATGTTATTGAGCTCCCTCTGCACTCGGGTGCTGCTCAGACAGAAAACCACAGCCTCACAGAGTGAGGATGTGAGGTAAGAGGCAAACCATGGTCTGCCCAGAGAGGGAATATTCCTGCTTCTAATCCACAGGGTAATTCCAGGCTACATTAGACAGGGCATAACACATTTCACACAAATATTTACTAACGATGATGAAGGTGACAGTATTTACACATCTCTTACTGCTCACATCTGTTTGTTTTCCCACACTGACCCCCTTAGGGGAGAATCTATAAGTTCTTCATGTTTCATTTACAGCAAAAGTAATTGAAACAATCATTTTGCGTCTCTCTGCTATGTATAATAAGGGAAAATGGCATTTCCTAGGATTGCTACACAATCACAAAGTTCCTTTCATATTAAGGAGTCTTTAAATGGGGAAAGTGACTTAGCAATTACATTAGTAGCAAAATAATATACACGAGAAAACAAGATAACACCCGTTATCAAATCAGTTACTAGATGTGAAGAAGAAATCATGTATCTGGAACCTTGCTTGCTCTTACCAGCTACAACATTTGGTCTGATATCTGTTTCCTGTGCTTTGTATAACCTTTGTAGGTGCCTGGGCTAAAGCCTCGCAGGTGCCAGCAGAGAGATGTGACCAAAGATTAGACTGGGAAGACAAAAGAGGACCACTCTGCAATCATACCATAAGAGCAAAAGCAGCTCATGAAGAAGGAAGGTCACTTTATCCATGATATAAGTGAGGCTGAACTCAACTCCCCATATAGTGGGTGAAACTTTTAAATGATGTATTTTGGGAATTCAACACAAGTATGACATCAGTGGTTGAAGACTACCTAATGTTTTCTGCTGGGAACCATACCTCAGGAAATATTGTAGAGGACCCAGAGCACAACGGCAATGATCACAGACTTGGCAATAGTGATTGAAAAGTCACAGTTGGAAGAATGAGTACAGGTAATCTGGAGGAGAAAAGACTATTGTACATATGATAGTAGTTTTAAATATATGGCGAAAAAAATAGAGAGAAATCTAAAAAAAATTTCCCATGTCTATTGAATGAAAAAAGTAGGAGGAAATATTCTTCAATTTTAGTAAAGAAACATTTAGGTTGGAAAACTTTCTATCTATAAGAATTTTTAACTAGGAAGACTGGAAGTGCTGGCATAGCCAGACTTTGCATAACAGATTGCATGATGGCAAACATTACTTGATCTTGCCTCAGTGAGAAAGCAAGACCCCATGATCTCTTTGAAATACCACCAAACAATTTTCCCTTATGCAGTAATGTCTTATTAAACAAACATTATATGCTAAATAAACAAATATTACATTACCAAAGGAAGCACTGTTTGCAGCATAATTTTTTTTCCAGCTAACATATGTAGTACTGAACCATACTTATAAACATTGCAGACTAGAAAAGGACAAACTGAGAGCAGATTTTTGTTACTGTGACCATATGTCAAGGTCAGTTGTTTATTTACCTTTTCTCCCCAGCAGCTATGTCTGCTGTAAATTAAGCCCATAGACTATTTTTTCATAGGAAAAAGATACAAAGAAGATAATAAGTCAATGTCAATTCATTGCTTTCTCTTGGATATTTCATAAATACATATTCCAAAGGCTTTCTAGAATTCTAGGAGCTTGAGCACTGTTTTCACACATATGTCTTTTTGCAAAATGCATGAAGTGTGTTAGGAAGCTAAAAGCAAAATGTGTATATTGTGTATGATAGCAGGAGGAAAGAACTAAGGAATTCCTCCTAGGCTGCAGATGTTAATTACTGCCTATATGTCTCCATGACCTACTGATGGCTTGGTGGATTCCAGTGGTGAAAAGGTTCTAAGCAAAGCAAATAATTCCTTGTGCATTCCTCCAAGTTGTTGTTTCTTTGGAGGTGTCTTTCGAAAAAGGCAAATAAGAGCTCTTTGCAGAAAGGCAACAAGAAAACAGGGCAAAGGTGGTGGTTGTTATTAACTCGAGAGCTAGTACAGAAGAAGAAGGTACAAAAAAACTGGCAGCAGGATGAGGAGAGCTGCATGGGCAGGCAGAGCTGCATGGGCAGGGAGGGCTCCATGTAGGGACAATGCACCATGGTGCTCATTCTCATTCCTGCAAACCAACACATGGAGAACTTCAGACAACAAAAAAATTACGAGTAAAAGTTGGACAACTCATCTTTTAATACTTCATATCTGCTCAAAGTAGAGTCCTTACATGCAACCACAAGACAATTCTCTGCTAGTTTTTCTTTTCTGCCTGTTACCATAAATGTTCTTTTTTTTCCTTGAATGTTAACCTGTGTAGCCCATGAAGTCCCCTAACCCTGGGCATGGAGAAAAAGAAGGAACAAAACAAAAAAAATCCTGGTTGAGAAGACAAGTGCTGCAGCCAACAAGGCTGTGTTGTCTGCTTAGGGAAGTTCTAAGTATTTGAATATTTTTCCATACCTGTCCTATTTTGAATAGCAGGTGGTAGCAGGGTGGGAGCAAAGAGTCTGAGACCTCAGGAGAATGGGAAGACAATTAGAATGGTGCTGATGTCATAGTGCTCACCAAGCATCTCTTTCAGCCCTTCATACAACCATATCAATATCACAATGCACTGATCAAATTTAGTCTCCTCTCACCTTTGGGCCTCCAACACAGGCAGGCTGGCAAGCCAGGTGTTGTGGGGCACCTGTGAGAAGGCATGGTCACTGCACCTCACTTCTGGGCTGGGAGCCACCAAGGCTTGCTAACAAGAAGGGTAAACCTGCAGCTTTCAAAGCAAGTGTGACAATGCTCATGGAGATGACATATTGTACCCAGATACAGAAATTATTTATGAAAGACATGTCAATAAAAGTAAATCCTAGCTCATCAACAGGAAATCTGAATCTCATCTTTATTCCCACACGAAATTTTCCTCTTGACTCCCTGAGAGAAACAAGGGTTTTGCCATTTGATCTTAACAGTCCTCTTGTCTATTAGTCTTTTTCATATAACCAGAGAACTTGTCTTTAATCACAGAGATGAATAACCCATTTCCAGATAATAATTATAATTTGTACAGTCAAAAAGTTGTGTCTAAAATTTATTTATGTGAAGATTTCCCGAACAACTTTCTGTAATAAAAGCAAAAAGATAAAAGTATATTCACATTTGTAAATGTATGTGAGAAAAAACGATTTGTAATTACTTACTGCTAGTAGTTGGGCCTTCTAAATATTCTCTCCAGTTTAACAGATCCAGGCTGTGAGTGCACAATCATAGATATTAATGATGGAAAAGAACCAGAAAATTCTCTTTAGCTGAATACTGTTGTCCTCTCTCTTTGTTATGTACTTCCTAACAAAAAGCCATGAGGAATTTCTACAGTGTCTGTGCTTTCCTTTGATGCTTTGTACTTGCCCAGTTTCAAAATCTTCAGCATTGCTTTGAGCATGTCTGCAGCTGAAACTGTGTTAATGACAGTAGGTTTTTTACTGCTTACAGAGATTGATGCTTTCATTGAAGGCTCCTTGCTCATTTAAATCTTTGCCTGGTAGTTAAGAAGCAGTGGTACATGGCTGCGTGACAGGCATCACTGTTCTGTCTGCTTCATACCACATATCTCACTGTAAATCATAACTCACAGACAAGACACTACTAAAACTTGAGTGAATGAGTGTTCAGAGAAAATCAAAATGCCAATTACGAAATGACAAATGCAATGTGTTCTTATTTATTCAGGATTATAACTTGTAAAATAAATTCATTTCAGTATCTAAACCATGCAGGGGTTTTGTCACTAAATTACCCAGAAGAAGATCTGGTAAGTCTCTGATTGCTACTGGCCATGTCTTGCACCTGCATGACTGTAGCCCATCATCAGGCAGACCACTCTCTCTCTCAAACTGACTACTTATTTTCAGAAATATATCACTAGAGAAAGCCTAAATATGATGTCCAAGCAATTGCTCACCACAGAAATTAAAACAGCAAAGAGTGGGAAAAAATAGCTTATAGTATTTTGTGGTGAATAGAAGGAGCCTGGCCACTGCTGCATGGAGCACCCTTCTCCCAGGGCTGTCTGATTTCACTCACTAATAGATGAGGGTGTTTGTTTTTCCTAAGCATTGTGCTTACCTGGACAAGTACAAACAGAATCACTCAGCCAACATGTTTATATCAAAGAGTTCAGTCTGGGAGATGCTCATCACCTTCTGAAGATTTCAGTGTTTTTTACAGAATCAGAAAGATAAGAGAAAAATTACCAAAGGCACTACAAAGGAAATAAAGATTGATAGTCTAATTTGCCCTGGATTGTACAGTACATGTCACCAGAGGAGCAACTAGCAATTCTTCTTAGTCTTTGCATCCTTTTTTTTCTTTGAGAAAGAGTAAACAGCAATTAGTTCTAAATATGAACAGGTATGAGATAGCCCAGTGTCAATTACTGTCTACATAAATGCACAGAAGAATAGTGAAGAGAACTGGGGTATTTCAAAATTGGTACTTAATTAGTAATGCTCTTTCACTTGAGTTCAGACACACTAACTGGAGCTAACACTTAACCTAGAAATGTCAGGCTAGATTAGGCGTGCACGACGGTTCAGGTGCTGATATGGAAAGGTGCTTAACACTAACTCTGAAGGATGGATCAAAATATGTACAAGAAAGAGAGCATCTGTACTTTCATATACTTTGTGAATGTACTGCTTAGAGTCAGCTTATACATCTTGTCTAAAGAGCACACCTGATGTCAGAAGCATCTTCATACATTTTTCACTTTTCTGCCATCTCTGTGAGTCCTTGCTTACCTTACCTCCTCACTCTCATCAGCAAAAGCATGAGGCAATGCCTTTTGATCCCTCCTGGAGGAGCTGAGAGAACTTTGCTACTCACCTCTGGTGTCAGTGCAAGACAACCCTGAGGAATGAAGCCTGCTCTGAATTAACAGAAAATTAAAGAATCATTAAAGTTGGAAACTCTAAGATCATCAAGTTCAACATTGCCTTGGCACTGCAAAGCCTACAACTAAACCATCTCCCAAAGCACCACATCTACATGGTTTTTTCCAAACACTTTTCTGGGCACTCTGTTTCAATACTTAACCATTACAATTTTTTTTCTAGTATCTACTCCAATCTAATAATAACAACAATCAAAAGATAATCAGAGAATGAATGTGATTTAAGAGCAGTTACTGAAACAGGATTCCACCATATTTCTGTGTAGTCAGAGACCAAAAATACTGAGGACTTCCCCTCATCTCTTCCTCTCTGCAGACTTCAAACACTTGCAGTACAACAGAGATCTTGTTTTTTCTAATTGGTAAGGTGGTACATTTTATCTCAGTCTCATTCTCAGAAAAGTTTTGATAGCTGAGCTAATTAAGCTTCAGGCATTATCATACTAGGGAAATTTTTAGGCAGAATGTCTCAAATTTGGTGGAATTACATGAGAGTGGAAGGTATTTTATAAAGCTAGGCAGCCTTAAGGACAATGATGACCAGGGATGTGCCTACACTAGCCAGCAGCGCAGACACACAAGCACAGAACTGTACAGTCAAACAGTTGGACCTGAGAATCTCATAGCTAACTCCACACATAGCAGGTTCTTCTGGTTTGGTTTGCCTTTAACTTATAGACTGGCTCTGGTCTGACCCATCAGCCTGTTTCAGGCTCTCATGCCTCATGTGTCCTTCAGGATTTCCTCTTCCAGTTCAGATTCCTGCAGAAGGAATGCAGATCATCTACATGGAGATGTCTCCCTGATGTGAACCCCAGCATAATAATCTGGAGTGGCTGAAAGGTGTCTTGTGAAAGCCAAGTCTCATCAGCAATGAAACACAAACACAAATGCATTGTATCAGTACTAAGAGTATTAGTGCAGGAACTATATAAAGTTTATATACCAAATGCTTTTCTGTTCTCTTGGGCTCAGCATAAACTGGTGCTAATGATTTTTGCCTATGTCCACTTTTCAGAGTGACATGATTGATGAGCAGAAGAGAGAAATGTCAAAACAGGAACATCGATGACTTAGCCCTCAGAACAACTGACAAATGAAAAAAGAAAGTCTTAAAGCTAATAGGTAAGAGAAAAGTGGGAAGGGAGCAAATGCCTTGCTCTACAAAGAGAGTAAATTACAGTCTATTTGATGAATATAGGTGAATCATAGTAAGGTCAGTGAGGGAAGCACTGAAATTACTCTCGGTTGAAAGTTATTACTAATAAATTTGACTTGAGTATAGTCCATGTGATAATATCAGAAATGAAGTGAAAAATCCACTTCAGGAACAGGGCAGCCTTGCAGGTTATAAAGCTCACAAAGTTACCAGGTGGCATTCTTAAAGCCATTGTACCTACAAAAATCCAACCAATAAAGTCTAACTTGATTTTTTAAAAATTTAATTTATTTGTGTCCCTTACTTTTCATTAGGATTATTGTTCAGTGTGAACTACTCATTTAAAAAGTACTAATCCACAGAGCTCAGCTGATGCTGCCTGAGGTTGGAATGCAAAGCAGCTCCTACCTTACATCCTCTCCAATGTATTGGCCTTGAGAATTAGGTGGTCACAGCCTAGTTCTTCCTGAATTCCACCCCAAAATACTGTCTGTGTGTAACTGTCCAGAGAATAGGCATATGTGATGCAGAGCCACACTGTTAGAAGTATTAAGTTGCAAGCAAAACATTAGGGTTTACTTTGAACTAACATGGTGAACATTATAAAATCTCCACATGCTGGAAGAAAGAGTCAATCCTCTGTGGTTTACTCATAAATATTTAAAGGATTATCCAATCCATTGTGTAGTGAATAATCAAATGCATTCTGATGTAAACCAGCCCAGCTCCTGTGTTTATATTGTCTGTCTGATGGAACACAATTACAAAACACTTTTTTAGTTTTCAAATTTCTTCTTGAGCTCCTTGAAGCACCTAGAATTTGAACTTGGTAATGTAAGACTGCAAATGCCCAGGGACCTGGCATTATTATAGATTAGAAGTGCTTGCATTCTTTGAGGACAAAACTATATACTGTATAGTTTATATTCACATAAATGTGTTCTGTAAGGGCAAATCAATATATTATAAATGTACATCTTATATTTTTTCTCTTGGTAGGGAATTCTATCACCAAGTATAGCAAATACACAAAAACAACTTAACTCCACATTTTCAAAAAAGGAATACTGCATTTGCTTTTTATTACTGTATTTTATGTTCAGAATGAATATGGCTCAGGTGTGGGTTTTGAGTTTCAATTTAACATATTCATAACTGGGGCAATTGGCAAGGTCTGCTATTTCTGACACATGTAAACAGTCAAGCTCAGCCCTAAATGTGTCTTGTCTTTTTGTGGTTTTTTTCTGCTTGTTTCCCAGTATTCAGTTTATTTGCTGTCGAAAGTTCTCTTTTATTGGAAAATCATAAACTGTGCCAGGGACTGAAATGCTGATTTCAGCCACAAATTAGGAACTGAAAAATAAGAGATGAAAGCAGTGGAAAAGAGAGCCTGTACTGTGCAGATGTACTTTCATTTTCAAGAGCCTCTGTTTCCTCAAATGAAAGCCAATCTGACAAAAAGAAAAAAAAAAAAAAAAAGAAAAAAGGGTTAATTCACCATGGAAATGTGCAAAACTTTTCAAGGCAAAGTCTTTGCATATGCTAAAGGCACAGATGATGTTCTATGTAAAGCATTACTTTTATCTTTATTGTTTTGAATATGTTGGATCATAAGAATGGACACACTCCAACTGCCACTTCAAAGCTCTACAGATAATCCCACATCCCACTTGCTTTGTTTGCATATTTAATTTTGCTCAAGTAAAAGGCAAATCAAAGCTCCTACTTTCTGTACAACCTTCCTCAGCAGTCCAACTCATCTGAACCAGGGTAAGTTACAGATTCCGAGTCAGTTGAGAATATTTCTATTTACTGTGTCTCTTTCCCTTACTTTTCACAAGAAAGTGCTTCAGTTTCTCACCAGATGAAAGTCATCAATCTCCATCATGCTCAAAAATTTTTCCTCTGTAGATCAGGGGGCTGCTAATCTGTGGAGCAGGTGTTGGTGTTGAAGCAGGAGCAGCCAGAGGAATGTACAGTAATTTCACGACTATAAGGCACACCGAATTATAAGGTGCACTTCTGAGTGTCGGCAATTTTACAAACTTTGTCCATATATAAGGCGCACCGGAATATAAGGTGCACTTTTTTCCTTGCAGCGAGGATCTGCGTGCAACAAAGTAACGAATTAGTAACGGAATCACACGATTGCGGGGTTTACTGGCAGGTGTTCAATTTGCAAACATTTTTCATGGACCGGCGTAGCTTTTAAATGCAGCCCCAGGTGCTGTCCCTATGCCACAGGCCCAGCACTCCCACCTGCCCCTGGCGCCAGCTGGCACGGGTCTCGCAGCATGCGGCTCTCGCTGCTGGCGCGGCTCGGGTGGCTGGTGCGACTCTTGTGGCGCGTAGTTCTCGCGGTTCAACTCGCAGCTTGGTTCGTGGTAAGCACTTCCGGGTTGGCAAATTTCCGAACTTTGTCCATATACAAGGCACATTGGATTATAAGGCGCACTTCCGGGTTTTGATCAAAATTTTAGGCTTTAAGGTGTGCCTTATAGTCGTGAAATTACTGTAATTGTTTCTTATGCATGAGACAGTTGTTGTCAATCAGTCTGCAATGCAGGTGTCAACAAAAGCAAGGTCAGGTCCCAAGCTGCAGGACATTTTTGCCTGTTCTGGTCCCTGAGACTGAAAAATGGGGCTGAGAGCAGGCAGCCTGTCCCCAGGTTTTGTATCACCTGTCTGCAGGCCTTGTGGGACCATAGGGTGCCTGAGGATACTCGCTCAAGGGAGGAAAGAAATAGCTGCAATTGTAAAATGCCTTCATTCAATGAAAAAACATTTCCAGGTGACAGGGAGCAGGGAAGTCCAGTGTTGCTTCAGCTTGCAGTTTTCTTCATTCCCTCCTTGAAGTTTTGAATCTCTGTTCAGGCTCCAAAGGAAACTCCAAAAGGTAGAGCTCTACTGCTGAAAGTCTTTGAACCCCAAGAAAGAGGTCAAGAATATTAATATGAAAGCAAAAGAGCTGGTTTGGAAGGGTTTAAAGATCAAGAACTTTTCAATGTCATTTCTATTTGAAGCATTTCAAACAGCAAAATATATTCAAGTTAAGAGAGCTTTAAGTGAATGAAGTCTTTTTCTGGATTACATTATTTCCTCATATGACTTGATATGCAGTTAAATACGTAATTAAAAATAAATATATTATGATGATACTCCTTTGGTCTTTCATGAAATCTGGCACCCTACATAGCTAATATGTGGATTCACTCCTTCTTACCAAAGCGAATACTCTTTTCATTCCCTCTGTAAAACCCCACAAAGAATTGAGTGTCTAGAAGCACACTGTCTATTGCAACAAGTACTGTAGGTTCAATAAAATTGCTAGGAAATATGTGAGAGTCCTGGAAACTGCAAAGTCTACACAATCTTCTCCTTATTTATCGTTTCCTACATAAATTCTTTATCAATGAGCACCTAGGGACTTTTTTCCCCCACTCACATCAGCTTTACAACTGTATATTTCCATTTATTACATTGTAATTATTTCTGGTGAAAAAGGTGGCTTTAGTAGTGTTAGTTTACAATATTTTAATAAAAATGCATTACTCCCCTATGAAAAAGAAAAATCCCACATCAGCTATTTTCAAGCAGCACCCCTAGACTGAAACTAACAGACCAAAGGAGAAAACAACAGGAACTGCAAAATATTCTTAGCCTGGAGGTATGAGAATCTGCCCATTTCATATCATGAAGAAACAAACACCTAAGAGACTACAACATTATTTATCATTTTTGCCTACAGAATGCCTATGGAGTCCCATATCCATTGTCTGTGGACAAAGCCCACAAATCATTAAAGAATTTCTGAAAGACTTAAAACCAAAAGCAAACACCTGACTCTTTCAGGCACTCTATTTCAAGAGTAAATTGGACATCCCCCCATGTTTGATAAAGGAGCTGAAGACTTTGTACGAAATTGTGGGCATGGTACCAGGCAGTCATGCTCCTGGGAAATTGAGTACATTTCCTCAGGAATTCCTGGTGGTGAAGGATGAATTTTCATTAATGTGGGGCTGTGTGTAATCTCACAACTGGCCAATGCAGCCTCTTTATACTGGACAATAAAAACCAGACAAACAATGTGGAAAACAGGGAAAGAGGAATCAGAAAAGACCAACACAGTCCCAACACAGTGACTGCATCAGGCACAAACACCATAGAAATATCCCATTTGTGACACTGAATCACAGAAAACCCAAGCAAAGAAACTCCACAGCACTCTTGCTTCCACGGACAACATGGCAGGAGTAAATAAAAAGGGCCAAGGCACAATCCCAACCACCTCAGGGTAAGTGGTGTGTCTGCCATGGCTCAACCTCTGCACCTGTTTTCCTCCTCTCTCTCCCAGCACAGGGTGGGCTCCTGTGCCCAGGCTCCTGGGCATAATCCCTGACCTGTGCTGTGTCCACCATCGGTGGTCAGCATGGCCTTTTCAGATTTCAACACAACTTTTGATATTTTCTACCACAGTATCCTTCTGGACACAATGTCTAGCACACAGTTGGACTTTATAACCCTATGAAAAACATGATAGCAATATGCACACACCATGGGGAAAACAGAGGATGATGCTCAAACTCATTTTCTGGCCCTGTTGGGTTCATTGGTCCAGACAGGGCTGCTGAAATTCTGCAATGCACACCAAGTGTTGTAAGCATGAGGACATTCTCCAACAAGTATGACCAATACAGAAAGCAGAGCATTGGAGGGGAATGGCAAATTGCTCTTTTCAGGACTTTCATAATCTATTTTAGCTGCCAGTGGAAAGATGTCCAGATTAAAAGTATTCTGAAGTATTTTTGTGCTTTTTCCCTTGGAGTCTAATGACTTCAAATGTATTGTAATTAGATAAGATTGCTAGTGAGAGTTATAATATTACTATTATAAATTATATATAGTATGATAATATTAATATATAATTAAACATTGTACCATATCAATATAATTTATATTAATATTCTAGGTTGCATTATAAAAAAATTCCATGGTTAAAAAAAGCAGACAAGCTCTCTGGTACAACAACCCCTGATTAAAGTACCATCTTTACATCACTGTGTACTATTTGCACAAAAAAATAAAAAAGCTAACGCAAAAAAAAATCTTATAATAGGAATATTTCTCAAGATAATTGTTAATTTTTAAAATTGTATCTATTAAGCTTTCTGCTTGGAAGAAAGACCATTTATCCCACATATTCTATTGATAAATTGTACCACATGTTAAAGCTTGGTGGCATGAGGCTGATATGATGGCACCAATGGCGCCCTTTAAAGTCCTTTCTAACCCAAACCATTCTTTGACTCCTAGAACCTAAAAACCCATGACCCTCTGTAGGGACCATGGGACATGACACACACATCCCAGATGTTGTCCTGCATTTTGGGTGGGAATAGGAATTTTGAAGTATCTTTATTGGGGAAGCTGAAGTAAATTGCCTCAGTAAACTTGTGTGCTTTCTTTTTCTCAAGAAGTACGCAATCCTTTTCTCTATTTGAAAGTTTAAGGAATTTTATTAAAGTTGCTTTCTAATGTAAATTATGTGGTCTGGGGTATGTGTTATTGTTAATTAGGCCTAAGACTATGCCTTGTAGCACAGCCTCTTCTGTGTGAGGTTAGTAGTGGGAAATCCCAGTATGGATTTCTGTAACTCACTCCCACTCTTGGTCATTTGTACCCATAACAAAACATGTAGAAAGTTGATTTCAGTTGCCTAAAACAACTACAGAGTAATGGCAGGGAAGGAAAAGATGTCTCTCTTCAGAGTTAAGCCAAATCTCACTGCACAAGTGGTAGAGAAAACAAGAAAATAAAGCGGAGAAGTAAAGAAGAGCAACGATTGCAGTCCAGTTGTGTTCTAGACTCAGTTCCTCCATGAGCAGGTTTGGGCAGAGCATCTTTATGTGACGTTACTGGTAGAATCAGGAAGAGGATTCCTGGGCCCAAGAAGAGGAAAGGAGAAGTAAAAATGAAACACTTTCCTGTTAGTCAGTATCCAGGGAGGGGAACTTGGAAATCCCCGGCCATTTCAAACACCCACAAGAGTTCACTCTTGAAAACCCTTTCTGGGAATCAGCATGTTACTTGAATAAGCACTCAAACTGTCTGGTATAATTAACCAGGATATAACTTTAGTTTTCTATGTTGATCTTTATATTTTAATTTACTATTAAAATAGAATATTTTTATATTATACATGTATGTGTGTGAAGATATCAGGTACATTATCAGTTAAGTAAAAGGATAAAAATAAATGAAATAAATCACAAGTAAAAATGGAAATGATCATGTTCTTTTAAGAGGCTGTTTAATTACCCATCACTTTTTACAGTCATTCACAATGATTATCAATTAATCTACATAGCATTAATTTACATAGGAGGTAATGGAAAGTTAAGCTAGAAAGTCTCACATGACTGGGAATGATTTTTTGGAAATTCTTTACTTATAGCATAGATTCAGACAGATCCAGCAGATGTCTTTCACAACACCTGATTTATTCAATTATCATTTTCACATTAACATCAGCATTATGGAACAACACTATTTTTCATCATTCTTCTCCTTCCCTGGGGATAATTGTTTCAACTTTAGCTTCTATATGTTGAAATTTGCTTCTCAGGCTTCTACTTTACGATGATTTTGTCCTTTCTGAACAGTTACTGACACCACATAAAAACTTATAAACGTAAAACAATTTACATCAGTCTCCCTTTCAAGACACAAGCAATTTTACCTATTTAGATATCAAAACACAGTAAATGGATGTCTCAAGCATCCATTTCCCTCAGTGTCTACCTATTCTGAACTTTCAGAGAACACAAAAATCCTTATAGTTACCTATTCCTAGACATACCCTCACACAACCTGTCCTTCTCATCTGTGTTTGTTGCTTTTCTTTGGATGACAAGACTCACTTCTTCTGTTCTATAAAAGTGTATTAGAAGTGTCCAACTTAGGCAAGTTAGACAATTGCTGAAAAATTAAAACTTAAAGGCAAATTCACTAGGTAACTCTGTGTAATTTATTACTGTGATATTGTAAAACATCACTTCTCGGGTTTTTATCAACATGCATCTTGACTGCACTCATGTACAAATTTTTTTATTAGTCCCTCATGCTATATTGCAGTGGCACCCAAACTTTGCTTCTTGGTACTTTGTCTTATGGGCTATAATCCCTCCCTGCTTTCTTCCTCCCCCATGGAGCTATTCACACACCTAAGGTGTGAATGAGGAGTGTTGTGGCAGCCATCTCCTTTGGCAGGCTCAGAAGCTGCAGAAGAGCAACACCAGCATCACTGCTGCAGCTCAGTGCCTTTCCCTACACAAGGTGTCCAAGGATTTCGCATGAACTGGGCTCTCTCCATGCCCAGCACCTTCCACAGGAGAGCTGAGAGGAGATAAGTATTTATGGCAGAGGATGCAACAGCCCCTTAGCAAGTCTACCACACCCTGTAGTCAAAGGTGCCACCAACATGGGAAAGCACATCCTGAGCTAAACCTCACACCTTCTGGTGGGATTCCTGCTCTGCTTTGAAGAATATAAAATGAAAAAGTTACATTTTCAACAATTTCCGTAAGAGTAAATAGCAAACAAAGAATGGCCATAAAGTGAGCAGATTTATTACAAAATTTGGGCAAGAAGACTTAGCTACAAAAGCTGTGAAGGCAACATTTGCAGAACACTGGGCTTTTAAAGCTTACTCTGCACTGCAATCTTCCTGTATAAATATATTCTCCTAGAAAACCTTGTCTGCCTTTCTGTGAGTAGTTCTGAGAACAAATAGTTCTATGAGCACATAGGCACCTTGAATTCCTTCCTCAGTGAAAATCAAATAATTTCCTCAAATCTTGAGGGGTATGGGTTGCTTCACTGCTTGTTTAGTGAAATCCCTCCCCTGGCTTCTCCTATTTTCATAGGAAAAAAACAGAGAGCATTGCACATCACTGGGGACTGCATTTGAGAGAAAAGAATAATTCTTTCTGCAGTCAGGTCACATTCAGGCAACAAATTTTAATGGAAGAGCTAGGCAGTGGATTTAATACATGATTAAAAGAAAACTGTCCTGTCAGTGAAAGCTCACACAGAGATGGGTTTTAATCAGTGGATATCTTCCCCCATATAAGAAAGTCTGAACACAAGGGTATCAACTACAATATGCAGAAAGAGTCATGCTGCTGTGTAGGAGTGAGCACACATTTACTGCTGCTAGGCTCAGGGAGACAGCAGTGGGAGGCTCATCTCTGGTTTGTCTGTGGCTTTCACACTACATGTGCAGACTAAGGAATCAGTAAAATAATAAAATAACTTTACTTAAAATCTTATCTGCATGTAAAAATCAATTAGAGAATTGTATTATTTGGATAAAGAAAAAAAAAACCCCAAACAAACAGAAAACCCAAAAAACAACAACAACAAAAAACCCAAACTAAAAAAAACTAGTAAAGTCAAGCCTATCCAGAGCTGTCAATCACCATGCGAACTCTTAGCCCAGCGAAGGAGTTAATTTCCTTGGTTTATTTATCAATTTCACAGCTGGAGAAGACCTGATGCAGCAGAGCTCCTCACACTGAATTGCACCTTGGAAGAAAGGTACAATTTTTATTCCACCTTACAAGTAAACTATCATGCACTGATTCCCATAGGATGAGTGGGACAGGACAAGTGAGTGTCCTGGGAAACATGAAGTCAAATACCTTGGAAACAATGTGCTCTGGCTTTCTGAATTTCCAGGATCTTTGGTGTCCCAGTAGCTCATCAGAGAGTTATGGCTTCCAATCAGATAGTCAAGAAAATATCTCTAAAGTTCAAAGCAAATACTGCTTTCACTTTTCTTAATGAAAACTGTTTGATTTCCGTATTCTCTAAAAAAAATGTTTACATTGGCAGTCTCTGTTACACTTTTCACTTTATTCTCTTACCATTTCCAAATTCCTAGTGCAACATTCAGCATTCTGCTCAGCTCTAAAGATAGCATGTGGCATACAAGTTTGCTGAGGTACTTTAACCTGTCTTTACCTCTTTCACCATCTCTCCTGCTTATTTGCAGAGATACTCACTTGTACTGGAATCCGACCACCATGTTTATTGTGCACTGGGCTGCTGTAGTTCCTTGCTCAGTGCTAGCTCAGAAATTAAGCCAGAAACTTAATTTTAAGTTAACTTCAGAAATGAAGTCAAATGAACTGAAATTAATTGGAATGAAATATCTACCTGAGAATTGCAGTAACTAAGATGCAGACATTTAGTCTATTGCAGAGTTTCTGCCATGGACATGGCAATTATGGGCAGAGATTGAAGGGGGGAAACAAAGTATTTTCCACATCTCCCATTTACTTCCAGTTCTTCTGCATAATTTGCACTGAAATACTAATGAGCTCCATAAAAATTAAAACAATCAATGGAATTTTACTTTTACTATAAGCACTTTTGTGTAAATAAAAATATTTCAGAAATCCTGCACAGAATTTTACTAACATTTTTGACAATTCAGAAATTGTCACAGTAATTTTCAAAGTTGTGTAAAATGGCAAACAACTCTATATCAAGTCCTAGAAAATATGTAGAACAATTAAGTTCTCATGTAGATTAACTGTCAAGGTGAGGGAACTTCTAATGCTTGAACTGTTGCCTGCTGTCCCTTCAGTCTCAGCCAGCTCTGGTGCAGAAGCTGGCCAAGTATTTTTCACAAATCCTTATGAATGAATGAAAATGCCAGGAGCTACAATATCACAGTTTTCAGTTCCTTTTAAATGAGCTGCTTGAAAAAGCAGGCATCCCTGGATTGACAACTGAGATGAAAAACCACAGATTTATCTGAATCCTGTCTCACACAGATGCTTTATTGATCCACACTTGTAATTAGACAAATATACCTGTGTATTTTATATCTACACATTACCATGAATAATAAGGTCTAACTAAACTCAACAAGAAAGAACAAGGCCATTTCTAGAATGTTAGTGCAGATGCATTCTCTCATTATTTTTCTTTCTCTTGGTCACACTTTTTTAACACTGAAGGCTTATTAATGGCAAAGGTGAAGTGGGCTGTATGCATCCCTGAACCAATACTACCAACAGTGGAGGAGTTGCAAAAGGCATAGATCGTGATACAAATACAATGACATAATTACAACAAAGCATTGGAGGTAAAGTCAAATTGGCACAAGCCTCTGTGGCCTCTTTGTAGTCTGTTTCAGAGATTGACAACTCCTCTGTAATATTGCTCAGGCTGACAAAATTCTTCTGATTTTCAAGAATCTGGTGATGTCACTAAACTCACTAATAAATCTGTGAGAAGCCAACAGCTCACCTTAACTGTCTATTCACATGGCCAAGAGACAAGTGCTCCTGGCTATTTTTTGATTTATTGTTGTTTTGATGATGATTATGATGATCGTTGCGATGAAGAACAAGCATATCTTTCATAGCCTTTATTGAAGAAATAATGAAATTCAACTCTGCAGACAATGAGAAAAGTTAATTTTCCACACCACTTGTGCCATTGTTTATTATGAAAAAGAAGACAAACTGTTTTCTATATAAAAAATGTGGAAAGGGTGCAAACTAAAATTGAAGAAAATGTGGAATACCTTCAGGACAACTATAATTTACTCATGTAGCCCTTAACTCTAAATTACCTCGTGGTTTTTATCACATGTGGATGTTGACTGGCTTTCTTAATCAATCACATATCATTCAAGAAAACGGAATGAGAGCAGGGAACCTGAATGAGCACTGGTGTCAGCACCTACAGGGATTTTCTTTGCAGAACAACATACATGATATGCTCCCTCACATTCTTTTCTGTCCAATTATAAAAACCGCAGGGCCATAACTAAAAGGAATAAAGGAGCTGCTGCAGTGTCCCAGAGGAGCCACATTATATATTGATATCATTAAAGCTTTTGTTACTTTTAAATAAATATGAATCGAAACTGAAGCTCTGGCTGACTGAAGGCCAGGGCAAAAGCTGCTCTGCAATCTCTTTTGGAGCAATTCCTGGAACTTTCCCAATGGTACAGAGAAATTAACCTAAACATCAGGGATAGAGGAAGAGCCATCCAAAACAACCCAAAAAGCACTCAAATTTATGGGTCAGTAGTAAAAGCTTGGTCAATGACCTGAAATACATTAAGCCACTCCAGCACGGACCATGATCTCAGTCTCTCTATAGCTCGGTAGTCACAGGTTTCCCTTGATTAATTATTTACACAAGACTCATAACCTCCATTTTGATGTCTGTTGTGCTGAATATCTTTTTAAATTAAATTCTATTTTCCTCTGATGATGAAAAAAAAAAGCACTTAGGTCTACCAAATGTCATAATTAATTCCTATGTCAAGCAATCAACATTTGTCAGATTCTTCGAAGACAGCAGAGCACAAATAATCCACAAAGCAAGACAATTACATGGAGTCAGTATGAGGCACTGCCTGGTGACAGATATTCAGAAATTAAGTCGGATCCTTGCTTATCATTTCCCTATGGATGTGATGCTTGTGTGTACTGGAGAGAAGGACAGAGATTAAGAACATCAGAGCACTGTGAAAGAAAAGCAAGAGGAATAGAGTCCTCATAAACACGAGGATGCAATGATCTTTATGACACAGATGATTTTGTTATTATGAATAATAATAATAGTAATGAAAACTCAAAATATTTAAAATCATCATATCTGGTGAATTAAAGCAGGATAACCCTGCAAATGTATGGACGACAAATCTAAGAATACCAACAAGTAGATCTTAAAAAGTGTTTAGCATCAATTTATATCAATAATTATGAATATCTGGGGCAGGTAGGGACCATTTGTACAGAAAATAAAGTAAGAGGTTGGGCTGTATTGGGCAAAGTACTGCCAGCAGATGAAGGGAGGTGATCCTGCCCCTCTGCTCAGCTCTGCTGAGGCCTCACCTGCAGCTCTGGTGGGTCCAGATCTGGAATGGAGAGGGTAATGAGGATGGAGCCTGACTCTTCTTAGTGTGCCCAGTGCCAGGACCAGGGGCAATAGCTACAAACTGGAACACAGGAGGCTCCCTCTGAACACCAGAGGGTTATCAAGCCAAAGCACAGGCTGCTCAGGGAAATTGTGGAGTCTCTCCTTGGAGATTTTCAAGAGCTGTTTGGACACAGGGGAGCTGGATCAGGTGACCTCCAGAAGTCTCTTCCCACCTCAACCCGCGTGATTTCGTGATACAGAGGCTGCAATTTTTGTCCTAGTGGTAAACATGTTACTGAGCATCCAGGCTCTCAGTTGGAAGCTGCTTTAGAAGCCTGTTGCCTCCCAGGGAAAGCATACAGCATTTATAAATTCATGAGTTGAAGGAAGCACTGGGAAAGACATCTTTTTGGGACATACAGTTTAGCAGATGGTGACTCTGCTCACGGTGACCACAGAACCCAGTACCCAATTTGGCTACCAGGAGTGCTTTTTCTTATATTTCTGATATTACAACTTCATTGTATTCTGCAGAAATTAATGTATTTTTCTATTTTAATGTATATTTTGTGCTTGCCAGTGCATGTGATAAGTTATTCCCCACTGATAAATTTACCTTAGGCAGATATGCTTACTGCTTTTTACTTCACTATGGAAAAATTTCAATATTCTTAATCTCCCTATATTACATCTTTGTCTGACTTTACACATGACTCTGCAAGAGAGGGTTTTGGGGATTTTTTTGTGGCTGTTCCTCCTCTGTAGGTCCGGCAGGCAGCCTGAGGGTTTCAATAATTGACACTTATGAGAGGCAACAGATGGACCTCCACAAAGGAAACCAGAAGCCTCCTTCAAAATATCCTGAATTTGCATCACCATGTTTTGCATGTTTTTAGGCTTAGGGTTTTCACTTTTTTGCTTCCCCCCTTCTTTCAGAGGTCTAGATTTTAAGTTATCCTTCTATATTGTGATGAGAATGAGAGGAAAGGTAACTTCACCTTATGCAAAACAGCATTGAAAGAAACACCTCCTAGCCCAGAAGCATCTAGTTGTGTCAGCCCATTGCTCTGCCAAAATGTATTAATTTTGTTTCTTCAGCACTGATGAAGTTATGTGGCTGCTAATTCTAGAGTTAGCACAGTGATCCCTGGCTTGGGGCTTTGTGCTGCACCATGTTAATGCCATATTAGGCTCTAGGTCTAACGCAAATCTCTCCGCAATAACTTGGAGAACTTTTTAATGCTCAGACTATTGAAGCCAGTGTGTGTCTGGCATTAAATACTCTCAGTGTGTATGATCTATTTTCAAATAACAACAAAAATTGTATGAAGTGTCCTTCTCAAAGACGCTGTCACCATTTTGACTGCATTATTAATTTGTTCCCCAAAAATTTAGGTTTCTGTAATGATGACCTGCCTTGCATTTTAAAGGTGTTGTGCAGAAGAATTTATTAATCAAAATAATATATACCTTATGCACTACATCAAATAAATGCAGATCTCAAACACAGAATTTAACTATTGTAATTCTTTACTATTAATTGCATCTCATTCCCTCATATTTCTCTTGATTCTCCCCCAATTTAAAGAAATGTTTAACATCTTCAACTACCATTCACTTAAATAGGCACCCAGAATTAGGATGAGATACAAAGTTACTGTTTCACCAATAAAAATATTTTTTAGAAAGAACTATAAGGCAGATATAAAAATAGCTTTACTATGTTAAAATTAAATAAATTACTGTCAAGCCTATTTCCTGAAGCAGAGTTTAATGTACTCACAGCTGCAGTGTTCTGTGCATGTAAAAATCTTTATACCAGTTTAAAAAACCCCAAAACAAAAAGTCACCTTTCAAAAATGCTGCTAGTGAGTTATATATCTCGACAGGTATCCAATACTTACCCCCAGAGGTGTTTCTTCTTTCAGAGGCTCTCAATCCCTACCAAATGGAAGTGTTTGCATTCCCACCCATTTGGACAAAGGTTAGCATGATAAAATGATTGGTTATGACAATAAAGAGTTTTGTTACACTGTAAAATGGTTTGTTAGGCTACTATTGCTACACAAAAATGTTATGAAAATTAGGTAGGTTGTAAGGTTCAAAAAGGAATTGTCTGCTTTTGGGACTAGCTACTAGGAAAAGGTAAAAAGAATGATCTTATGATCTATAGTTCCCCAGTCCTTTGAAAAGTCAACCTAAATGACCTTTTAACCAACCACTGAAATTGGTACGCCAATTAGGAAAGCAGTTATGCATCCAAAATGGATGGGAACTTCCTCAAGTCACTAGTATTCAGAAAATGGAAAGAAAATGGAAATTATTTGATAATCCAGGTGGTGACCTCTGTCTTGTGTGATAGTACATGAAACATGCCTAAATTACAGTTCAGAATGGAAACTGAAGTACAGATTCATGGTATGTTCATCATAATGTGCCACAGATGGCACAGCAAGATAGCAAAACTGGAGGAAGACCTTACTTTCCATAAGGCATTTTAATTTTAGCATTGTTTATGTCAATCAAAGCAGTATCTGAAACTAGTAACTGTTTAATTCACAGTCATGCCTTATAATTAATTTTTCAATTTTCAATTTAATTAAAATTTGATTTTTCATTTAATCCAGCATGGCAATCAATCACTTCTTCAGAAAGGAAAGGCCAGTTACACATTATGCTTTATAATTATTACAGAATTTCTATATTTTTTGTTTTTATATTTTTTAGTTTATGTATATTAATTTTGTTTATTCTAATATTCTAATATAAATATTTGTGTTCCTGCCATTTGATAGAACTGTGCCACACTGATAAGTGCAGAAGAAAAAATCCTCCTGTGATCAACAACCAGCTGTATTTCCATCAAATTCTAAATTTGTTGATAATCAAAAAAAGTACTAGAAGAAATTTTTACATTTACATTTTTTTCTTATAGAAGTGAGGAAATATTTGAAATATTTGTGATTTTTTTCTTTTAAACTACCCACACTTTTCCGTTGTACAGGCTCACTGATGCACAGTGAATGACACTCCATTGAGAGGGAAATCTGCTGCAAATGAACTCAAGGGAGAAGCAACCTGCTTTGAGTATCAGGGCCCCACAAATACAAGAAAGGTGCATCAAGTTAAGCCTGAGTATGCAGAATTGTTTTGGAAGGTCCACTTTCACAGTAATGTTATAATTTATGCTGGCATACACAGGGCTGGGCCCCAAGAAAAGTACAGTAATTTCACGATTACAAGCCGCACCATTTTGACTAAAATTTTGGTCCGAACCCGAAGACCGGCTTATAATCAGGTGCGGCCAATATATCGATGAGGTTCAGAAATTTGCCAACCCGGAAGCGCAAGCCCGCACGGCCCCGATCCAATCCGAGCCCACACGGCTCCTGCGGGGAGGCAGCGGGGCTGACCTGAGCCTGCACGGAGTTGGCAGGGGAAAAGTGGGGCTGATCTGAGCTCGCCGGGCCACTGCAGGGGAAAAACGGGGCCGATCCGAGCCTGCACGGCCCCTGCAGGGGAAAAACGGGGCCACTCTGAGCCTGCACGGCCCCTGCAGGGGAAAAAGCCGGGCCCATCCAAACTCGCACGGCCCGGAGCCGAGCCAGTAACCTTCGCGATCCCGCGATTCTGTTGCTAATTGGCAACTTTGTGAAAGTTTCACGCGGATCCTCGCTGCGAACTAAAGTGTGGCTTATAATCCGGTGCAGCTTATTTATGGTGGAAAAAACGAAACGTTGCTGACACCCCGGAAGTGCGTCTTATAATCGGTGCGGCTTGTAATCGTGAAATTACTGTAATTTTGTTTTCACTGGAAAAGATCCTGACTGAAAGTCTTTGACTTGAGGATGGTCAGGAGAAGGCTTGTGTGGGCCTTTTGATGTCCCTGATGCCCGAGAAGCTGATAGACCAGGATAAGACACACATCATGTGTAGGTGCAGGTGATGTCACTGATATGCAAACCAAGTGCACTAATTCCAGCCTGGCTAATCAAGTGGAGATTCATTAATCACAGAGGTACAAGTTCATCCAAGTTTGACTTAAAGTAGTGGTAAGGTAAGGAAAAAGCACTTGGCATCTTACAAAAAGCATTTAGTAGTTGAGAGGAATTATCTTGAACTTTCAGACAGCTGGACAGAATGATAGATGTAACCACATATACTGATTTCTTTTCTTTTGAAAGAGAAATGTCCTTATATTGAAAAAATGTAAAAACTGAACTTTAAAAATAATTTTAAATTAAGGAGTGAGATTTATTTCACAGATGCCATTTAGTTTGCAAGTGGTAGTGTAAACCAGATTGTTAGTAAAACAACTTGAAATACTGAACAGATCAGAAATATGCATCCCTTCTGGCTGCTCAGACCAGGTAGCTCACCTGACTAACAGTGTGGACTGCAGATTGCACCTCTTCTCCCACTGTCTAACAGGCCCTGGTGGCCATGGTTAGGACCACGAGCCATGAGTATTTATGTTCTCAAGATAGGTCTGGACATGCTGGGTGATCGATCCTATGTGCAACCTCTTAGGGTCAGCCAGTTGCCATGCACTACACACAGCTATGAAGAGAAAGAGCTACCACTCCTAGCAGGTCATATACAGCTCATGCCAAGCAACCTGTTAACCACAAGCAGAAGCAGACAACAGATTGAGGAAAAACTGTGGCCAAAAACTGGGCTGTTGCTCCCAAAGCAACTCTTCAAGTCCCAGTCCTTTCCTGCACTGCAGGCTCATATAACAGCTTCTTGTAATTTCATTTTTTGACTGGTGTTACAGCAAATGTGTACAGTGGAGGTAGAGTGTTCTGATAATGCAGAATTCAAGGAGACAAAACATAACATAGCTAAATATGAACACACACTTTAATTCCTAATATATTTCTGATGTTTTCCAAGGATTAATCCATAGCTGAGTCTGGGAAGAAACTTAGATATGTATCATGTAAAATATATTTACAATCAGGGCTGAATAAATTGTGTCATTGATTGTGAACTTTGGAGAGGTTTAGGCAAATTCATTTTGGACAAGTCTGCTTTGCTTTGCTCTACATCTCAATGAATGAGAGCCAAGGACTCAAGTTAATTTCTACTTATTCCATCTACGGCCTGAATGGGTACCATGCCTGCACAGAGCTTTAAGAGATGAAAGAAAAGAACAGTGCACATTTTAATAACATGTATATAACTCCCTAATTCAAAACCTAATTCAAAACACAATTAAAAATGTCTGCAGCTATCCATCAACCACCACACCCTCTTTCCAGGACATGCAACAGCAGTGTGTGAAAGGACTGACAGAATCTCGGTACGAAAAGAAAGGTGAACTTACGGAGAGAAGTATTTGGATAGCGCTGTGAATGACCTCTAGGTACTGGAAGTCAATGATGCAGCCTGTCACAGAGACGTAGGAGTAATCCTCCAGGATGCCAGGGGAAGAAGGACGCACCACCCTTCGGATGCAGCCAGGCCCGTGCTCCCGCCACCAGGAGCGGTGCATCGAGATGTTGAAGGTCATGAGATCTGTTTCCTGGGAGAGGCAGGGAAAAGAGTGAACACATTTGACTTTCTGTTTTTATAGTAAAGAAAGGGGAAATAAAAGATCTTTTTTATTATAGATGCAATGAGATAATTATCTTTAATCTTCACCCCAGTAATTCTAGCATGGAAGTAGAATGTTAAATGGAGAGGGGAAATTGCAAACATTCATTGATTATTTTGTAGTTGTGCACAGGAACTTCTGCCTGGCATAAGAACCATCATACCAGGTACTTTACAAACACATGTTCCCTTGAACTTACAGCTTGAAAAGAAATTTTGATGTTACTTGATTAGAATGTCACTTAACTTTTTTTTTTTTTAATAACAGAAAACAAAGACATTGTAATGGAGACAATAAAAAACAAATTTACATCATATATGGTGATTTCCATCATCAGATTAAAATGAGATGTCTCCAGCCCAAGTATCCTACTCTCTTTTCTTCCCTTTGCCCCTCATCCAGATTATAAACTTCACAACTTAGTGAAGGAACCCACATTTGTGAACTGATCTGGGTTTCAAATAAAAGCAGTGAGTTCTCTTCACTCAAAAATCATCTTCTTGATCAGATATTAAACCTATCCAGATCAGTAGTGGTTACACTCTAACCCACAGAGGACGTATAATGTCTGTGCATTTTAGTAAACATACCACTTCCACTTTGGAGTGGTGAAAGTGGCAAACCTACTAACGTACTACAGATTTTCTAAGAGCTTTACTATGAAGTACAAACAGGAAAATTCATTTGAATTAACGAGGGATTTGGATCTTTAGGTCATACATAAGTAAAAAACACTGAAGTTGAATGAATGCCATTCAAATGCAAAAAAGCCCCAATCCTCTTCACTGGAGATAAAGGAGAGTTGAATTATATTGATACTTTAAATAATTAATTCAGATTTATGTTTCCATGTTTCCCATGCTGAACTCCAAGTAAAAACATGTGTATAAAATTGTCAACCATATGCCCATAAAATACCTCTAGCTTCCATACATAACAGTTTGTGAGCACTGCCATGAGACCAATTTCCCCTTTGCATACCACAAATATGTCCTGTCTGTGGCCATTTACTTCCACTGTGACCAAAGGGAAATTCGGCCAAGATTCCAGTTACAGAAGTAGTTAATTTGTTATTTTCCTTTGTTAATTGTTTTTATTCTGGCCACATCAGAAAATCAGCAAGGGAATTAAATCCTGCCATCCTATCTATATCCTAGTAAGAAATCTGCCTTTGTGATCAGCTGATTTTTACTTCACAGTTTCTCTATCCTTTAAATACAGAGCTCCTAGATTTCCAGATGCATTATTTCGAGTTGATGAGGCATTTGTCTTTTGACTTTGCATGTCAATCCTTGATACCGGTTTAGAAAATTTTCAGCTGCAACATGAAAACAACTTGGAAATAAGAAGCTGAGAGTCAACTCAGTTTAATGAAAATATAGTCATAAATACAGAGTCACGGGAAACAGCCGGGGTGTTCTTTGTACAACAATGCCAGAGATTGCAGTGTTATCAAGTGCTTTTAAAAATTGTCAATGCTAAGAAATGCCAGTTGTCAAGCAGCACACACATATCCAATCTAACCTATTTCAGAAGCCCTTTGAAGGGCTTGAGATGGAATATGGATTGGTAGGTTAGTGTGCATCAAATATTGTGAAGTAACACTTTGTTATCACAACTATGGGAATAAGTTGTGATGTTCACAGTGTTGGTGTCGCAGTTTTCTTTGCTCTTGAGAGTTTATTTATCCTTTATTGGTTTTTTGTCTTTATGCTTTTAACAGTATAGCCTATTACAGTGCCCACACATGGCTAGTACAAAGCCAGTGACAAAATTACATAGGGAAACAGCTTGATAAATTTTGCCAACACATATAAAATCTAAGATGTTGGCATGCAAACAGTACAAACCCCTTATAGATAAAATATTTCATTTCTGGAATACTGTTATATGTGGCTCTTGGGGTGATTAAAATAATTGATGGTAATGTTTTATGGCTGCTGGTGATTCAGGTAAGAAGGAAATAGCAAAAAAAAAAAAAAATACAACCCAAAAGTCATCACAGCTCTTGCTACCTTTTTAAAAATAAATTCATATTCACACATTCTGGATAAAGTCTGAAAGAGGAGATTTTCATAATTACTTTTCCTTTTGTGTCTTACATCCTGAGCTCTTAAAGCAGGTAGAAGCTGATAATGATGGCCCAGCAAGAATCAGTTTTAGAAATGCAAATAAAACCACTTGGTGCATTAGCTTGACCTCTGAAATATCACTTCACAAAATGGCAGCCATAAGCTGTTGGAGCTGATAAATGTTAAGCTGCCAATCAATACAAGAAAGCGTGACAACAGGAAAAATCAATTTTTACCTTTTTTTTTTTTTTTTTTTTTAGCAGCTGAAACACTTCTCTCTAACTACTTGGAGATTCTTACTTCATAAAGTGAGTCAAATGCAACAAGCATTAAAAAAAATTAACCTGTATCTTTACAGTAATTTACAGAGCCATAGAAAATTCAAAGACTCTTTGCTGGGATGCACAGGTTTTGAATATCAGTGAACTCCTGACAGTGTTTTGGTATTTGTAAATTCACAGCTTGGAAACCCTGACTATGCTGGAAAAGCTGCTGCCCAAAGTGGCTTATTTTCAGTTCTATATTTAATGAAAGTTAAGAATTTTCAGAAAGTACAAGCAGATGCCTAAAGTTTTTCAATAGATCATTTATTATCTTCCATTTTTCATATTAAAAATAATTGTATAAAATGTTTAATCATCAGCAAGTGACAATTCAAATGCTTATTTGCTAGAAAAAAAAATGCTGCTGCTTCAAAGCAATTTCAGCCTCTGTACAAGAGAAACCAAGTTGTCCTTCCAACTAACCCAGCTGGGATTTATTTAACAGTTGAAATTTCAATCATGGTTGGAAAATTGCTCTCTTCTGAGCATATATCTTGACTTTAATTCCATACATCAGTGGGTAAACTATACTTCCTCAGCCAATAACCTCTCAGATAGACACCATGAACAGAGAGAGGGTAGATCACAGGTAACAGGTCTTCCAGGAAAATTGTGAGACTTAGCTAAGTAACACAGGGAAGTGAAATCCCATCTCTTACACTTCCATTCTTTAGTCAGCATTAAAGCAATACTCCAATCTGTGGTAAAAAGTTTGCTCCTAAGTATAGGATCAGCCCCATAATCATACTTTACTGATGTAGAGTCCCACTTAAATGTCTATGGCATTTTAAGCCTTTAAACTACATATAGGATTTGTGTTGGCTGTCAGCCCAGGGATTAATTTTGATTATTATTGGAAATCATTGCTATGGCAGATACATTCTTTTAAGGTGAGATGTAATCCCTTTGAGTCTGAGCAATACTGTTTCTAAGCGCTTGGAGATAATGTTTAATTTCATTATGTCTGCTTAAATTCTACATTTGGTTTCAAGTAGATGTTTTCTATTGGGCAGGGCTTTGAGCAACCTGATCCAGTGAAAGATGTCCCTGCCCATAGCAGGGAGGTTGGTCTAGATGATCTCTGAAGGTGCTTTCTCATTCAAAGCATTCTGTGATTTTTTGAGTCAATTTTTAGGTGGTGAATCTAGGTAAAATTTAACAATTCATAGCATAAGATGGTTTATTTTAAAACTACAGAGTAATAACAGCTATGATGTTCCTTTCACTTATTTGTGTAAAGTTTACACACAGTGTCTATAACAACAACACCAAAAAACAATGAGAAATTAGAATTACCTAAAATCACTAGTTTTAAAGAAAATAAACAGAAGACACTGAAACTCCAGGGAGAGAACCCAATGCACCAAGACTGCCTTGCATAACAAATAAATATTATGCTGTGACATGATTACCACCACAGATACTTGTTCTTTCAGTGTATACTTCTGCTTTATGTCATGTTATTTTGTATTTCTTTTATTCCTTGCTAGTATTTAAAAATACACTCTTAGGAAAAGTATAACAAAAACAGTGTGTTGATCAGGATGGAGAAAAAGCACTCTTTTCCTTCAGGAAACAGCAGTCAACACTTGAAATTTTATAGACAAGTAAAAGAGCAGAAAGGCCTGGCAAGGCATAATGTTAGAGGTCTTGACTTTATTGTTGTTTCTGTGGTACCTAGCCCTTCTTAACACATTTTATTCATACATACTATATTGCTTATGATAAATGGACATTAGGCTGAGGCATTAAATATTCCCATTCCATTTCCTAAGTGTAACAAGGATGCTCTGTTCTAAAACTCAAACACATATTTTATTTAAGAAGTGAGGAGAAAAGATTTTAAATCAAGCACTTGCTCAACAGGTAATAAAAATTTATATGCATAATGCCAGAAAAGGAATAGTACATTTCCTTGTAATTCCCTGCACCCAATTTGTTCATTGCTGCTGAACAAACAGCTTTGAAAGTATGGGCAGACAATACTGAAGAAGATTGAGGCCATTTCCCATTTCCAAATAGGGAAAATTCATCACTAGCTCCCACATTGTCTTTATTGGGATGACAATTGTTGAATATTGACTAATTTTTTTTTCCTGCTTGTTTGTAATTTAAACTTGCCTCAGTGTTGCAGTTATGGCTTTTACCTATTCCATGAGCTAGAGGTTGAAGGTGGCCCACTCAATAATTGTGGTAGCCCACTCAACTGTTAATTGGATAGAACAATGAACCATGCTGATTCCAGGCTGCTCAAGATATAATACAATCAGCATCTTCACCTCATCCTGAGCACTCTGGGGAATAAATGACATGAAGAGCATTCTTAAATTGAAGTGTATGGGTTATCTCTGTTTGGGTTATTCATCTGTCTGAACTGGATGTCAGACTAGACATAGCAAACTCATCTCTGTTCTAGCAATGCACACTAAACCAGAGGACTTGCATGATACATCTGAATTAATTACCACTAAAATAGAAAATTCACGGTATCAAAATCTTCAGACATAGACAATGAGGTAACCCCAGCATCATGGGCTGAGAATGGTTGAAAGAGGTACAGAGGCAAAGTAATTTTTGGTTGGTGTGATTAGAGGCTCGTGGTTCCCACTGGAAGAGATTAGAGGTTCACACACTGCAATCATGGCATCAGATCATGGCATTGATTTACTCTAATTTTTTTTCCAAATCTATCCATACTACAATACTTTTTAACCAAAAGGCTATCCTACACATCTACAGCCCTCAAAAAAAAAAGATGTATGAATTAATCTTAGCAAGTAATGGTTTCTTTTTCTTTTACTACTTTTATTCATTGGGTTACAGAGAGTGTTACCAGATTTTATTTTTTTTTAAAGTGAACACAAAACTTTTGGAACTTGATTTGGAAATTAGGCAGATGATCTACCTGTGCAATAAAAATAGTTTCCTTGCATTGTTTTATTAGCTACAAGCTCAGGGATGTGTATATTCTTTTGCACAGCAAGCAATGTTAAAATCAGATTTACTAAACTTACTAGAAAAGTGGAATGCATTGGAATGCCTTTAGGAAAGCAAGAAGTTAACAGGAGAAGCATACTGCTGTCTTCTTCCTGCAGTCTTAGGATCAGTTGCAAGAAGAAATTACAAGAACTACCAAGGGGCTGTTTTTGAAACTTGTTGCCCCTGAAGAAGAGCTCTGAACTTTGGCAATATTCAGATCCATGCTCAAATCCCAGCTCCATGCATTTTCCTTGTTCAATCTCCCTTTTGTGGCAGTCTCTCTGTCTGAGAAACAGCCTGGAGAGGTAACAGTGTATGGCAGGAAAAAGCTCCAACACACAAGGAAAAAGCAGCTGAAACAGGGTGATTGGATCAACATGAGTCTTACTTACCACTTGTCATAGGAAATTCAACATGAGCACAAAGAAGTCACAACTACCCAGAAATGCTGTTGTGCTCCAGTGGAGTCCTTGACATGTGATTAAGCAGAGCACTTAGTTTGAAAATTGCTCTCACCTATTCCCTCTGATAATCCAGAGGTATGACAGAACACTGATTTACCAAAATATGACTATTGATCTAATATCAATAATCAACTGTGACAGACAAAAGACTCTCTAACAATTTACAGTTAGAAAGGGTATGTTTATTCAGCACTGGGCAGCAGCGTGGAGTAGCCCCCTAATACACACTGCAAAATTACAGATGGGCACAGTCTATTAATTGACAAAAGCTTCAAACAAATATATATTCATGATACCAGCCCCTCCCATCCCCTGCTTCCTTTGGTAATTAGCTAGAATTGCTATTAAGCATGCGTGGTTGGCTTCTTGGTCTGGGGTTGTTTTTGTGGGGAGGGGTCTTAAGAGGAGGATGTAAGGTGAGTCTTCCTCGCCCTGACCTTTTCTATTAATGACAATACAAATAGCTTTTGGGACAACTCCAGTTTTGCAAAGAATGAGTTTCTGGTTGCAATTGTCTTTGGACCTAACTACTAGTTTCATCCTTTCCCATTGCAAGCACAGCTAAGCAAACATAAACTGACAGGCAATCAATTATTTAAGTTTCAGGTAACTATCTCACGCCCAGTTTCTTCTAACTTTTAACTAAAATCCTAATTTCTTGAAGCTTAGTGTTTCAACACAGATTTGGAGTGATGCCAAACTCTGAGCACTGCTTTGAGTTTTGAAGACTGGGAATATGACCTGGGTTTGTATAAAGCCAAGGGTTTGTGCAGATTGGTGTGTCCCTCACTCAAGCCATACCTGATTTTGGCTGAAATGAAGAAGCAAGGCAGGACAGAAATGTAACAGTGGAGAATTAGAAGCATCTTTAGCAAGCCATATACAGGCATCCATACCAATGACGTAGGAAAACATCTCAGGCCAGATAAATGAGAAAGGATAAAAAAGGCTTGAAACATCTCAGTGTACAAAAATGGGAAAACAGTACAACTACAGGCCATAAAAATTTCTGTCCAAAAAGTTTATACACTACAAGTATTTGATAAAGGAGTTTATAACATAAAACAATTTCAAGGCTTAGCAAGAACATTTTAACTTTGTTGTTGTTGCTGCTGCTTTTGAACAAAATTGCTGAGATCCCTATGGAGTCATTCATACATTTAAAATATCACAAAATTTAAATTTGATGCCTCAAAAATAAGCTGCCACAACACTTATAGTAAACCCTTTCCCACACTATTTCATATTATTTACAATATTTCTTATTAAATTATTCTTAATAATTTCTCTTATTTAATATTTCTCATCAAATCAGACAGGATCAGAGTCGTGTGCCTGAGTCCCTCACCATGTTTACAGTCTCTAAACCTTCAACAAACACACTGCTTAAAGAAATGGAGAAGACTCTTGCTTACCTTAATATTACAAACCTTGCATGGAGTTTTAGTTCTTACACCACTAGGAAAAGCATGGAAATAAAGGACACAGGTTTTGCCAAAACCCCACATAATCACTTGTGAGGAACAGATGCAATGTAGCCTCTAGTCAAAACAGGATTTGTTATTATCCAAATAACCACATTTTGTTCACAGTGGCTGTGAACAAAGACAAAGCATGGGGATAAAGGCATGATTAAGAATATAATGTTGTAATGATAATACAGTTAATATTTCCCTTCATTTCTGGTGCGTTCTGTGCTTTATCTGTCCATCTCAACTATAGGAACACCCTAACATCTCTTGCTATGCAAGGAGATAAATTCTGAGCCGGAAATAAACCCACAAGAGCCTGGGCCCTAAATTTAAAGGTTTGTCCCAGACTCTGATGACACTAAAAAGCACCACAAAAAGACTTTTGAAAACTCACTTGAATGTTAAAATTTCTGAAAAGAAAAATAACTCCTTGTTTTAAGACTAGCCAGAAAGCTTCTACCTGCAGCCAGGAACACTTTTAAAGATTAATAGGCCAGTTTAAGCAACTGCTGTTGTGTTCTCTGCTTTGCTTGCTCAGAGCAATGCAATTGTTCATGATATTGCCAACGTGTTTTATGACACGTCTGGTTATGTTCAGCATTTTTGCTAAAGCGTTCATTCCCAGGGACATGAAATTACAATAAGAAGTTTGTCTTGTTATGAGAAAGTGAGCTGAACAGGAAAACTTCAAAACTCATGAGCTCTGCTGCTAGGCACTCCATGCTGTAATTTGCACTGTTTGTTGTTTTTCTTAAAGCTAGGTCCTGAGGTCTAGAAGGGAGGCTCCTGTATCAGAAGTTCAGATCACAGCTATCCAGGGCATCACATGCCATCTTGGACAATGATGGATCATGGATCCATCAGGGTGTAGGAAAGGGTCAACTGTTTTTTAATATTTCAACAAAGACAATGACCCAAGTCCACCCTAATAGCTTAAAAGAGGCAATAAAGAATATTAATATATAAATCAAACTCCATGATTCTTGGAAATTTTGTGAGAAGATCCAAATTCTTGTTTTAGAGTGTGCGCAAAGGGCAACGACTGAGATGTGCTAATTCACTCTATCTTTTGAATGAACTCTATACAGCTCATTGGGTAAGAATGCCTGCCACTAACAGACTGCCGAGAAGTGAGAGTACACACTACCAAAGCTTTCCTGAAGACTCAGAATGCAAAATGAGACAAGACACAATAAGCAGCAGAAGTTACTGAGCTGCAAGGGGTCTGTTTTCTTACAGTAAATTCACGAATACAAGCCGCACTGAGTATAAACCGCATCTCTGGGTGTTGGCAAATATTTCGTTTTTTGTCCATAAATAAGCCGCACCTGAATATAAGCCGCTCTGTCCTGCGTGCAACAAAGTTGCCAAATACTAACAGAACCGCGGCATGGCGGGGGGTTTACTGGCTCAGCTAAGGCTGTGCAGGCTTGGCCCGCTAGGGGCTGCTGACGGGGCCAGGAAGCCCGGCCCGGCGCTGCCGCTCGGCGGGGCCACAGGGGGCCAGCCGCCGCTGCCACTGGGCTCGGTCACCACAGCCCAGCACTGCCCTGTGGTGGCAGGCTGGGACGGAGCCCCCCGCCGCCTCCCCGAGCCGCGGTGATGGCGGCCCGAGGCCCCCCCGTCTCTCTCCCGGGCTGTGGTAGAGGAGGGAAAGAGGGACTCTCCTGCCTCTCTCCCCGCCCCCTGTGCTGCTGGCAGGCAGCCAGGCTCCACCCGCGGTGCAACAGAGTAGCTATTTGTAACAATCGCAAAATGCCGACTTTGCAGCAGCTCAGCTCGGCACTCTGGCTGGCACTTCTGAGGTTGTAAATGTCAGAAAATTATTCACATATTAGCCGCTCCTGAGTATTAGCCGCATTTCTGGTTTAGGAGCAAAATCTTAGTCAAATTGGTGCGGCTTGTATTCGTGAAATTACTGTACTTGCTTTCATTTCAAAGAAGCACAAGATGCTCTCAGAAAAATATCTTTCCTCACGACACTTTTGTTTCTGCATTTCTTCTCTGTCATAACAGATATTTTTGCCAGTCTCTCAATTTTTGTGGTGGTTTGCCAATGACCTTGGCTTTAGCAGAGCAATCCTTTAATCACAAGCTTCATTTGCATTCTGCTGAAACAATGACAGTCTCCAAAAAGAATTTGATAGCATTTATTTTTAAACAGCAGATACAGTCTCTAAAGAAACCTTAAGGTCAGATGATGAAATTTGAAATCCTCCCTTTCCCAGCAGAAGTGAAGTACTTATGACTACAGAAAAGAGAATCTGCTGCAGCAGATCTCAGCTAACACAATTAATTTAATTATTCGTTGTACATGTACTACAGGCATTAGTCAACATTTTAGGTTCCTTGAAACATTTTATGCATTTAAATAAATATATAAATATATACATAGAGGCTATTTTATATATGTCTAGACAGTATGCATATATTTATATATTCATATTTAGCTGTACAAATTAATAACTCAACAGTGCTTTCCACTGAACAAATGCTAACTGTGGTCAAAGAATACAGCATAACCAATCTCCTCCAGCAGTGCACTGTATCCTAATCTTAATCAGATTAATTTCATTTGCTGCCTAAGCCACCTCCAAAACTCTCACAGACATTCACAGAAAAAAAAGAGTTTTTATTTGTTCTATTAGGAATTTTCAGATTTTCAGAGGACTAGTTCAAATTAAGGATCCTTTTTTCTCTGGCATCATTGCTCTATGGGTAAATCTAGAATCATAATAATCAAATTTCTCAAATTATTTTGGCAAGATTAATCAAAAGTACTTGACAGTGTCCAGTAACTTTTGGACAATTTCAAGTTTGCAATGCCAAAGAAAATCCGTGAGGTGCAAAGCCTAACTTTTAAGCTTTTTTTTTTTTTTTAATTTTGAAGAAATTTCTCACAGAAGCTACTTTAATCAATGTAGTTGATCATGATCCCCAGAAATATATTTTTAATTCAAGAGGCAACTGTAAAAATGTAAAAGTGTCTGTTAATAACAAGTCTAGGTGGATTACTTAATGGTCCTGTTAACAGATGTTATATAAATCTGGTCACTTTAAGAGATGCTTAAAGTTGCAGGGAAGCCTAATGATCCATTCACTCTTTAACATCACGGACTTGTCTGCAATCCTTCATCACACAAGTTTTAATATATCTCCTCTAATAAATAAGAACAAAATGAGACCACAGCAAATATAAAAGAGCAGACTAATATTTGAAATGATTGTTTTACTGCACTCTCAAATTTGAACTAATATTAATAGACAAAGAGAAGAAAGATGAGCAATTTTTAGATAGACTGAGTTTTGAATGACAGTAGGACACAATGGCAAAAGGACAGCAATATTAACATCAGTTTATGTATGTACTGAAACCAAAATCAAGATTACTATATAAAGACTTTCCTCAAACATGCATACATAAAGCATTTTCAGTTTGCCTGAGGAAAAAAAGAATCAAGATATTGTCAATATCAGGCATTTTTTCTGCAAGCTGATGAGCATCTACAAATTCCAATACATTTCAGAAATCATTAAATTTTACTATATGTAAGAGTAAATACTAGTTTTTCACTTTGTAAGTGTTTCTATTTTTAAAACTGGTTTTAGGAGCAGTGATAAAGGATGTCAGTGTGATTCCAGGAGACAGCTGAAAGTCTGAGAAGCCACAAAGCTACAGAGTTGATTTGACAGGGATGCGTGTGAATTATTTAATTTCAACAAGCATCCCATTGACATATGGGATCTACATATATTTGCTGGATTAGGGTCAGTAAGAAAAACAATAGGAAATAAGAGGAAAAGGACAAGAAAGGTACGAATATATGAGCATATTTTTACACGCCTAATTGTGTATTTCTTGGAGATAATACAGAATTTCTTTTCAGTATAGTATGTCCTATATAGGGTTGTGTGGCACACTGAGGCATAGAGGAAGGTTTTCTTGAACAAATGTGGCATATTTTGCTATAAAATTCTAGTTAAGTCTATGAAAACTATCTGCAGGTAACTATAGTGGATTTTAGAATTTCAGGTGCAACTGATGCTGGTTTAAGAATATCTCTTTAAAGGAGAATTTCCCATCCAGTCTCTGGGCAAGGAATATGAACAGAGTAAATGTTGTTTACATTCAGTTTATTCCTCATATGTAGCCAACTAATGTTTGTGTGCTTGTGCTGGTTCTGAATTGGATAAAGTTAATTTTCTTCAGGGTAGCTGGTACGGGGCTTTGTTTTGGATTTATGCTGAAAACAGTGTTGATTACACAGTGTGCTGCTTTGAAAGCAAACCAGTGGGGGATCCCAGGTCAAATCTACAGTTTAATAGGAAAATTAAAATAAAATGCAGCAGTACAAAACCACTGACAAAGTCAGAGTACAACCTGACATCCCGTCAGTCAGGGTGCTGGTAGCAGTCCCATTAAATGGTGGCTGCAGTCCTAGAGGGACAGATATGGGTCTGTTCAAGCAGTGATCCTATAGAAGGGTGCAGTTTTCCTCTGAAGGTCCAGTGGTGGTGTAGATGGGTCTGGTCTTCCTCTAGGAATGCAGTGGAAAAAGGTTGACTGTGGTGCTCCAAATCCAAATTCCAGGTAGGAATGTTTGGCTCCACCCCCTGGGTGGAGCATCTCATAGTGGGATGATGTAATTTTATCAGTCATGCAGTGGGACTCAATGGCCCATTAACAGAAGATATCTTCCTGGAGGAAGGACGGGTTGTGGAAGAGATAATGATCACTGCCCCACCTGGTTTTAACAGATGGCAATAGAATATACACTTCTGGCTATTTACATTGCAACCTAAGACACACAGGAATGTTTCTGTTATTGCTGAGCAGTGCAAGTTGTTTTCTGCTTCTCACCCTGGCCTACCAGTGAGCAGGCTGGGGGCTAGAGCTGGCAGGGGGGTACAATCAGGGCAGCTGAAGCAGCTGTGTGATGCTTGGCTGGTGGCTGGAGCAACTAAGTTCCATGACAGTGCAAAATAGCAAAGGGAAAAAAAGTTCAGAGCTAAACTAGTCTTAGAGAGATGTTAGATAGGAGAAATCAGGGAAATTTAAAGATGTGGAGATAAGAAGGATGGAAGAAAGTATCCTGCCTTTGATTGCTCCCTGGCCCTTGCAGACTTTCCCACTGCTGCTCCTTCACTAATTACCTCTCCTCAGAGCCACAGACTGAGCAAGAGTTTTGCTCCTTAAAGCTCTGCTGAAGGCTGTGTGGATGAGAGGGGATGGGTCAGCTTTAATTGCATGGCTGTGGGCAACAAAGCACTGCCAGCTCAGGTGAAGGCTTCTGTGGGGAAGAACAGAAATCAGCCCTGCCCAGGAATGCTGCCTCAGTGTCAGGCATTTGGATATTATCTAACAAGGATGGGGGTCAGGAAACACGATGGAAAATCTCACCAAATGCCAGCCCCTCTCGGTACCTCTAGGTAACGCTCATGTCTTCACATCTAAAGCATTGCAAGTCCTAACACCCGCATGTTTGGTTTTAAATGCAAATTGTATAGTAGTGATAGGTTCAGTCAGGCACTGGTAATGCACAGCCTCAGGACTTCAGACAGCTTTGGATTGAATCCCTTTAAACATAACTGTGGGACAAGGAAGCACACACACCACTAAACCAAAGAGATTTGAGATGACAGCACAGCTACAGATACACATCAACATGCACACCTAGAAAACAGATACACCTTCACTGCCCTCCACTGAACTTTCCTGTTTGGCATCAAAATAGATTTTGCCAAGTTGATATGCCTTTTTTAAAAAAATACAACTACTCATGCAAACACACGGAGGGCATTAAATCATTCATACACTGTAACCAGGCAGGTCTTTGCACAGCTGGCAGAATGTTGTGGGGAGAGAGCACCTAGCTTTGCAAGTTGGAAAACAAGGTAAACACAGGCAGATATCTGAACTTGGCAATCCTTTTAAAAACTGTAGCTGTTATTTATGACTTTTTCCCCTTTCCAACAAGAAAAGTTAATGTTATAAAGACTTATGACCTGAACGTAAAGACTTATGAAAAAGTAAAATATCCAAATGGAAAAACACTGCACCTCAAAAAAAAGTCCCCATTGTTCTGTTGAATTCTAAACACATTCAAAATGAAGCAATTTTTCAGCTGAAAATGCACTTCCAAAGTAAAAGTACTAAACCCCAGTAATTAAAAGACCATATGTCTCAAAGTTTTTCTCTGAACAGACCAGCTTCTGCAAAACACCTTATTTCTCAGAAGGCAAACAATTTGTTTTCCCTGAGATAAAAGCCATAAAAGCCGACAAACTTTATATAGGAATCTGTCAAATAAATTCTTCTGAGTCCTGTTAGTAAAACAAAAAGCAGGAAACATCTTTAAACAAAGGGGTTTGCTTACTCTCACTTTAGATGCTGTCACAGATGATTCTTTGGACAATCTTTAATCTTTAAGAATTTTCCTTGTGTGGATTGTACTAACTCGTTGAAGGAAAAAAGAAATAAATTACAAAATCCATATGGAACAAAATTTTCTATTAATACAGTATCAGGAAATCACAGAGAAGTAAAACGTACATTGTGACAGCCAATGCCTGGCCATAGAGAGGTACTTTTCCAGCTAAATTATTATGATTAAATTGTCATGACTTTCACCACCATGGAAACAATTAATAATGTTATAAAGGCATTTTAAGTATCCTTCTTACTGTGCTACAGTAGGAAGAATAAACCATAACAAGATGAGGAGACTTTGTCATTCACAAGCATAATAATGACCAGTTGTGACTATACCATTTCAATAATCAAATTAAATTAAATTTAACCCCTAACTCTTGTAGTAGTATTGCTGTTTAGCCCAAGCCTTTACTCCCTGCAAACTATATGAGAAAATTTCATTTGCAGAGATTAGAACTGGCCATTCACTGAAGTAAAGACTGAAGAATTATTCTGCATATGGTACTTACAGACACTTTTTAAGGAAATGAGAAAGCCTGTTTCATCTGTACCTAACAGTTTCACCAGTAATCTCCTAAATTCTGATAGTGATGTGTCAAGTTTCTGGAAGTACTAAACAAATGACCACAGCTCATATGCAGAGCAACTCAACATCAAACATATACTGTGCAGATTTGCTGTGTGCGTGAGGTCAACTGAGTATTTGTAGTGCATTCCCAGTGGGAAATGTTGGACCTATCTGTCATGAATGGCCAATACTCACAGGTGTATAAAAAATCAGATACGCTTTATAGTCTCACCCTATCTGGCTTTTATTTGGTTTCCTAAAGAAAGAACACTCTCAGCATCTCAGTACATACCAATTTGTGTCTCTCTGTCCTTTGGGGCATTTTAGCAGCTATGCAAATGTCTCACATATATTAACTTAAAGTCAAGATTTCATTAAAATAAGAAACCAGGAAGAGAATAAGAACCCTAGGGAAAATTTGTCTTTTTCTGGTAACAGAGAAATTGTAAGAGAGATTGATGTCAATGCTCTAATATAAAATGAGGCACAGTTACTACTGCTGCTCCTATGGCCACTTACAGTACATATTTACTGGGGTTTCAACAGTGTTACAATTGAATGTTTTCAAGCAATGAAATTACTACTGTTTTGGGAGAATGGCCACCAGAAATTGTGAATTGTTATCAAACTATCAAAATATATTATGTACCCATTAAAAGTACAAAGAAATTTTAAAAAAGCTTGCTCAAATGGCATGGAGAGGCACAGGCTGACCTTTTCCAGCCTGTTGTATTCAGGTAGGATGCCTAGGGGTGCTGGACATGGAAAATTCTGTAAGAGCAAGTAAAGCTGAAACAAAACAGACAGATTATATCAGGTGAGAGGTTCAAAATCTCAAAAACTGCTTGTGGTTGATCAAGACCATGAGGAGCACATCTTCCTGGCAGGCCTAGTTGTTGCAATAAGGATAAGCAGCCAAAGAACATGCTGCCATTGAGTTTATGGGTACAAAAGAACGTCTCAAGACTGGGCTGAAGAAGAATCCCACAAATGGTTAGATAAGCTGTGTTGAAAAGTTAAAAAGGGTCTTCTCAGGTCTCAACTCCTTTGTATATATTCCCAACCAAGAGAGATTGGTAATTCCTATTTCCCTTTTTGATGCCTTAAGACACATGGAAAAAGCAACAGAAATCCAATCTAGAGTTTGGAAGGAAACATAGTTGGAACAAAAAAAGAAGAAGGCTATGAATAGACAATCAGATACAAATAAGTGATGAAGACAGTAGAGGAATCTAGGAAACTCACTCCCAAACCTGTAAAGTTGCTATTCTAAAGAGTATATGACTTCAATTTTAGATGAGAAAGTAGGAAAAAAAAAATCACAGAAGAAGGGAAAACAAGAAGCTGTAGGTTGGGGATGTATGAAGCAAGGTCTTTTAAAAGCCTAGACAATAATCCACCAGGTTTGTGGACTGTCATGATCATGGGGGGACTGAGGAATGAGAAAGGAGAGAATGCATTGCAAGAAGGCAGAAGTGCTTAGGATTTATCTTGTTGAGCTCTACTTAACAGCAAACATCACTTCCTGCACAGTTTGAAGCAGGAAAGTAATCAGAAGAGAGTTTCCAGTTTAACTCTTGTAATACTCACTTTCAGTACAATTTCATTCAATTCTCCACCATTACTTTTACATCAAGCCATATGTATTATCCTAAAGAAGCCGCCTGGTCTTCTGTGTCATTATATTTTTTTTTTTAGATTTATGTCTTGTTCTAGCTGTTAATGCAGCAAATATGAATAATTTATTCCCTTTTGTTCTATTTTCATAATACAGTTTATTTTGCATATTTTGATCTGTACAGAACACAGCTGCAAAAATTACATAATCAGATCTGGTGAAATGCTGGTCTACTGAAACCCACATCATTTCTCTGTTGATTCCACTGGGGCTGAAGTTTAACTCCAGATGCATTACTTTTGCTTCTGCCTCTACTTAAATTTTCCATATCCTATATTGAAACTTTGTCCTTGTCTTCCAGACCCTTCTCTTTCCCAACTCAGATGCCATGCAGGAATTGCTCTCCTGTCACTGTCTTTGCTCCCTTAAATTTTGCCAAGCACCAAAACTAAGCGCTTTTTTCTGTGCTTTTTTAAAACCTAAAGAAGTAAAGAATAAATGAAAACAACTCCTGTCTAAAAATCACAGTGTTTAAAAAATATTCTTCTTTAAATAATTCAGAAAATTTCTTTCTTACCATAGTCCAATATGCAGGCTATAAACTAACTATATAGTAATGGAAATTACTGCTACACAACATGACATAAGACTGTGGCAGTATGGAACAGTATCTCCAGAACAAAAAAAGCTTTATCTCAAGGATATTCCCTTTCCTTTCCCACTAAATCAGATATCCTGCTAGAGAAAGTGGGCAATTAAATGCATTGATGCATTTGCACTGAACTGAATACAGGAAAGAACATTTAGCATGTTAAGAATTTTCTTCTTGGGAATGTAGTAGTCAGGGAAGAACAGCAATCAGGCATGAGATTTTTGTTTGGGAAAGCCAGCAGTAAGAGAATAAGAAACACCAACAGCCATGGATACTGACAGCATCAGCTGGGTAATTAGTTTCTCTGGCTGCAATATTCTAGGCATTAATGCCATTGCCATTTATAGCCATAGGGTGATTATTAAAAGTGTAAAAATCTCTTGTGACTGAGGTTTAATGTTGCACATTAGGCTTCGAGTTAGATAACTACTGCCATCATATTTTACAATATTGTATATTGCCACTAATAATTCCAGGTGACTGAACTGAAATATAAAGTGATCCCAATATGATCTTATTAATATTTAATCCCTGCCATGTTCAGAGAAGTCTGTTGTCCTATTTTTTTTGCTTTTGCCTTTCAGAATATTATGGTGGAATTACACTAATTTTTTTGAGAAAAAATACTTGAAATTAGGAAGTTGTAAATATTGCATTTATCCTATTTCACTATTTCATTTTGTAAACTGTATAAAATACTAAGTCTGAAATCACGTTGATGTTGACCAATTAATACAAGGTCATTGCAGCTCTGCTTATTATCCATTTCTTAGGTTCAGTTTTTATGTGCATTTTGGTTGTCTAAAAAAGAGGAAAATAGCTCTAATTCAAGCCTTACTCTTCTGCCAGATCTTGATGTCAGGCTAATTCAGTTCAATCTTTTTGTAACTCCCTATTTCACCAGCCAAAATAATCCTTTGTAATGGAATCTCCTGTACATAGTACAGTCCTCTGTACATATTGCACTTCTCAGAGGTTTTTTTTTTAAATCTTAATATTACAAATAGGTGAGATAGGTGGCACCTGACACCATCTGTACTGACAGGAAGATCAGTAAGATGTCACAAACAAAATGCTGGAGGCAATGTCATCAACACCTCCCTCCTCAATCTAGGCGTGATTTTCTTTTTTTCCCAGAAGCACAATATGTAAAATAGATTAGCACTACCAGCCAGGCAGGGAAATACCCTGAGTACCATCAGCAATCATGTAATTGCTCCCATTGCATTTCCTCTCAACCATCACAGAAAAAGCCTAAATTTTCTATTTCTTAGCATGTGCCTCGTTTGCCCAGAGTAAATTTGTGCCACAGCAATGGAAGAGCTTTCTTATTCTTTAAAAATTGATATGGATTTCCAAGGAAGGGTAAAAGTGTGCTGGAAAACACTGTTTGCCTCAGAGCTCTTTTGTGAATTGTTTATGCTCTCAGTCCATCATCCAGTTTTCAGTGTTGCCAGTGAGACTGCAAGAGAGAAAAAAGGGTAAACACAGCAGCTAATTCTGAGAATCTCCTTTTACAATGATTTCTCTGGAAATTTTCCCAGATTCCACATCTGCCCTGGCACAATAGCCTACACTTCAGAAAGTGGATCTCACTGGAGATGCAGTGAGAAACAGCTACACTTACTCAAGTGGATAGGCTGCTTTTCTTCTCTCCATTTGAAATATTGTGGCTGCTACTTATCCTTAAAAAAAAAAATCAAACCCAGCCAGACAGTGAGAACAAGAACAACGTACTGTATAAAAGCCACAGGCAGGTCCCTTTCCAGTTCCCAATATTCCAGTTGCAATACCAAGAGCAGAGCAGAAACAGAGCCTTATGACAGACAGAGCTCCAAAATATTTAAGATGCTTTCTTTAGTTATCTCAGTTCTGAAATATTTTTAGATGTTTCCTGTGTTTCTGTCCTTAGTAATAACACTAAGTGATAGTTAAAGTTAAGACACAAAAGTACAGTCTCTGACATTAGTGTTTTGGATAATTTTTCAGTATTACAAATAGCAGATTCAATTTCATAGAATCATAGAATGACTTGGGTGGAAAGGAACCTTAAAAGATCATCTGGTTCAACCCTCCTGCCATGGCAACTTCCATTAGATCTGGCTACTTAAACCCTACCCAGCCAAGCCTTGAACACTACCAGGAATGGGGCATCCAAAACTTCCCTGGGAAACCTCTTGCTGTGTCTCACCATCCTCTTAGGAAAGAATTTCTTTCTAACATCTCATCTAAATTTTCTCTCTTCCAGTCTTAAGCCATTCCCCCTTGTCCTATCACTCTACATCCTTGTAAAAAGTGCTTCTTCAACTCTCCTGCAGTCCCCTTTATGTCCTGGAATGCTGGTATAAGGTATCCCTGGAACCTTCTCTTCTCCAGGCTGAACAACCGCAACTCTCTGATGGGCAAAGTTCTCCAGCCCTCTGAGCATCTTGGCCTCCTCTGGACTCAGTCAAACAGGTCCATATCCTTGTTGTGCTGGGCGTCCTAGAGGTGAACACAGAACTCTGCGTGGGGTCTTTTCTCTCCCATAGAATTTAACTTTTTGAATATCTCCATTACTATTGCTCAGCATTTCTAGCCATGTAATGTTAAAAAAAATAATGCTAAATAATTGCATTACTTCATGCAAATCTTTGTATTTATTGCAGATAGCAAAGAGGAATCACAGTGTATATGAAGGACTTCTCTCACTTCTGGCAAAACAAAAAGCAAATATTCAAGTGTGGTTTTTTTCTCAAAATGTCAAACAACAAAAGGATACAAGCTACACAGGCTGACTAGCTATTATTTTGACAGGTTCTTAAATTAAACTTAAACGTAACTTTGAAAGGAGTGAAAAAGTTAGTTTCCAAGACACTTGCAGTCAATTGTTCCCTCTAAAATCAACTCTGCCTTTTCTTCTGAGGAGAGTGAGATAAAGAAAATCTTAGTAAGAAAGAAAAAACAGGCAAAATTGTTTCTTTCATAACCCACAGAACATTTAAGGAAAACCTTGTTTATTTCAGAAGGAATTTTTGTGTTTTGCAGAGGACTATTTCTTTACGTGTAACACAATGTGAGAGTGGCCTCTCTTTTCTTTATCTGGCTAAAGGGGACACTGGACAGCCCTCCCAGTCCTTTCTCTTCCCCTAACTCTCCCCAAAGTAATTATTTGAATGAAAGCCCCACTTCAATACCTTAAAAGAGTTTCTAAAAAACACTAAACCAAACAACAAATGCTGCAATGGACCCTGCAAGTCCCCATTTTTGTCTCATGGTTATTCATCCTATGTAGAAAATAATTTCTGTATTGGCAACAGGATTTCCTTTGTTCTGCACTCCCATTAAGGCACTGATTTGTGTGTTCCCCAAGGACCAGGGCACATCTTGAGACAATCATGGACTCAGGTGTGCTGAAAAGGTTATTCAAGAGATCCCAAGGGCAAACACAGTCTCTTCATTCCTGTACCTTTTGTCCCTGATTACGCTTCAGCATGCTCATACAGTATGGGACATTATTTTTTTAATATGTTTGAGATCTTCCTCATGTGCTGGCTCTGTGCTTTGAATGGCCCATAAGTCAGCTGTAGATTGTAGGTTTCATTCTGATTTCCTTAAAATCTTACAGAACACACTCAAATGTCTGTGTTACTGTAAAAGCACAAAAACCCAGTTCTTGACAGGCAAAAGAAAAATAGCAAAAACAAAGACAAAAAAACAAGGAAAGTAAAAGCTACCGTTAGTTCAAAGGCTAAGACAGGAAAAAAAAATCAACATCCCTTTACTCAGCAGAAGGAAAACTGACTGCTGATGATATAGACTGGGGACTAGGACATTATTTGTTAATTGCTGAAAATTGAATTATGGTAGTGGAGCCAATGAAAGGAGTAACTGTTAAGACAGTTTCACTTAGTTCAGAGGAAACAATGAAACTGGGTAGAAGAGAAAAACCAATTTGAATTGGTGAGCTGGGAAAAAGGTGTGCACTGTTCCTCATATGACTTGTCACAGAAATGATCAGCTGATACCATAACTGAGCCTTCTCCAATTAGAAGGCAGACTCCAGGGTACTGAATTTTGTGCCAGCATGCAAGTAATAATTACCATGGCTACTGGAGAGCAGTCCCATCTGATTGCTGGCTTTCCAATTACCTTATATCAAGCAAATAGCCATTTTTAAAGATTTGAATTAATATTTAAATGGAAAGATGACCAACAGAGGCTTTCAATATTTTTCCTTGATAATAATCTTTTTACACTTAAATAAAAAAGTAGATGAAGATTTTATGGAGGATAACAATTCCTGAGTCATTTAATAGCAAGGAAAATGACAAAGAAAGAATCTTAAGCATCTTAGAGGCAAGAGAGACAAAAAGAGAATTTTGGCTCTCCTTATCAATTAATTGGTTTAAGCTTATGCTTAATTTTACCAATTCTTACTACTTATTAGGTGAATCCAATTTGTAGAGCCATGCAGCCCATTCACCCCTTATCTAAAGTATTTCAATGGCACAGTTCTCTTGCAGGGCATTAAAAGGAAACTAATGAATAGGCTCTCAGGAGAAGAGATCAATCTCACTTATCTTCAGTAGCTCTATACTGTCCAAAAATACCTCATTTCACCCCATTGTCTGCCCCTCCTGGAAAGTGAGATGTACCTCTAAAGGGCTCTGGGGCTGTTCCTACAAATGGGTACTTAAAAGTAGTGTGACAGGCCCCTGGAGGATGTCTCTCCCTCTTCCTGCTGAGGGTGGAAGGAGCCCACATAATCAACCTCAACTGGTTTGAGATGATTAATCCTCCAAAGTGTTTTGAAATGTAAATCAAGACTTTAAATCCAGCAGACAGGATCTGCACTAAATGCATTTACTTAATAAATGTCATTTTTTTCATCATTTTGAGGCACTGATGAGGCTGAATCCATTTATATGTATAAGTTGCTTTCAAATCCTGGAAGATGGTGTATAATAAGGTGACTACTTCATATTTTTAAATAACATGTTGAAAAGTTGAAATGTAGTAATTTAAGTAGCAGGCAACAGCTTGGCTTTCTTTAAACGCAGTAATCATACCAATAAATTATATTAGCATTTATTAATAATAATATTTTCCTTTAATAAACTAGTTCATTCCAAGTTGACATTTCTATCTTTTTATTTTAGTGAAAAACAAATCCAATTTCCAACTCTAAATAATGCTGCTATGAGCTCTTCAGGTTTTGAAAAATGTTGATAATTAGAGGATAAAGGAGAAGAGAAATAAAATGATTAAGCAACTGAAAAGGCTTTTCTAAGGGTACATTGGAGGAGCTGGACAAGCTTAAACATTCTAAGCACCAGGTACTCCAAAGCAGGACAACACGTTCAGGTGAATAAACTGGGAGACTTTGCAAGAGTGTAATGGGGTCCTAAGAAGAAAGCCAAAGGGTGTTTGGGAGCACAGGAAGAGCAGCTGGGCAGCCCCACAAGGCTGCAAGCCCTCCTTCCACATTGCTTTCAGTAGTAACCACTGAAGATTGGGTTAATTTGTTCCCAGGAGAATAAAATGCTGGAAAAACAAAAGTAGAAATGTCATATCCTCTGTAAGAGAAACTTTATAATCCACCTTCACACAGAAAGGGCAAAGACCTTAAGTTATGTGATATTGGAGGATGGCTGTCCATCTGTGGAAGAGGCCAAAGCATCCCCAGTTTGCAGTCTAGAGCTGGTCTAACAACAAGGCTCCAGGTGCATTCAGATTGTTGCACTGGACTGCATTCCTTTCTTACCTATCCTGATCTCTGTTGCCTTCCATATATACCTTACTCCTCCTGGTGTATCAGACATTTTAAAACCCAAAATCTCTGGGTTCTAAAATCTCCCCAGAAGGCGCTTCTGAAAGGAATGGTTTAAATACATTTATATTTATACCATGTATAGGGATAAAAAAGGATTTTTTTGTATGATCACAGTTTATCGGTATCTACAAAATGGCCATTTCATAATTATTTGATTTCTTCCAAACTATGAAACGTGAAAGCAACCTGCAATCCCAAAGTAGGCATGATCAGTGTACTTCAAGAATAGCTTGGCATTTTGTAGCAAATAACTTATGCTGCATTTATCAAACTGAAAAGAACCTTTCCTCAGGGGTGCATAATCCTTTCTGCTCCTTGCCTTATAATAAACTAGATTTATCCTTAACCTTCTCTTCTGTATAGCATTTTGCAGACCCACTACATGTAGGTTTTAAACCAAATCTGCAAAGATACTGCTTTCCAATTTTCTCCAGAAAGCACTCCTAATGCTTTAAGGAAGTCACTTACTACATTTCCTTCTTGTACAGCTTCCAGGCACAGAAAGCACCCCATTAATCTCCATAAAATTGAAAAAAAGAGAAAACTTCCAGTAGCCAGTATTTTGTGAGTGTGTCTGTTTTAATAGTTGCAGTTACTCTTACAAGTAGAGTGCCTGAATTCTGCACTTAATGCCAGCTACAGGATTGTGTTCTATATGAAATTATAAACCCAAATAACATTCCATGCCCTAAGAGTCAGCAATATTCTCAGTGAACAGAGGGCTGTGGATAATGTTAAGCAATATCAATGACAATCCAAGTATGCTCAAGTCCAGAGAGGAACTGGACTTCAAAGACTGTGCTACAGAAGATGAATACATGACAGAAAAAGCCCTCAAACACTACTTTAAGAATAGCATGGAATTAAATTATTCGATAATTCACTATTTTCCTTCACTAACTTTTCATCACTGAGAGGTAAAAACTTCCAAAGTGAATTTTGCAGAATGAATAAGAGAAACAGTATTAATTTTTCCAATGAGATGCAGTTCTTTTCACCTATATAACTTGAATGCAAACTGCGTCAACATAATTATGTTGTCCAATAGTCAAATATCAGTTCTACTGCATTCAGAAATAGTCAAAAATATCTGTGAAACCAAATGAAATAAAAATGCATGTTTTCTCTGAACAACATCCGGTCTTATCTGCATAGGGATAAATACAGACATGAATCTGGCAGAATGGCTGGTCTCTTGTGGTAAAAAGTCACATTTTCCTAAGATAATAAGGGTAGCAGCAATATTTGTCGTCATGAAAAAGTTGCCTTGGAAGAATAAATGTTAAGAAAATTAATTATATCAAGATAATTGAATTATTCTTGCAAAGATACAAGTTTCAAGAACAGTTCAGAGAAAAGTTCTCATGCACACATGAAAAGAAAGATAGGATGTAAGGTTATGTTTGGTCTATTGAATCCAGCTCATGGGTATGAAATTGAAATGCAATAGCTATGAAATTGCTTGAGATTAAATGGCATATATGGTCAGAAGAACACTGTATTTGATTTCTCTAGGCTCAGGCCAAAGCCAGAAATAAATGTGATGCCTTCCTCCTATGATTTATTTTCAAAGATCAAAATCTTAACAATTTTCCAAATAAACCAAAAGCAACAACAAAAAGAATTCTTGGTTAATTGCAGGAGACATCCCATACACTCCAGTCTGTGTGCACCATAGTTTTGAGTTTTCTGGCTTTTCCTGGCAGCAGCATCTGTGTTCACCACACACTCTTAGTAAAGAGGCACAAACTGATGTAGGACCCCTATGAAAATTAAATTCTTCAATAATTTAATGAATAAAACAGGAAAGTTACACATTGAGCACTTATATATGTCCTTTTTCATGATGGTCAGTAGTGAAGCAAAACCAAAAGAGGAGTTCCTCTCTGAGAAAGATGGACTAGAACTTTCCTATGATTATAGTCAGGATGAGAATTTGACTTTATAGCTACATTTTTAAAAACATCTGGAAAGCCTGACTTCTGTTGCCTTGTCATCAAACTTAATTTCGTACAAAACCCATAAATAACACTGTCTCTTTCCACGTGGATGCAAACAGGATGATCATTGCATCAACTGCAAAATACAATATCTGTTTTTAACAAAAAGCTTCTGCTGTACCAGGAAGAATTTGAAATAAAGACAAAGCAACACTGACATCAAACATCAACTGAAATGTCCTTTATCTCCATATAAATAAATATGGTGTAACTCCTTTCAGATGACAAATGACTGAGGGGTACATAGGTTATAAAGAGTTGCCAGCAGACTTGTGTTCTCAGAGCCACGAACACAAAGTGATGAAAAATGCCATCCTCAAGTAATCAGGTATATTTTGAAGCTACCAGTAGCATCTTTATATAATCAACACCGGCAGAGATAACATTTATGTAAATTACTTTCTAAATGGCTATTGCAATAAGTAACTGCTGTACTAAATTTCAGAGAAATTATGGTTTTAATTTACAGCACTTGGGAGAATTTTTCCCATCTATTTTTTCAAAGCGTACATAAACATGAAAAGAAAAATCTTCTATAATTCTATGAGAAATGTTTTATGCATCCCAGAGAAATTAACCATTTCTGAAGAACATTTGTCAGGCACATATGAAATAAGGCAGTTTTTTATTGATCAATTATCACACAACTTGCAGACTTTCGATCTCATGAAAATGGTGACTTTTAGAATACAGAAAAAGAAAAGAGGTATAATTATATACCACAAGGGTACTGTGCTATCAGTTTTTATGGTATAAATAAGATATAGAAATTATTGTATAGAAAAATTATTGTATGATAAATTATTGCATAGAAAAATAAGAGCTGACAGGCAGTGAGGCTGCACATTTAGGATGCAGCTCAGTGTTGATGTTCGATGAAAGGCTAAAGAGTAAATAATTTCTCCTCCCAGAAAGATGCACTCCCATAGTGCTGTTTTTGATATGAAATAGGTTCAAGTGTCATTGCCAAGACTATGACTTTTAATACCATTGCAAGCACCAAAGAACTTTGTGAGGGAGAAATGTACCAAAGGTTTCACAGAGAGAACCATATAGGGAGGGGAATGCAAAATTTTTTCTGAGCACCTCAGGCTGGTTCTTAGTCCAGTCTTAATCCTCCATTTCATGACTAAATAACTCCGCTTTATTAGGAGTTACTATGAAACTCTGAAAATATTCTGTAACACTGAAAATTTTGGCTGACAGATGAAGAAGGTGTGATTCTAAGTTGTTCAGATTCCCTCTCATGACTCTGATGTCTCTTGACTAAAAGATTAAGAAAAAAGTTAACTAAAAAATAATTTTCCAATTTTCCAAACTAACTTTCTGAACCATGGACAACTACAAACTAGATTTTCAGTTCAGAAAGGTTCATATTGTTAGCTTTCAACTGATTTCTCTATCTATCCATAAAAACCTTCCTAGAGCTTTGTAGAAAATGTAAGACCTGTAGCACAAAAGACCAAAACTGATAAAAATGTAACTTAGTTACTCTGAGTTCATCATGGTACTGATGTGATTGAATATACAGATCTACTTCAAGAAATTGCCTTGTATCCAGATTCCTTCATCTTGTGCATTCATGGGGGATTTCGCAAATCAAAATTGGGAGATCTAATGCCATATATGCTCCTTTCCTCTAAAGCACTTGGGGGGTTTTGTGGGTTTGCTGGTAATTTTTTATAGACTGTGTTATCAGAGCATCTTTCATTGTATACTGGATGCATTTTTTCCCAATATAGTTTGTATATTTTTCCTTTCTAACATTTCTTTGGGGAAAACTGTTTGACTCTGGATTCATACTGGCAAAGGAAAGATCAAAGCTATGTCCCTGTCATGCCTCCCATTTCTGAAACAGAGATGAAGAATTATAAAGCCAAGAGCAATCTATTTTATTTTATTGTATACATTATGATCTTCCAGCTGGGCTCCTGGCAGGCTCACAGAGTAAACCTCAGCTGGGAGAGATTTGGGGCATCTGTGCCTTATCTCATTTATGTATTTATACCTGCCAAATAGTCCTGAAGGCTCTGACCCCTCCTGAAATACCACCCTTTGCTTGCCACAGCAGAAAGGTTATTTTCATTTTCCTCTTGTAGCCACTGAGGTTTACTGGTGAGGTAGCCCAGATCTGAAATTGTTTTGCTATCTCATTCAGACAACTGTGGATCTCAGCACTGTTTTCTTTCAGGAACAGCAAGAAACCATTCCAGTTCATTTTATAGGAAATGAAATAAGCAGTTTGAGAGTATTACAAAGGCTTGTCACTCTGCCCTTCTTGCAATTCCTACAGTTTTCTCTGTGAGCACCATAAAAGGTTGAATAACATACAGACATCATGAAGTTTTGAGGCTAAATGTGTAAAACCATATTTTTAATAGCTTTAAATGAGAAAGATAAAGCTGCTTTAAAACTACAGCTGAGTAGGAAAGTGAGGAGGAAGGAAAAAAATAATTGAAAAGAAAGAACAGCAATGTCACTTCCATTCACTTGTGTTCTGACTCTTCATAGTAATGGAATCAAATTAGAAGAGGAAATAAATGAGAAATAATACTGGGGCAAAGGAAGATGAATCAAGGTAGTGGAAGGTTGATGGAATAGGACAGAAAGAGGGCTAGAGCTGAAGATAAGGTCATTAGCAAGCATGAGAAGGTAGCAATAGCACAGAAGTGCACAAAAAATGACAAAAGAGAAAACAAAATTGGAAAGGGATACAGAGAGAGGTCTCCCCTGAGAGACGTCACTACTAATTCTGGGAAAGGAAGTCCAATCATAAAAAACTCCCTTATAAAAAACTCCCTTACTTCCCATGCTCATTGATTTAAAAAGTCCATTTTGAAGCTATACTGACCTTCATAACTATTCATCCTGCCAAGCACAGAATCAGTTCTTCATGTTCTCTGGTACTTGCTCACCTCTTCACAAAATTCCATTACTGAGATAAGCCAATAGCAAAAAGGTACTCAAAATTAATTTGTGAGCACATTAACTTCTCCTCTATTCTGTCTCTTCATTAACTCATTGTGCTGAAGACTTTTCCATGGTGTTTCATGCACACTTTTATTTGTCCATACTCTAAAAATTTTTACATAGAGGACACCTTCTAATAGTTTTAGAAGCAAGACAGAAGTAGCGGACTTGTCTAAATTTAAACTTTTAATGCTGCCTTCTTTGACTTACTGCCATGTTGTAAAACTGTATTTAACTTTCTTTCTTCCAGATCTTAAGCAGCAGAGAAGCATGTAATAAAATATAAAACCTCCCAAAGTACCTTTCTTGCCGAGTGCATGTAATGTAATTTGTCTCTGTAACATTTCATGTGTTCACTAATGATCTAGAAGAGATAGTTTGTTACCAGCAATAAAGTTCAGGTAAGATGTCAAGCTAAAAGATTGCAGCATTGGAAACGGATTTATGTGCAGCTTGAGAGCTGGGAACAGCTTAGAAGGATACTATATAAGGGAGAGAAGGTGAGAAGGGAACAAAAGGTCCTAAGAGAGAGACTGGGACTGTTAGTCTTGTTCTAGAAGAATTGCAACACAGAAGGAAGAAGGAAAAGACAGAGGTGCCAAGGGAATGCGTATCAGGTAGAGGATATGGTTCCTGCATGGTGGAGTGGGACTGACATGTGACATCCTTCCTCTGCTAGCACAGGAGTGGAAAACAGATAGGAAGAAAAAGAAGAAGAAAAAAAGCAGTGGAAGAACACAAAGAGATGGGTAAGAAATTGAGGGGTGTCTCAGACAAAATATAAGCCTCCTTGAGGAGGAAGGATTCTAGAATAATATACTAGTCCATCTTTCAAAAATAGACAATAATAGACTATGGATAGATAAATGTGGAAAATAATTACAGTAATTTCACGACTATAAGGTGCACCCTTTTGACTAAAATTTTCCCTCGAACCCGGAAGTGCGCCTTATAGTCTGGTGAGCCTTATCTGATGGACAAAGTTGTGAAATTTGCCAAACCAGAAGTGCGAGTTGTGAGCCGTGGGGGAGCCGCAAGTGCCATGGCAGCCAGCTGGAGGCGGGCCCAGAGGCCTGCAGCACCGCCCCTGCCGGGTCCCCAGGCAGTCCCGGGGACCCATGGCTGCCGGGTCCAGGCAGGCCCAGGGGCCAATGACTGCCGGGTTGAGGCAGGGCCTGAGCCAGCAACCGCACGGGGGGAGCTGGGGGCGGAGCCTCGCTGCAAAAAAAAGTGCGCCTTATAGTCTGATGCGGTGCGCCTTATAGTCCGGTGTGCCTTATGGTTGTGAAATTACTGTATTTAGGGGGATCTGTGTCATGTAGTATAGAAAGTGAGGAGGCAATATAAAAGATCATAAACCAAAGGCTAGATATTTATAATAAATTTATTATATAATGGAAGATCTAAGTAAAATGTTAGTCCTTCAAAAATAGTATTTCCCTCCCTCTGTGTATTTACCCAATCTGTGGATGTGGGAAGGTGGCAGTACTTCACAGAACTAGAGAAGGTTTGTAAACTATTGAGTGACAAAGAGGAGTGAAACAGAATGAAGGAGGTCAAAGTACTCTCTGTAAAGAATACATATCAAAGACTAAGATGGACCAAGGACTTAAGCTTTTGTTACTGGACTTCATTTCTTCTGTAATTTTCATGATTCAACACTCTTGCAATTTATGCAAAAAACAAAATGAAAAAATAAAAGCACCTGCATGTAGAAATACAGTTGGAATGGAAAGGAAGGAAACTAGTTCATCTGTATAAACATAAATACATATCGAGGGGGGCTTTTTGGTCTAAATACTGGCTCACAGAAACCTGAGGGCTTGAACGGGGAGGTAATTTGATGACTGTCTATAAATTGAATTATTTGCACTTTTCCACTGTAATCTAAAAAATCTTACTCTCTCTCTTTTTTATTTTTTTAAATTCTATTACGTAACCCTGTGGTCAAGAACCACATTGCTTCCAAAGAATCAACAATGGTAGAGTGGCACATAAGGTAACAGTTTAAAGTGTGTGCAAACCAAAGACACTCAGGATAAAGGCAGAAAGACTACTGGGATTTTCCTTGGTCACAGATAGCTTCTTTAAACCTCACCAAAAAAAAGTAACTAAAGAACACAGATTATTACCCATAGATGAAAACCACAATTATTTCAATTTCTTCTGGCAATACCACATCTTCAAAGGCATCATCGTAATAATAATTATAACAGTAAAAGCAATAATAATAATAATAATTTTACTAGAAATTACATTGGAAGTTCTGTATCTCTATTGTAGTTCTGAGTGCAGACTAACAGAAATAATCAATAAAAAAGCAGGCTGTAAATGCATTATGCTCCACAAGGAATTAGAAGCACCACAATGTAATTTGTGGCTGCCACAACAGCAATTGTTTCAGAGACCCAATTCTTGTTTCTTATTCAGAGAACAGAGATGAACTGGATCCAAGGGAAATAAGATTCTCTCTTAAACTAAGAGTTTCAAAACTAATAAACCACACTTTCAGGCAAAATAATATCTTCATTTTATATTCTGAAGTCTGGGACTAGGCTTGTACTACTTTTTCCAATCTAGGGTGTGTTGCCCACATGTTATTTAATGCACAGGTGGTTTAAAGCTCTGCTTTTAGGCCGGGATAAATTACAGATGCATCTCATTCACTTCTGGGCACTTTTGCACACAGCATATTTGTATGATCATAGGCATAACTCAGTAAATGGTTCCTCACATATGGATGACTCACAGACTAAAGGTTTTTGTTTGCCTGTTTATTATTTTAGCTGAAATACACATACATTTCAAATTTTAGACAGAAAGATCTTAACTTTGAATAGTATATGTCATACAAGCCTGGCCTAGACTTTACAGAAAACATCCTTGTCACAGGAAGATGGTTCCCAGGAAGATACTTGATTTAGGTATTTGATTATTTGAAAATCCTGTTATTAAGAGTACACTGTTATTGAGAGTACATAATGGTGACAGTCAGAAGAGGGGTTTGGTACTGCTGGAGTGAGTAGTCCTATGGCACACAACACTGAAACAAGATGCCAAGAAATTCCATCGGTTTCCTCCTTATCACATATAGGTCAGACCTCAGGAGGTTGCAAGAATTCATTTCTGTTTCTGTCCTCATGAAGTACAAAGACACTTTATCAGCCTTTTTCCATTGATAGTTTTATCCTGTTACTACAAAATAACATATAGAAGTTTAGCAGGGATACCAAAGATTATAAAGAGTAGTGTCACTTATTAATAGCTGTTCTGGTAAAAAATACAGTTATGGCCTAGTAAAAATTTACTCTCTGGGACACACTAGAAGTATCTTTAAAAAAAATAGAATCACAATAATAAGTGTTATAAATGAACCAAATTTTTAGAAACAGATGAAATCAAGTCCTCCCAAAGTTTTCACTTTAAATGACAAATTTTGCATGCTATAAAATGACTTGAAAAGGATTGAGTTGAAGCAAGACCAGACATGGTAGCACATTTTGGAATGATTCAGAAATACTAGTGCAGAAAGGAAAAGGCAGCTATGACTCATTAGAGGGAATTCTCAAAGAAATAGGGAGGCTGTGATGCAGGGCATTGGTCAGGTCACAAATGTCCAGCTCAGACCACCAAAGCTCAGAATCTGAAGCAGAGGCAAAGATTTATGGGACTGCTTAGGGAAGACTGGAAGTACAGACTGAGTGGAGACCAATGTTTAGGCCAAGCAAAATGAAAGCTAAAGGTTTGTGCACTGATCAGGGAAAAAGGAAGGAGTGGAAGATGTTGGTGTCAGGGGCAAGGGAGGGGAGATACCAGCACAAATCCATCCCCATCAGCCAGTTTGGTGTGGCCCTTCAAATAGTACCAATTAGGATCAGAATCCAAAATCTAGGATCTAGAGAAGATGCACAGGAAGCTCCCTGGAATACATACAAACTGAAGGTGCTCTGAAAATCAAATCCACTCCTTGTACCTTCCTCCCACAGCCCAGCTACAGGACAGTAACTTCAACTCACACCACGAATAAAATGACCTAACACAGCTTTGAAGATCCACACATTACATGTCTCAGGTCACAAAGATCATCAAAGTAGTGAAAGGAACCACCTTAACATTTTTATTGACAATTATTCAATTCTACATTACAAGTAATGATTTTATTGATCTATATATTTCTAATAAAAAAAAAAGTTGTGGATATATGAATCTAGGTAAAGGGCTTCAGAAGCAAATATAAAGAAATCTTCTCACTTTTCATTATGGAAGAAAGAGTCATGACATTTCAAATAAAATTAAAATATATCACTCAGAAGACTTACAAGTTATGCAACTTCAGCTTTCCCAGAAACAAGAAGAGACTGAAACAAGGTATCTAAAAGGAAAGCACCTAAAGGAAAGCACCTAATGTTTTATTTTGAAATGTCAAAGTGATATGATTTATAAGGAAGAACCAGGAGAGGATCCATAAACAAAAAATATTATTGTTTTGTCCTTTCATTGTGTCTTTTTCTCATTTAATTAAAGTACTCAGAGTCTTAAGACTTGGTGTCTGTGCTACACCTAATAATATGTGATACTGTCATGGATTCATTTTTGATCTGTGTTAGTGTAGAAGGGCACTATTCATTTTTTGACTGAAAATCTCTGAGGACAAAATCTTTGTGAAATCATCTGTCTGATATGCTTAGCCTATGCAGAAGTGAAAAGTGCCTCTTAAATTACTTCAAAATCTGTATAGATTTCCTCCCTATACTCTGCTTTAATAGCTTGAAAAGGGGAGGTGAAGGCAGTTCTAACTTGCCACAGTACAACTGCTAATAATCCACTAGCCCAATAATAAAATATCCAGTTCAACAGGACTTAAGATAGCTCCATCTATCATAGTTCATCTCTTTCCATACGACTGTTCCAACCAAATGAACGTAATAATTGTTCTAAGCAGTCAAAGGAAAGAAGACAGTGAAAGCATAATATAAACTCTCTGAACACTCCAGCACTTCTTGGAAATATTTCTCATTCTCTGTCTGGCTCAAGTTAATTTATTTGCTATTCTTGCAATATTTATTTCTATAGTAGAGACATTAGTGTGAACATTGTGTTGCAGGGCACACTAAGACTTTCTCCTCTGAACAGAGATTACAATACAGAAAACAGGATTAAGCAAGACTGACAGCGAACTAAATGAATACAGGCAGGCAGATCTTGGTCTCTGGTCCAACAGTTGTATGCATAATACCTTTTTTTTTTTTTGTTTGTTTGTTTGTTTTTTTCCCAGAAGATGAGCTAGAAAAAACCTAACAAACAACTGTCACTTAAATGAAGCTTTAGAATGATGCTTAAAGTAATGCCAGAGAGAACTAGAGAACATAACCTTCTATTAAATCTTTTAAGTCTCAGAAATACCAGGGTGGAACATTTACATTTTGTCCTGTGAAGGATACATTCTATAGAAAACATTCAGAGTTTTTTATACAAATGAATTTCACAGTCCCTGTGAAGGACCTGGAGACTTATTTCAAAGCACAGGAAAGTAACTCTTAAAGCTGTGATCCGAGGTCACCCGTGGCCTTTGAGTTCACATGTGATACTGAAAGGTAATCGAATAAACTAGCTCTGCATGCTTTGAATGGATTTTATTTACAAGCAAAGCAAGAAAATATACATTAACGTGTATAATCTGGGGCTCAGACAGTGTCAGTGCATCTTCTAGTTTCATGACCACTGCCATTATATCAATATTTTCTGTCCAGGTTAGCTGTTTTAAAGCTACCTACTACAACAAGGAGTTCAAGATCTGGGCCCAGAGACTCAGAACCAAATTGTGGTTCTGTTCAAGGATATGACGGTTCTCAACACAATCTATTTGCATTTCACTGCTATCAGAAGTTACTGACTGCTTTACTAACAAAAGATTACAATGACCAATTCAATGACAGACTGACTTACTGAGCAAACACATGCACAGAAGAAAAAATAATACAAAAGTCTTGCGTCACTAATATTTAGGGAAAAATACTCTGCCTTTTTTTTCTTTTTGTTTCTTGAAAGATGTGTTTTGCAAGCAGTATTTTCTCCATACAGGTAGGACAGGGTTGAAGCCTTTCTTAAAGTTGCAGATTCTCAGCTTTATCCTATCAATTACTCAGAGTTTTCACCTCTTTTTCTTCCAGACAGCCTGTTTAGAGGGCTTATAACTTTGGGATTTGACACAGACACATGCAGAATGAGAACTACCTGCTTATCTATCTGCTCTGTTGTCCAGTGAATAGTTTTTACAGTTTAAAGCTCAATTGGATCAAATTGAGAGTTTTGGAAAGGCAACGCTGAAGTGTTCCTTTTATGACAGACAATCCTTAGGTTTCTTCATGTACAGAATAAAAAGACCATGAGTCCATTCCAGGACTGTTCATTCTGAAAAGTTATGGACATGCAGAAACACTTTTGTCACATTGGCCTGGAATAATCACAGAGAGAAGCAATATAAAAAAAATCATCTCGTTCTCACCAGGGCAGCTCAGATTTGTTCCAGAGATATACAAAGGAGGCTTTAGGAAGAAAGTTTTCTTTTCAAACCTGTGATGGAGTGGTCACAGCAAAGGCAGAACTGATACAGACATGAAAAGGACCAGAGACATCAGATGCAGCCCACTGGCTGCACCTTGTGCAGGAGAGATCATGCAGCTGATGTGCAATTGTGTCTTCCCACCTCTTCCCCCTCTCATTCATTCACAGAATTATAGAATATGTCCCAACATCACAAGTAAATCCTCAATAATGTAAATGACCTAAAAAAAAAAGTCTTTAGAAATAATTAACACAATTCTACGAAACACAATTCTCTTTCTGACAAGTACTTCAGTGTTCTCCATAGCTTTAAATTTTATGACCTTTTTTCAAAAAAATCTCAAAACCCACACTAGAAAACAAGCAGAACAGCCATGACTTTCCCTAATGACTTTTTTACTTAAGAGAACTTAACATTTTATCAGAATAAATTATTTTACAACTTGTTTACTTACAGGTATTTGTGCCTGAACCATTTAACTGGAACTTTCTATAAATAATTCAAATTAGAGTGGTTCAGACATCAGATCTGGAAATGATCATCATAAGAGTTTTATAAAAATAAATTGAACTACAACTTTTATTTACAATAGTGGTGAACAGCAGAAAAAGTGCTGAAATGTAATCAGTTTTAGTGGGACTATTCAGTTGTTTTTCCAAGCTGGATGAGAATGATCAACACCTTGGAACCAATTAACACATTGCCATGCTGTTACATAACTGGTATTTTTGGTCATTTAAAAAGCTTTAGCCAAATGTTAACTAACTGATGCATTAGGCCCTTGCTGCCTTGAGCTGACATTTTCTGATCACACCCTATGGACAGACAGGAGCTTTTGCACACAATGTAATCTCTCAGTGAAAGCACAGAGGCTTTTGCTCAAATGCATCTAAGCATAAAAGCTTTCACTTATTCAGCCAGAAAGATTCTACCCCTATGAGATCAAACACAAATGTACTGTTAAGTTTTGATCTGAGAGCCCTAAGCCTTGAGAAAATTGTGTGTGATGGCTTTGGGAAGGCACTGTTCCCCATTCTGTCCAGCAGACCATACAAAGATATTCCCCTTCATAAGGGGAAGCTGCTCATGACAGCAAGGAAGAATATCTGTGCTGTAATGCACCATTAAATCAAATTAACCCAATCATCCACCTGCTAAGTGAACAAAATAAAGGAAAATCTCATTCTCAGCATGTTCCTCTGCTCCCCATCGGCAGGGAAAAGATGCATCATGTGAAGAGCTTCTTAATGTCACCATTTAGCCTGGAGTTCTTTCAAAGCCAAGCAATGTACTTTGCTTCTAGTGTTTTAGCACATTTATTATGGCCAAATATAAGTTCTTTGCCAAAATTAACTGTAGCAGAAAAACTGTACTTGCTTTGAATGCTTTTGTCTGTTTGCTTGTGAAATGGGATGGGGTTTTTTGCGAAATAAATAAATAAATAGAAACTACCCAAAAAGCCTCAAGCTGAGATATTTATTACTGAAGATGTCACAATGATACTTTTTAGATTTCTAGTGTTGTGCATCCACCTCACCTGGGCCTGGATTTCTATCTAAAACTGCATTTTCCTTTATTTACCTCCTCTTCACAGAGATATGATGCACTGGAAACTCCCAGAATTTGCTGGTTCTGAGTGAGGACTACTTTGCTTTTCTTCCTTACTGAACCAGCATCATGAAAACAAAAGAACTATCCAAGCTCATTTTTTTGCCTGTAAGACCAGTTAGTGGCTGAACATCAAGGGAATGTGTGTGAAATTGCAACAGTCCCATTATCAGGAAATAAACTACCACCCAGGAAAATTGAATCCTAGTCCTACTTCAGTTTTACAGATTGAAGCATCACACTTTTAGCCCTGCAACAGCATTTCTGTTAATGTGATCTGACACCAGATGCTTTTATTATTCATATAAACATAGTATCTTTCTTTCTTCGGTAATTTATTTTATCAATATCATGCAGTTTTCCCATCTGGTAGAAAAGTATTTTATTTTTATAAAAGAAAGGTCTTGTTTAAGGGTAGGGTTGTTGAGAGAAAAATCATGACATAGTGTCTTATATAGGAAAATTTACAAGCCATTTTCCTATTAATATGGACACTAAATTAAATCAAATTATATTTGTATCTACACATATAGATGAGCTTTCTGGTTTATGATGGTAAAATAGAAAATTGTTTCAAAACACAAACTGAAAAAGCAAAAACAAATCAGGAATGACTGCAGCTAATTTGACTTCTGTTGTATTTATCAGGTAAGATATTGGGGATTAAAACATTTGAAAAGCTGTGAAAGACATGTATTTATTGTTTTTATTACAGTAAAGAATGAAGAGAAGGGCTTTAGGCTGGAGGATAATTTAGAAGCACTGAAGATCACACCAGAATATCAAATTGTTTTTAATAAGATGAAATGTTTCTTGTGATCCTATTAGTAAGCCTTGGTTTTGGTTCTGTGGGTGCATGTGCACATATCAATGAGGAGATTTTAAAAAAATGCAGCAAGAGAAATGATACTTTAAAATGACATGCTAAGATTTCTGTTTAAGATTAGTTTTTTTCTCCATCCTGGTAATTCTATTTTATAACTGTTAGTGATTCAGTAAATTTTGAACATAAAATGTGTGATAACACAGCTATACAGAAAATCCTGACATTGTACCATTATAAGTAATAAGGACATAATGGAAAAACTAATTAGAAAGTATCCAGTAAAAAGAAAGTGAAGAAATGTGTGAGTAATAAACATTTTATTGCTCAAGTTCCTTAACAAACAAGAAACATTTGGCCTACATTTCACATAGGGAAAAACATTAATAAAATAGGAAAAGTGACTTAATTGTGAAAAATATTTAATGGAAAAACTTAGCTTCTTTCAGGAATACACAGATTTCTTTAAAAATTTTGTACATTTTCAACAGGTAAAAGTTTTGCACATACCTAGTGTCTCCCAGGATGTGTGTGAAATTTACAGTGGAAAAGGTTTTTTGTGAGCAGTGCTGTGGAAGTACAGACTCTACTGACAAAGCAGCAAGGTCCTTGGCCCAAGGTGATCTGCTATAGCACAGGATAGTAGCAAAAAAGGGTAGACTGAAAAATAACACAAAATCATCAACATTAATGGCTTGACAGTCATCAGGAAAATTAAAAACCTGAACAACAACACCCTCCACACACAGAAAAAGGACAGAGAACAAGAAGCATCGGCTTTCAGAGCAGCACACCAGTAGCATTTGATGCAATCTGGGCCACCAAGGACATCGTCTGTAGCTCTGACCCTGACCTTTTTGAGGAGAAGCACAGGTGGGACCAGTGTTTGCAGGGTCTATGGACTTCTCTGGCTTCCAGCAGCGTTGCAGTTCTTGTACAATGTGAATTCTCTCCTTTACCCTTGAGCTGGCCTGGCAGTCAGGAGTGCAAGTTACCCTTTCTGTCTGAACTGTGTTTAGGACTTGACCCAAAGGCAGGACCTGGTGCCCCAGAGCAGTGAGGTGTACATTCATGCAGTGTCCAAGAGCTCTCCTTGATCTTAGCTGCTGACAAACACCAGGTATATTTTCCTTTTTTGAAGAGGTTGTAAGGGTGTTTGGGAACACCTTTTACATCACTTCTATCACCCAGACTGAATCCCTCCAGGTAATGTTTTGTCTGCATCAAACGTTTTCCTGCAAGAGCAGGTTCACCTGCTATTGCACACAGGTATCTAAGATAACACAGGCTGCTTTCTAAAGTTTAAAACTTAATGATTCCTCTATATAAAAACAAGCCTTTTTTTTTTTCCCCACCCCTTTAATGGCCAAGAAAGCTCAATAAGTTTTACTGCTTTTCAGCAAAACACTGAAGCAAAGGATTTCCAGAGAAAACAAGGTTCTTTGAATAATGTGATTTCATTGCAGAGTTCTCCACTAAGGACAAGATCCTCAGCTGTGTGATTGAAACACCAGGATACTTGGGGGCTGCTTTTGAATCTCAAGCAGACAGTGCTTATGTGTCCACAGAACTTGGGGAAAGGATTTCATGGAACAAAATTAAATAGAGAACAGAAACAAAAATTCTTGCAAATGATAGTCAAACTTGATTATTAATGCAAAAGAATAAAAATAATAAATAAATAAATAAATAAGTAAAAATAATAATAAAAATATCTCATGTTACTTTGAACCTACCTGCCCTTTACTCTCATCCCCTGACCAAAATCTTTCTTATGATGTTTGAAGCCCTCCCACAGCTAGATATGATGTGCACTTAAAATTTTTAAACTGAGGGAGACCTTAGAAGTTTAAACTCAGGAGAAAAGTCTAAAAACTCTAAAGTAAAATACCAAAACTTGAGTACGAGCTTGACCAAGAAGGATATACAGTAATTTCATGATTATAAGCCACACCATTTTGACTAAAATTTTGCTCCCTACCCAGAAATGCGGCTTACACTCAGGAGCGGCCAATATATGAAAAAGGTTCTGAAATTTCCAAACCCGGAAGTGCAAGCTGAGGTGTCGAGCCGAGCACCTGACAGAAAAACCCGGGATTGCGCGATTTTTACAAGTTGGTTACTCTGTTGTGTGGCGGGTGGAGGCGGGCTCCGTGCTGGCAGCGCTGGGCGGGAGGCAGGGGGCTCCCTCCTGCCAGCCCCGCGGCCCAGGGGAAAGGTGGGGAGCTCCGTGCCTCCCCCTCCCGCTGCCGCTGTGGGTGTGAGTGGGCTTCGTGCCTCCCTCCCACCAGCACTGCAGGACAGCACCGGGCCAGGGAGAGCGATCCCAGGATTCCGTTACTAATTTGTTACTTTGTTGCACACGGGTCCTCCCCGCAAATATTCTGGTGCAGCTTATACATGGACAAAGACCTAAACATTGCCGACACCCAGACATGCAGCTTATAATCAGGTGCGGCTTGTAATCGTGAAATTACTATAATATGGCTCCACATTTGCAGGAATAACTTTCACATTTTCCACAAAATATATTTTTCTCTCCCTATCTCTTTCTCTCTCAAACATTTAATGTGTGTTTTTTCAAGAGTCTAAACAGATAGGATTCAAAATCCTTGCAACACAATAACATGTAACACAAAAAATTTTTCTTTATAAAATTGGTATTATTGTGGATGAGGATGCTAATCAGCATATTTTATATATATATATGTATAATAGAGATTGATACAATCTTTTGGTTGGCACAATCTTTTAGTTGGTAATTAGAATAGAAGCTGGCAGCTAGGACCCAGCATGGGGCTGAGCAATGCTGAATAAAGCTGGACAATACTGAATGCTGACTGGCAAAGGACACAATGGGCCAGCAGTTCACATGAAGCTGGGCTGGTGAATAGCCTCATATATGCCATCTCCTTCCAAAGGTCACTTGCAAGCTGGGGCTACTCCAAACACAGCAAGGGTGTGCAGGTGATAATTGGTGGTAGAAGACACATATGTATGTACATGTGTGTCTGTGCACCTGAGCTCTACATCTGTTTTTGAATGTAGTACATAATGCCCTGCAACATATAGCATAGAAAGAAGTTTTAGTTAGCAGATGTTAGATTTCTGTCTTGAAACGGATAGGAATTGCTTGGTGATCCTGCTTCCTGAGGTATAACATAAACTGGGTTTTTGTTTTGCAGCTTTCTGTGTTGCTTTACAACCCTCTTATTGCATTTGATCGGGCTGAGAAGCCCAGCAGGGTTAGGGGCAGGCATCACATGAAAAGACAAAAATATGCTACCAGACTAAGCTCCACATACCTCTACATGACAGGTAAATCACAGGGAAGCAAAACACAGATCCTGTGTGATAAGCAAACATCTCATATCAGGTATAGATGCATAGACAGAAATGTATACAAGTTACTAGGTCGTGTTGCTTTTGTTTGCTCAGTGGTCAAGACCAAGCTAGGAAATCCCTGTGTAAAACATGACTGAGCAGCAAATAAACCACAGGCCTCTGGCTCTAATAAATGCAGATTACAGAAATTTTCTACTCTACTCCAAGGATTTTCTATGTTCTTTCACTCCCAGTTTCACAATCAACTCAGCTGCAGGATGGATGGCACGAAGGAAGAGTTTAGAAGGTATGCTGAGTAGCACAAACATCTGCTTGAGTCTGAGGCAATATGCTGAAAATCTCTTCAACATTGAAAATCAAAAATTCCATCTTTGGGATGCCTCATTGTACTAAAAAATTAAGATTCACAGAATCACTACGAGAGCAATGCAACAATATATTATGCAACCTTCTGAAAAACATGGTCCTAGAATCAAAGAATTATAGAAAGGTTTGGGTTGAAAGGGACTTTAGAAATAATCTATTTCCAACCCATCTGCCACTAGACCAGGTTGCTCAGGGGCCCATCCAATCTGGCCTTGAACAACTCCAGGGATGATCAGACAGATCTGTGTGATCAGATCAGTAAAAGCACTGGCAATCGTAGTGGATTGTATACACAAATTACTGAAAAAGGAGACACTTTTTACATTTTCATTTTATTAATGGTTTTCTCCTATGAATAACTTTGATGTTCTGGAGTAATCTTTGAAAGAAAAGTGGAACCTCTTTTATCATGTAAATGTCAATGCAAAAATGAGAACCAAAATTAAACTACAGGTTACACAAAGAAGAAAGAAACATATCAAAGTTGCTCTGAAAAGCTCGCTTCTCCCTAGGGAAATTAAACTTGCAAATGTATTCCTTTTCTTTTCAAACATTTGTCCTTTTTTTCCCCCCCTTTTTTTTTCCCTTTGCAGGTGCTGGTGGGAAATCAGGGAAGGTATTCAAATGCAGATTAATTTAAAAATATACATCTGATTGGATACTGTATTTGCTGTGAGCCTCTACTGACTGCAATTCAAAGGTTCAATTAAGACAATAAGAAGATACTAAGAAGAGGCTCTTCTAATAGAGGTCTCTTCTTTCCATGGAGAGCAAAGATTGTTATTTTAAAAGTAGTATAGCCAATTCCATATGTGTAGCTGAGACACAGAAATCTTTATTTTTAAACACTCTTCCGTAAGTGATGAACAAACACACATATGCACACACCCCCTCCCCCCCCCACCCCAGAGAAAAACCAACATGTTACAGACACACAGAGAATCCAATATTTAAATCTATATATTCTGCCAACCTGACACATTAAAATTCTGGCATCAAGTGATTACAAACATTGGTGAGTATCCAAAAGGATTACTTGCTTTCTTCATCAAGAATAACTTATGCTTGAAGTATGGGAGAGAGGAAGTGACAATCCATTAAAAAAAAAAAAAGCCTGAAGGAAGATCACACAAAACAATACAGAGAAGGCACATTTTTCCCTTTCATATACTTTTGCTGTGGTCCCTGCCTGCATCTCTCTCATCTTGCTGGGGTCTGTTTTAGGACTGCCAAATGTGCGTGCAATTTCTTTAACTTTCCAACAGTATCCAGGGACAGAAGCACCTCGCTGGATCTTGGGAAGAGCAGCCCTCAGACAAACTGGGTGTGTTGGTCCATGGGGTGACCAGATCTGGAAGCCCTCTCTTCCCAAATTGTCCCAAGTCTTCCAGTGTACAATCTGGTGACTCACTCAGAACAGCACCTCAGCATCCTGTCAGAGATTGAGTGGATTTACACCATGTGCTGCCATCACCATAACAGAGTAGAGGATGACGAGGAAAAGTCAGGCTGTTGGCAGCCACAGCATTTCCAATGTAGAAATCCCCAAAGATAAAGACATTATCTGTTTAAACAAGGTATGAGAGCAACTCTGCACATTCAACTCCAAATGTTTTTCTTTTCTCCAGTGCCTTTCAGCAGCCACATCCGCCTAAGAAATCCATCCAAACAGAAGCCTCTGGAACCTATTATGTTAGCCAGCAACTGAGCCCCTGATTTTCCTTTCCAGAAGTCTCAGAGCACAGGGAATGTTCATTGGAAGAGTCTTCATTTGCTGTGACAGTATAGGAGCCCTGAGAAGTGGGGGTCAGCAGCATACCACCTTGAACCCTAAATCTGCCTTTACAGCAAAACTCTTCCACTGGAGCCAGTGCTTAGTGATCCCTGCTCTGTGCCAGCGCTGCACAGCCCTGAGCACCCTTTCTCTGCTTCACTATAGCAACACAACCCTATTAAAAATTCACTTCCTAAGTCTCCCCTGTGCTGGTGAAAAACGTAAGACAAGTGAGGTCTTTAGAGACTATGCTTTGTCTCCAGGATTAACAATATGGAACTGAATTATTATTTTTTTATATTTATATTAGTAGTTCTTACATTTAGAACCCAATTAAACTGCTTCTGAGAAAGGAATTACGAGAATGATGTATTCATAATTTTAATTCTGTTTTCATCAACACTTATTACTATGATGTGTTTTGTTTGTTATTGTTCTTAAAATACCTGGTCTTAATGTTTTTTCAGCATCAAGTTGTTTTTCTATTAATGGCACTGTTTGTTTAAACCATTACAAGATATGCTCCATGTGCTACTGAAGTGTCACTGCTCTACATTCATGCACAGTTGTTACCCTGCAATTTTATTTTCTGCTACTGAATAACATCTGACTACCATATTTTTAAAATTATTTCAATTTTTTGATCTTCAGTTCTACAGTAGATTTAAATTAAGAATAACTGGAGAAATATTGACAAAACATGTTACTTGTATAAACAATTTAAAACATTTTTTTCATATAATTGCCATTACCACAAGCAAGACTGCCACCCTTTCTTCCAGAAAGTCCACTGATTATCACCTCCAATTCAGCAAAAAACATTCACAGAGGTTGTAGGTACAATGGCAAAACAATAGCTTCTCTGCACAATGTGAGGGATCTGGGTTAAGGTAGATAATATCCTCTTTTAATTTTTTTTTTAGTGTTCACAGGTTTTATGATACATTTATATATATCTCTATACAGGTAAATGTACATATATTTCTATATACAGATAGATGCACATGGGTTATCTATCAATATATATATACATATATGTATACATGAACCCAAATACAGAACCTATGAACATAACCCAGACACCATGGCAATGGTGTAAAAAATCTGCTGGAGCGTTTAGAAGATGGCAGTAATTGCCAGAAAAGTAAATAGTTACATTTACAAGCTTTTCATAGAAGAGAGCTTTTCATAGAGGTTTATATAGTATGCCTGAAAGGCCAAACTAGGCTTGAGAATAAAAACATAGAACTAAACTCACTGTCTCGTTTCTGTCTTTCATGATTTTACCAGTTATTATCAGTTTCTTGTTTGTTACATAATTTATGGACTTCTGGCATTCCTTTAGAATACTCTAATATACATCTGAATTCCTATCACTTGCCACTACTTTTGCCCTAGCCATTATATTTTAATGCCATAGTTACTGATTCCAGGTTAAAAAGATTCATAGAATCCTAGATTCTTCTTAGAAAACATCATAAATTAGCAACAGACATAGGTTTTATAACTTACTTTTCAGCTTTAAAGTTAAAAAAAAGTATTACTGTTCTTGTTAAGGAATGTAGCTAATGCACCACCTCTATGCTGATGAATAGCTTGACTTTTAATAGGTAGTTTACATAAAAATTACATGGTGTCTGTGAACAGTAAAATTATTGTAGAATGGAGACACTTTTGAGTTATTTTAATGCATTGGTTTAATACTCTTCAGTAGCACTCCTACAGTATGTTTTCAACTAGGGAGGAAAGAGTGGGCAAATTTTAATTGCTAAAACCTAGTTTTAATGTAAACTGGCTGTGCTCAGCTGTACTTCATGACTCTAAGGCCTCTTACTCTGGTGGAACAATAGCATGTGATAATTACCAATTCTGCCAGAGCACACACAGTCAAACAATATACTTGATAAAATTCAATGACCTCGAGGCTACGCTGTGCTCTCGTATACAAAACTCTAAATGACAGGAGGAGTAGGAGCTCATCTCAGAAAAGAAAATGACTGCTGCCAACAACTTGCCTAAGCGAGAGGTACAGCTCAACTGGGAACACCCAGAAAGCATGTTCATTTGCAAATGGAGACCCAGAAAAGCAGTGTTAGACATTCTCAGAGACTAAGTACTGTCCTGATCTAGGGTGGAAATATTTGCTCGTGGCACCAGTGACAAGTATAATCTTTATAGTATAATCACATAAGGCATCTGGTGATAGATCCTAAATAGCCAAAAAGCATGCAGCCCATGGTGTACTTCATGAGCAAGGAGATTAAAACAAAGAAAACTCAATCCCACAGGAAGAGCAATAGATAATTCTTACTGCAATGCATCACTGGTCTTCTTGGTTATTTGCCAGCAAAGGTTAGGGACCACTACTTCAGCATATATGCTTCTCAGGCAAAACACTTTATCTTATTTGCTTGCCCTGTATTTGGCACATTTCATTGCTGAGATCATTCATCAAGGAATTAAAAAATGTCCTGGATTTAACAGTAACTCAGTAGTCAGACAGGCGTTTAAATGTTTGGCTGAAAGATGGTCTGTATAGAAGGCTCTGGAGACTTTATTGCAAAAAGTACTTCCAGTACTTTAAGGGGATTTGTAAAAAAGATGGGGACAACACATTTTAGCAGTGCTTGTTGTGTCAGGACAGGGGTAGTGGTTTTAAACTGAAACAGGGCAGATTTGGGTTAGCTATGGATTAACTATAAGGAAGATTTTTACACTGAGGGTGGTGAGACACTGCAACAGGTTGTCCGGAGAAGTTGTAGAAGTCACATTCCTGGAAGTGCTCAAGGCCAGGCTGGATAGGGCCCTGAGCAAACAGATCTCATGAATGGCATCCCTCCTATGGCCAGAAGGTTTGGAACTAGATGGTTCAGGTCCCTTGCAGCCCAAACAATTCTGTGATTCTGTGCATAAAGTGCTAGCCGTATAAGCACAAGACCTGCAGCTGGTATGAAATCTTTTTTAGAAGTGTAAGGAAAACAATTGTTGCCAAGCTACTTATTTTATTTCAAATGTTGGAAGAGACAAAGCATACAAGTCTTTTCTTGGATGATTGCTTTAAGAAGCAAGTTGTCATTTGGGGGGCTCCTGCTTTGTTTCTTTTATTTGCTTTATTTTAAGGCAAAGCAAAGCAGTAAGAATCCTTTTGTTTTCCACAAGATGTTCGTGGAACAGTAATACAGCATGCATATATGGGACTAAAAATCTTCACATTATTAAGGCATACACTGTTTCTCATAAATGCAGCTCTGGATATACTGTCATGTATTGGTCAAAACGATTTACAGCAGCCAGTCAGTTAATCTTACATTTATCTGAAGCACCAGAATACTCTTGCACAGAGAATACTCTTGCAAGGCTAAAGATATATATAAGGTAACATCAAGACAACAAGCATCTGAACACATATTACTAGGAAGTGCTACATATTACACAAACACAGCTTTATCTCCCCCTATGGCCATGGCCTATAAATGTTATAATTTTTTCCCTTTAAGATCATAATGGCAATGAACACATCTTTCACTCATTTCCTCACTTTAAAGTTCTCAAAAGAAATGCCTGAAAGGGTGACATTACTTTCTTCTCCAACACCTTCAGCTGTCAAGTTCCACATGATTCAAATTATCTTCCATAGACTGGGAATCCCCAAGGATGCAGCAACAGATGAAGTATCATCAATGTACATAAATGCCCAAATCTGCACCTTTTCAAAATAACATTAATAATTTTACTTCTCAGTTTTCAAAATCATTATATATAAAAAGAGGTTTTTAATTGTAGGAAATACTAAAATAACCTGGGAAGAGTAGGAGTAGTTGAGCAAAATAAAAAGACAATTTCATTATTTTGCAGTGACCTGTCTCAGCTTGATTTGTTTGGTTGATGGGTACCAATGAAGCTGAGACCCTACTGAGGGAAAATAGTCAGATGAAAACTCAGATTAAGATCATTCAAGTCCAAACTAGTGAAAGCTTTCAGTATCTTACAAAATTAACTCAAATCCTCACTTACTCTAGTTTTGATAGTTTTGAATGTACAAAAATACAATGTACCTAATTCATCCGCAAATAAAGATGTAGACAAAATTTAATCAAGAGATTTGAGGCTGGAAAGAAAGCAATAACAATTAAGGATTAATAAACCATGAATGATTGACACAGGCTTGGACCTGAAAATCAGACATTTCTTGTGTGAAAAACATTTTTTTAAAAAAATCCTATTACTAGAAAGTCACTAGGAGGTAATCTTTATAAACCTCAGAGGATGAAGGACAAAGGCTTTGCTACATTATCAGGTCCCCTTAAGAGATTTTGTTACTCTTACTTTAATTTTCATCTGAGTTTAAAGCTGGTAATTTCTTTGAGGTAATACTCAAATCAAGCTATTGACAAGAAATTTTAAAATACAAGGATGAAGTGCAGCTTTGCCAGTGGAGTCTCCAATGCCTCTCAGTAGAAGCATGCACACCTAAGTTAACAATCCCATTATTTCATTACTGCAAACCAGAAACTTCCCTTCTTGTAGCTTCAATAGACCTGTTGGCACTGTTTATCTGGCAAAACCTTCTGTGCTCAGCAGGTAGCTCTCCTGCTAAACTCTAGCACCTTCAGGGAAGGCTTCTGGACCAAAATGCCTTCACCCAGGACAACAGGAATGTCTGTAAACCTTTGATTTCAGTGCTGCATTGCAGATCACTGAAGCCTTGGAGCTGTCTGTCGGGTAAAAGTGTATGATGGCCGATTCATGCAATTCCTTGATATCTGTTTCTGTCCAGTGTCCCATGTGGACAGAACTCTATTGTCGAGGCAAAATGAGACATTCCCTGACTCACCCCACATGGTCCTTGTGATTCAGCAGTCATAAGGTACCCTGGTCTTGAAACTCCACTCTTATTTTCTTTTCAGTAAGTCTGCTTATTTTAACCCTCCTTGTAACCTCTTACCAGTAATTATGAAACACTAATCTTAGAAAAATTATGATTCTAGCTAAAAGTTAGAAAAAACTGGCCTTGAAATAGTTATCTGAAACTTAAATAATTAATTGCCTGTTATTTTATGTTCGCTCAGCTGTGCTTGCAATGGGAAAAGATGAAACTAGTAAGTAGTCCAAAGAAACACAAACAATTGCAACCAGAAACTTATTTTTTGGAAAATTGGAGTTGCCCCAAAAGCTATTTGTATTGTCATTGATAGAAAAGGTCAAGAGTTCAGGATGAGGAAGACTTGCCTTACTTCCCCCTTTTAAGACCCCTCCCCACAAAAATGACCCCAGACCTAATTCAAGAAGCCAACCACACATGCTCAATAGCAATTCAAGCTAATTACCATAGGAAGCAGGGGATGGGAGGGGCTGGTGTTATGAATATGTATTTGTTTGAACCTTTTGTCAATAAATAGACTCTGTGACCACTTGTAATTTTGCAGTGCATTTTAGAGGATTACCTCATGCTGCTGCCCAGCACTGAACAAACTACACTTTTGAACTTTAAATTGTTAGAGAGTCTTTTGTCCGTCACAGTTGAGTATCAATATGAGACCAATATTCATATTGTTATAAATCAGTTGTACCAGTACTCTATCAGTAGTTGAAACATATTGGAACTCAGAAGTCTGGGAGTTTTGAACTTTCTGTGCTTTCTGACAATGACCCCCAAGGGAACACTGCTTTTGACTTGAGGCCTTAAATAAGGCTTCCAAATTCAAGTACAGTAATTTCACGATTACAAGTTGCACAGTTTTGACTAAAATTTTTCTCCCACACCAGAAATGCGACTTACACTCAGGAGTAGCCAATATGTGAATAATTTTCTGACATTTCCAACCCCGGAAGTGCAAACCGAGTGTGAGCCAAGTCGAGCAACCTGCCAGTAAAACCCAGGACTGCATGATTGTTACAAATTGTTACTCTGTTGTGCAGCGGGTGGAGCCGGGCTCCGTACAGGCAGCTCGGGGTGGGGGGTGGTGGGGGAGCTCCCTCCTTCAGGCAGCGCAGCCCTGGGGGGAGGCGGGGGAGCTCCCTCCTGCTGGCCCCATGCCGCCATGGGTGCCAGCGGGCTCCATCCCTGCCTCCCACCACCGCTGCGGGTGCCGGCAGGCTCTGTGCCTGCCTGCCACTGCGGCGAGCAAGCCCAGTGGCGGCAGCTGCCGGCCCCGAGTGGCCCTGCCGAGCGGTAGCGCCGAGCTGGGCCACCTGGCCCCATCGGCAGCCCCGAGCCCTCACGGCCCGAGCCAAGCCAGTAAACTCCACCATCCCGCGATTCTATTACTATTTGGCAACTTTGTTGCACGTGGGTCCTCGCTGCGAATGACAGAGCGGCTTATAATTGAGTGTGGTCTGTGCATGGACAAAGAACAAAATGTTTGCCAACACCTGGAGATGCGGCTTATAGTCAGTCAGTGCAGCTTGTAATTGTGAAATTACTGTAATGGAGTTAGAATCACTGATGTGTAGTTAAAATAAAAGTGTATAATTTCACATGAAGAATTTTAAATTTGGGGTTTTAGAATATAGTAATAAGTATAAAACAAGATGAACGTTCTTAAGCGTTCTCTTTCTCCCTTCTTCTTCTTTCTACTTCATAATTTCAAGCAGTTTTTAATTAGATAAAAAAATCCCACAGTGCAAGTCACAAGTGTTTCGTTACTGAGTCAAAGTATAAATAATATAAATGTTAGCTCTTAATTAAATAGTTAGCCTTTAAAAAAACTTTGTAACTAACTAAATACACCTCAATTTTCTTGCTTTTAGCTTGATAGCTAAAAGTGCTAAAAAACTGTGTGTACTTTAAATAAAATTTAATAAACAACTAAATCCAAACAAAAAAATCTATCTCATAAGCATTCTACTCTAAGTAAAACCAAAAAAAACCCCAACAAACAAGACACTAAATAAGTAGTGCAACTAACTGCTTTTAGAAACATTTATTATATTATTAATACATAATATATATTATATTTATTATATTAAAGTGCTCTGCTACCATTGCAGCAGAAGAATGTTTAAGAACTGCACCTCGCTCAAAATGCAAGGACTTATTCCTTGTTATTATACACATTATTATAGAGGATATCTAGAGATTTGATAAATCTAAAGGCAAATTACTAGAATTAATATCTTATTTAGAAATTTCATTATTTTTCTAGCCTTGATTAGTTGCTTTTGATTGTCTAGGTTAGCAGTACTTGACCTTACCAATAATTCTGAGATAGCAATGAACTCAATTATTTTGAAATATATTTTTAAAAAATCTAAATAAATAATTGGTCTTCAAAAAAAAAACCTTCACAATACAGAATGGCAGCAGCATTGCCAGACTTCACTTAAAGGATGCACGTACAGTCATTTCACATTGCACAATCGTTCAAGAATTATCTCACAAATGACTCAGATAAAACCTCTTACCTACAGAAATGTACTGATTTGAGTAACAAAGATTACACAGTGACAAAATGAGTGACAACATTGACCTAGTTGGACACCATCCCTTTTCCTAAATCCCCTGGCTGCCTGCAAAGGGAACTGCCAGCAAGCAAAGCACTGAGCACACTTAGCCCCTGTGCACAAAGTCACAGAGCACCTCTGGTTTCACTCTTTCTGAGCTCCCCAAACAAGGTCAGAGTGCTGCCAGCAAGGAGAAAGAAGCAGTTGGTGCATAATAAACAGAGTTGTTAATCAAGAGAGAGATTTTCCCTAGCCCTTGCCCAGATGCACAGGGCTATAAACAAGCATGTGAGGAGTTCTGCTCCTTTTTGCACCCTTTGGACAAAGCCAGGCTTTGGGGAAAGCAATGACTGCTCTTGTTTCAACCCCTGAATTTCCCTAGAGGAACCCTGGAAATGAGAAGCAGTGTTTCATCCACAGTCCTGACTCACACTGGGGTTACTGGACAGCTGGAAGGAGCCTGCATACTGTTATCTCTTTTGGGTAGAACCTCTTGTAAGGAATGTGTACCAGCAAACATTGCCCTACGTACAGTTCAGCTTTGAAATGCTGTGGAGATGCATAACTAATCACCAGAACAGTCAGAACATGTCTCTTCCCCATCTCCTGAAAAAAATCAATAGAACAGAATTGTGCTCTGAGACTAATTCAGTCCCATTAAACACCAGTGTAAATATCCATGCTTTTTCCATTTAAAATGCAATTCCAAATTAAATTCAAGCATCAACAATAATGCTTGGATACAGAGTGCTCCAAGCAAGTACTGCTCATAGCATACCTGCTAATTTTGCACTACCTTCTGTCCTAACAGTTCTAATCAGCAGTTAAGCAGAGAGGTGAGCCCATGAGTCATTATAAAATTGAACACTGAAACAATAAAAAATATGCAGATAATAAACTGCTATATCTGTTGGTCATTAATGTTACAATTTTGTTGGTTTAATTCAAGAGCTCATCTAAGAAATGCTCGAGACAATTCTGACTGATTGGACAATCAGAGTGACTGCATAATATGTAGGAATGGGAGGCAACCAAAATAAATTATTGATGTCTGAATTTTCCAAACACCACATGAAAATTTGCATCCACATACCTTTTGCAAAAGACCTCCTTCTTAACTGATGATTTCTATAAGATTAGTAGCTCACAGAAAGTTGTTTTCTTTTTTTTTTTTTTTTCCTCCAACATCAGAAAAGAAGATGTAGCTGGGAAGATGAGATTTCTTATTCAAATAATAATGAATTCTACCACCAGCAGTCACTTCCCAATTTTTTGACTAAAAAGACTGTATTAAGTGATTTATCAGTCCCATCTCATAAATGCATCCAAGAAACAATGACAGTTCCCATTTTAAAGTGAACTACAGAAATAGACAAAAAATTACCAAAGAAATATTCATATGCACAAACATGCACATACATGTATATACAAAAAAAGCATTTCAGAAAAATTCTAGGAGCACACTACAACACAATCCTCTCTGTCATTGACACCTACTCTTATTTATTCACAGCTCTTTTTAAGATGGAGATGAAAGGATTGCTTTTCCAGGTCCCGTCCTTCAATGACTAAATCTACAGTAGCAAAATAGTGATAAAAATAAATCTCTGAGAAATGCTGCTGGTTTAATTCATGATGCTGTATTAGAGAGATCAGTCTCTATCTGAATATTAAGTTGGATTGCATAGGAGTAAAACATCTGTTTCTCTGAGTGCAACTTCATGACAATTCCTTTGGATTTTTTTTAAATTGTCATTATTAACTGCTGGAACTGTCTGATCTTTTCATCATAACTCAGTAGCTACTGTATCAAGTAAGACTTTGAAATTTTGATTGCCAAGAGCTACTGCCCTGTTTACAAATTTTCCAGTGTGGTAATTTTCCAGATAAAGGAAGATGTTGTCAGCCACTGTAAACTACACAGGACCTCATTACTGAATACAGACATTCCAATTAATCTTAAATACATGCAGTGCCAAGAGAGTAATTAGCAACAATAAATTGCTGTGATTTTTGAAAATAACAATTGCTCCTACAAATCTCATTAACGCTTCATAAACCCCTAAAATAGCAAAGTGTATTATTTACTAGTGCTATTTTTAAAGATAGTAGTTCCTTTCTGACTTTCACGGGTGAGAAACCTAATTTATAGGTTAGTCTTTCCACCAAACTCCTCCTAGAAGCCTAAAGCACCTAAATTTTGCAAAATCAAGCATAAAAATTAGGGCAAGAATAAAATTTGCTTAATAAACATTTACTTGGACCCTTTGTGCATCTGCAGTTTGATACAATCTTCAATTCTATGCACAAGTCTTTTCCTCCTCCTTAAAAAATTATGTACTTGATAATAAATATTTGCATAATTATTCATTCTTTCCTTTCATACTTGTTATTTAGCACAAAATCTTTACTGCAAACAAACTACTTAGTTGTATTGGATGTTGATCAAGGAGGCATGCTTTAAATTTGCCTCCACAACTTCCTTGGGATATGAAAGGGTATTATCATACCCATTTTACAGAAGCAAGAGCAGATCAAGCAGGAAAAGATTAAGACCAATACAGTTTTCTGCTTTTAAAACTATCAACATACACTTTGTTTCTGCAGAACTTCTGCCACTCTGCCTAATCAGTAAATGAGAAAAATGAGGAACATGCAACTAATGACTACTACAATGCTTGTATCAGGAACTGTCTTGTGCTGTGCCAGCAACAAAAGGATTAGGAGAGGCTATTAATCTATTTGGATGTTGCTAATGGGTTATACAGCAATAGGAAAAGGTCCAGGGTGAGATGGCAAGATGGGGTTGCCACAGAGACAAATACTCCTCTGCATGAGCCTGTCCATTACGGAGCAGCTGAGATATGAAAGAACAATCGCAACTCCTGCAAGGAGAAATACTGGGGGAGGTAAAGTTCTGTGTTCACCTCCACGCAGAACCATCCCTAGAGCTCAAAAGGTCAGGTAAAAAACACAGCAAAGTGACAATTCTTACACTGATGGCACAAGCACAGGCACACAAACCTCTCTGCCAAAGGCACTGACACCAGAAGGAAGCAGGACAGCAGCTCCAGCATCTCAGAGGAGCTGGGCACCACTGCCTTGGTCACCACTGGGTCCCTTGATGGCCACAGCCAAACTCAATGGTAAGATGTGGTTGAGGAGGATTTTAAAAATTTTTTCAAATGACAAATTGTAGTTGTATGGACTGAGGCTTATGATCAGTTGCTTTACACTATTTTGAGGGGAACACACAAGCAGCATGCCATGCTCTGACTAAAACGCAGCTCGTGGTATCCAGCTCTGATGGCAGACTGGGGTGTGAGAAGGTCAGATACCACACTTGAGCCAATCTTGTGTTTTTTTTTTTTTAATAGAACAACTGCAGTAGCTGGGGACAAGTAAAGTTGGGTAATAGCTGTTGGCTTCAGGCAATAGACATTATTCCACATCATCCTATATCATTTCCTCCTGTTCAGTCACAGCTGATCTTGTAGCAGCTGGGCTCTCACAATTTTGTGAAGACTGGCCTAATGAGAGACTGAAGAACACATTTCACTCAATTGCTGAGAGACAGACCAACCCACAAACCAAGAAATTGATTTGAAGCTTTAATCAAAAGAAATGAGAAAAAACTTCAAATAGATGGGCCTATACCACTGGGACATGATCCTCCTATAATTTCAGATTGCTATAAGTGATATTTGGCACGCCTCAGCTGGCTTTTTCTTCCCCTTTATTTTTCCTCCTGGGAGCATCTGAAGTCTAGGAAGAGAGTGCTTAAAAATCACAGATGGACCTGTTCCTCCATGACAAATTTTGCACAACAGTCTCCAGGAAGTCCAGCTGGTACCAAAAGTATTTCCAGAAGGCATTTTCTTAAACATGGCAATTAATAGTGTTCTCTTACTCCAAATTTCTGAAGTGACAAGGACAACATGAAGACCCACAGAAGCACACCTTACAAAGTTTAATAATCAGACCACGAGAAAGAAATTATAATACTGAATTAGTTAGGGTCATAGGATCATAGGGTCATAGGAAACTTCAGGATACTTCAGGTTGAAAAGAGCATTAGAGGTTCTGTAATCGCAGCTCCTGTTTTTAGCAGGGTCTGCTGTGAGATCAGACCAACTTGTTCAGGGTTTTATATTGTTGGATCTTGAAAAAATCTGTCAAAATTAAAAAAGATTCTCATAGTCTTCTATCTGTAGAACTTCGAAGTGGAACCCAGTATAGATAATTTAACAGAAAATCTTAACCTCTGACATAGGAGTGAACATTACATTTGAGAGATGCCTTCTATGTCTAAGATCTAAAAGAGATGGAGGGGTGGAAGGGAATATTGAAATAATAATAATCAGAGAGTTTTAGCTATGCCAGTTCCTCTTCTTCAACCCTGACTTCCCTAGAATAAAGGAAAACATCTTTGCACAGACTTCGATTCCTACAGATTTGGTAACTTGCAGTAAAAAAGGTACCAGAAACTGTTCTATAGGCACTAAATTTTCAATGCTCATAATAGCTCTGACTTCTACTGCATAAACCTTAATTCCATCCCCAGGAAGTCAGATTTCTTTAAGAGTTGCTGAGTAAGCTTTGTATTGTAAAATACAGGCTGCATTCATCTTTGTAGCTATATGATTAAGTAAAAAAAAGGTCTAATCCCAACAATAAAAACTCATCAGTAATCCAGTAATGCCTAATAGCATATTTCCTTCTGCGCTGGCTCACACTAAGTAGCTTGATGAGAAAACGACGTTCAGGAAAACTGGAATGAGACTTTGTACTATTTAAAAATCACAAGATGAAATTGTTAAACATAGAAATATTTCTTGAGACAGCTAATGCACCTATTTAGCAGAAGCTGAAGGATTGCTCAGAATACATGATTTTTCTAGGAACTTGCTAAAATTTAAGTTAGTCTGCTGCTCACTATCTACTTTTGTTTAACTCTTGGTGTGGATATCAGTATGTAGCAAGTGAACTGAATTAATTAATACATTTTAGGGACTCAGGATTTGCACAGTGAGTATTAAGGTATAGTAACTAATATAAATTAAAATCTCTGTCCTTCAGAGATTTTCCAGGGCAGTCCATAAGAGAAAGTTACAGTAATTTCATGATTATAACCGTCACCTGACTATAAGCCACACTTCCGGGTACCAGCAACTTTTCATTCTTTGTCCATACCTGATTATAAGCCGCACATTACAATACAGAGTGTGATAAAAGGTATCTATTCTATCACCATCTGTTGAGGGTGGGGGCAGTGATCCTTATCTCCATGGGAGATATTCTGCTAATGGGCAATCCATTGAAACCAGGTAGGGCATTGTTCTTTATCTTTTCACAACCCATCCTTCCTCCAGCGAGTCATTTTCTGCTAATGGCCCATTGAGTCCCACTGTGGGACTGATAAAATTACTGCATCCCATTGGAAGTTGCTCCAGCCAGGGGGAAGAGCCCAACATTTCTTACCAAGATAAAACAGAGGTTTTGGGACACTAAGGGAGCCCCTTTCTCCACTGGACTCCAGAGGAAAACCGGATTTCTCCACATCACCACTGGACCTTTAGGGGGAAACTGCACTTTCTACAGGAGCACTGCTTCAACTGAATCACATCTGTCACTGCAGGAGAATGGGACTGCTACCAACACCCTGCCTGATGGGATGTCAGGTTGTACTCTGACTTTGTCAGGGTTTGGAGTTTGTTTCTTTGTAGTACTGTATTTCTATTTTAATTTCCCTAGTAAAGAACTGTTATTCCTAATTCCCATATCTTTGCCTGAAAGCCCTTTGATTTCAAAATTATAATAATTTGGAGGGAGGAGGTTTACATTCTCCATTTCAAACAGAAGCTCCTGCCTTTCTCAGCAGACACCTGTCCTCCAAACTGAAACAGCAACTTTTCGTTCTTTGTCCATATATAAGCCGCATCTGATTATAAGCTGCACTTCGGGTTCAGACCAAAATTTTAGTCAAAATGGTGCGGCTTATAATCGTGAAATTACTGTAAATTTAAACCTGTGTGAGCACAGGAGTTAATAATGCAACTTTATCACACTGTTCTTAATATTCAAAAAATCCTCAGATACACAGTTAGAAGGAATTTTCTTTGGCATAAATACCCTCCTTCTTTTGTTCTGGAAGCTGATACAAAATAATAGCTACTGTCATTAAAATGTGAAACCTATTGCACTATAAATCCTTTTCTAGGGTGGTCTCAGCTTTGCAGGTAATTTCCTTGCAGGTCATTCCTTTTTGTTTGCAGCCAAGTCAAAATAAAGGTGTATTAGAAAAAGGTTATACTGATTAATTATTTTCTAGACTAGCTTAAAATTTCCTTTGTTCTCTCTCCCTTAACTCCCTCTTTCTCTCATAGTATTTATTAATTTACAGGGAAACAAAACAGCCACGTGGTGCCTCTATTTTACTTCCAAGTGTGACAGGAGATTTGTGCATCTGACCCTTTCAAGTAGTCGTATTATGACCAAGTTTTGAAGCAAAAAGGACAACTGACTCTCCCAGTTAGAACAGTGTTATTGCAGCATCCCTCCTTTGGAAAGGGAAAGAGACTTCTCCCAGGAGCTGTCAAAGTATAAAAGATTATTTTGCCTTCATAAGGAGGCAGAAGAGGTCTAGTCATACCTGTTCATTGAAAAGGCAAAACCATGTCTCACCAACTTCAATAATTTTCTTTCTGTTGTCTCACAGACTGTCTACTTTCTGTGCTTTTAATTCATTACCCAGAGTATCCATCCAGGAGTGATGCAGAAAATCTTTCTGCCTTTCCTTCTGGCTTTCTCCCCAGTTACAAATGAGGTACTAAATGGAATCAGCATCCTTATATATCTGCTTAGTGCTGAAATAATATATAAGAGCCAGCAAATAAGAAAGCGGCTGTTGAACCCAGTTTGAGAAAGGAGTCTGCAAGGCATTTGACTGGTGGCATTTAATCTATAACACGAATGAAAGATGTGATCTCCTGCAATCTTCTTCCCTCTCTCCCATTTGTAAGAGCTGAAAGATAGTGCCCTTGCACTCAGATCTCTGGGAGAAAGATCTTACTGACTGAGTGATACACAAGAGTGTCTTCCTCTGACACATAGTGCAGGTATGCCACAGCATAATCCACTATTCCCAGACCACTAAATGGATGCTCAGTGTCTAGGGTGCTTGACATCCAATACATCTTTTTCAAAGCACACTAAAGCAAGCAGTCCAGTGCAGTAGCAGCTCTTTTTCTTCCAAAATCTGGGTTTGTATCTGCCCCTAGGAGGAGACCAGCTCCCTTTGAAAGTTTTTATATAGCATTTGTACGGCATAAAAACATAGCTGTTCTTAAGTCCTGCCTTGCTGCAGACAGCCAGCCCCTGTGACTGAGGCAGTGCCCTCTGTGCACTAGTAGATTAGACCACGAGCCCCTTTGTCCCACATTGTGGTTACTTGCTCTCATCATTGATGACTGAAAAAGAAGCAGACACATCATCATCTGCACTCAGTTTGTGAATCTAGAATGAGGAAGAAATCTCCAAAAAAACTCAAGACTACTGAAACTTTGGGGGAGCTGGGGCCACACACTTTTGCTGCTTGATGATTTTCAGGAGTTGAACCTTTTGTTGGAAAAAATAAACAATATAAAAATTTAAAATTTGCTATAGTAGCTATCTATGTCCTTCCAGAGCACAGAAGAGTTCATTCTTGATGCTAAAGCAAGCTTATCTAGCTGGCATAGGAAGAAGTACAATGCACCTCTCACCTATTTAAGGCACCCCAGGCTTCACCTGATGGGAGCAGTGCATAAGAGCTGCTTCTGTGCTTCCTATAAAGCAGCACTACATACCAAAAAATGTTATTAAAATCTTTACCACAACTTATTCTTTCAACAAATTTACTAAATCGCTTTAATACATTAAGGCTGTACTAATACAGTGAAAATATGTGTGTCTACATGAATGATGTGTTGTACGTACATTTTATTTTTTTCTCCCCTAATGTCTGCATTGGGAATGGTGCCAGTTACTGCATTTGAAAAAGGACATTTTAAAATGCAGTTCATTAGTTCTTGACCAGTGTTAAAAATGACTCCCTAATGACTGGGCTCTGTTCCAGCAAATAATGATTTTCTGTTCCTAGTCACACTTCTGCAAGCTGTCCCAAATGGATATGGATGCTGTAAACAGAACTGAAATAAATAGATTGTTTACCACTTTAGCTTTATGTAGTAGTTTGGATAAATAAAAACCAAATAAGGTGACAAAACTTAAAACTGAATTGCATACAGAATTGTTCAAATACATCATTCAAACAGCCCTGTTTTTATGGGGGTGCTCTGTTCACTCCTGGAGAGTAAAAAATACCTGTTGTTTAGTGACATCTTAGCCTTGACATGCAGAAAAAAAGTCACACATACATAACTATCAGCTTTCTGATAACAATTTGGAGTGGAAAAGAAAGGATTCTGAAATATCATTTTGATGTTAATGGCAACTGTGTTTTGTTTCATGCTCTCTCAGCCAACTACAGATCAGTGTCACACTGGTTCAGCAAGAATGGAGAGCACGGTTCAACTAGGGATATGTTCACCTCAGATCTCCAGATCAGAAAAGAGAATTGCAGACACAAAGCTGAACTGTTAGTCTGTGAGATGCTATAGAACACATCTGGGTCAAAATTATCAGATTTCACGTAAAGGTGCTGTTTCCTTGGGAAATCCTTAGTTTTCCATTTACTTGATTTGAAAATCATGAATTACCCCTAAAGGTATTCTTAGTATTTGCAGAGGTGCTTCTCAGAGGCATACAAAGCTCTGCCCATCATAACAAATACTTCATTTTAAAAATAATATTATATGAGATAGCCTTACTGCAGTACTGAATTGCTGTAAATATTGCCTCATTTCAGTGTGAAACAATCATTTTGAAGCATAAATGCTGAAAAAATGGTGATACAGTAGGAAAATCTATCCTTATATTCCACATTTACCTTTCCCTCAATGAGGTCAGAGATAGAGCTGTAACCCAGAATGTACTAGATGGAACAGTATTACTTTGAGCTATATCTGGAAACAATGGTCCCAATCATATTTGTCCACAGGCAACAGTACTGGCACAGACTGAAACGCAGGCAGCATCATCCTTCAGTTCCTTTGAAAGTCCAGGTTTTATTTTTATGTTTTTAATTTCCTAGGCCCACAAGCAAAGCTGAAAAGTCTTGTACGCAGCACATTGTATGTGACCCTAGGATAGAGAACAATGTTTTTAATAATTCCCCAACAAGCATCAAAAATCACTAATGCCATGTCTTAACTTGCCAATTCCTCTTTGTTTTTCATTTCTCATCTCAAAAGTGATGAGCTATAATTTTCCATATCTCTATTGTGAGAGAAGGCTAAGAATCAGGAGAAAGAATGAAAGTTATGTACTTGGAGCACTTAATGCAAAAATATAGGCTGTAATTAACAGCTTTAACTCAGTATTGAAAGTACTGAAAAAAGTCAATTTCTCTTGGTGGTTTGGTTACAGTTATCTCTGAATACAGAAAAAAAGGTGTTTTCCTTTACAGCAATGTAACACTTGAATAGTCCTATAAAACAATACAATTACCCTGGCTCAGCTGTAACCTTATCAGATCTATCTGCAGACCTTCAGTGCAGTGAAGTTTCAGAACAAATGGCACACAACTATTGCAAGCACTTTTCACATGGTTGTGACCAATTGCTTTTCTGAAAATGGATTCAGTTCTTTGGGGTTTATTGTTCTCTGTTTTCGTGGGGTTTTTTTTAAGATACTCTATTGGTTCTTTTCTGGAAATAAGATCTCTGTCTGTGCAAAGCAGCTCAAAACCACCCTCACTCTTCTGCTGTGCAAGGTGGGATGGTGTCCTGAGATTATAAAGCAGATGCCTTGGGTGAGAGTCTCTGAGCAGTTACCAGTGCTGAAGTGAGAGGAGTTAGAAAAAGAGGCAAGTTAACTAAGGGGGTTTCTTTCATAAAATCATCAAAAACACTTAGGATCAAGAGACGTCTATAGTGTTATCCAAGAAATCCAAAATTCACAACTGCAAATGATTGCATGGTATGTGGACCGTGACTTTTGTGTGTTTTGTGATATGGCAAAATAATAGGAGAGTTGATCACACAATCACAGGATACATAAAAAATTGCTTAGTTTATGAAGGAGAATGAATATATGACAAGACCACAAGTTTTTCAAAAGACTGCACTTGGTGACTAAGTGTCCTTTATGTTTACTTGTCTCAACCCAGCCCCCTTTTACCTGTTAGCTCACAAAATGGAAATACCCTTAACAGGATGCCCCACCGGACACTACTCGTTACTGGATTATTTTCTGAGGTATTTGCTTCACTTGGCTGGACTAAGAAACACCAACTGGGTGTGTCTCACATTGCCTGGGTCACAACTAATGGATTTCTAATCCAAAAGTTCTCATTGTACTATAGTGACTCTGAAAAATGGGGAAAAAATCTTCTGAAAACCCCAAGGAAAAACTAATGAAGCAAATACAGAAACTATCAAATCTGTAAAGATTCATTAAAAATGGCAAAAGCAATGCCACTTAGAAAAAACTTCCAATTAGCGAAGTTATTTTGACAGACAAATAAGAGATTTTATTAAAATCTTCTAAAATTTACAAACAGTAGAAAGGTGTGAATGTGGAAAAAGCAATGTAATATGTACAACAGAAACATAGAAATCATTATAGTTAAAGCTAGTGTGTAATTTCTGCTACAGTAACTTTAAAACAATTTAAAACTAAGGTTTGAGGGATGTTATATATTCAATCTTTCTTAATCACAATGATTTTCTGAAAATGTGAGCAAAGTATTTAAACTGTGAGCAAAGTATTGAAACATATTCTTTAGCTCTTCAAGAAAAGAATAAGTAACATTTCATTACTTAAGTTGATAGACATAATATTTATCTTTGAGTATACCTAAGGTCATAGGCTGTGAAAAAATATTCATGTATTTTAGAAAAGCATTTTTCTAACAGATTCCTTTTTCTGAGTGGTTTATTTAAATTATGTTCAGATTTCAACAATATTTGCTACCCCTTCCATCTGCTTTAAAAGAACATAATATCATGGATGTTTCCTAAAGGAAGATCACAGTATCTCAGTAGCACACAAAGGGAAAAAATAGAGCAATATCAAAAATGTTTTTTTTTTTAATCTGTGTATGTCAGCAGTTATACCTACTGCATTTGACTGCATTCAGCTCTCCTAGGGGAGATCCAAAACACAATATTTCATGATGTAAAAACATTTTCTGAATTAACACTGTAGAGGGATCACTTATCCTTCTAATAAATACATTCCTGCTTTCTGACTTAAGCTTCTCCTCTGTTTGTTGCAAATACCATTCACTCCAATAAAAATCTGCAAAAATGAAGCAATACTCATGTCAGTGACCTAAAAGATGCAAATATGAGAGGGTAATGGAAGGTTACATCACTGAGTGTGAACTGCAAGGGTTGTACACAGCACAGAATGAAACGTCAACACAGATGGGATTTCATCATTGATTTCTGCTGATATCTTCTTCAGAACTTAACACAAAGCAAAACAAGGTTATTTACTTTTTATTATGAAGTCACAAACCACTAGGAAAAAAAAAGTAGATACTTGTCTTCTAATTGAAGGCAAATGTCAAACAAGAAAATTAATGTACATCAAACAGAACTTCTTCCTCAAAAAACACTTAATAAGAAGTCTAAGTGTACCTTTCATTGGCATCCCTGCTCCTCCTCTCATTTATTGGCTATGGCTTAATTTTTTAGACTCTAGAAAAATAACAAAGCATCTCTTTTATTGCTCTGGATCAACCCTGCACAATCATAAGAGGAAAACTGACTGTACCAAGGAAAGCTGTATCAAAATATCATAACACAGTATCACTCAAAATATTGCCTGACATTCAAAATAAAGAAAAAAATATATAATTTTTTCCCATGTAAGATATTAATGCAATTTTATAAAGCAGCAGGTTAAATACATCCAAAAAAAAGTGAATTTTAAAATTAGCATTTTTTTCCTAAAATCTAACATTAAAATGATTACCATGCACAGAATGTGTTTATTCCTTACATCATTATACGTATTTCAATGGTAGGCACCTTTGCAAAAGAAAAACAAGCAGAAATTTTAACAAGGCTGGTGTTAACTGTGCTGGAAAAACACTAAGACATCAAAACCTTACTGCTAAAGACTGCCCTAATTAACAGGCCAATTTCATTACCACAAGTTTTCAAATCTGTGATATTAATTAAGAAACAAAAGGAGACAAATGGCCTGCAAAGAGCTGCATCTGCCTCCTGGCCTACAAATGAGCACTCACAGTCTGTGTGATCGATACCAAGAAACTGGCTGGAATTAATGCCCAACCTCACACAGTTTTCTGCAGCAGCTCCTTCATTTACCTGACCTTCCAGGTAAATGGTCTTGTGCTTCTCAAATGGCTAACTTGCACCTTTCATTACTTTAATCATTGACTTGAAAAAGAGTAATGTAAATTTCAGCCTTTCTAAGACCACATGTTGATATATCTCTAATTTCAGAATACAAAAGGTGTGTCAGATGGCTGGGAAATGGCGAGGCTCTAAATTATATTAAATATAATTTAATATAATATTTAATATAATATAATTAAAATTATATTCTTAACAGCTGTAACAGTATCAAGGCTGCTGCTTAGTATGCCCCAGAAGAGACTTTACATTTGATAGCAAACATTTTCTGATATAAAATAACTGGATAAAATACAAAAGCCTCAAGTCTAAAACTGATTGAACTTTCTTGAACTTCAAATCACCACAAAAATGAAAGAAAAACTCCAGAAAAGGAAGAAAAACATCTGCCTGAGTAAGACCTGCCAAAAGAAAATATTGGAGAACAAATAGGTTTTTCTGAATGAAGACTGTGAACAATTCAGATATTTCTTACTCTCAGTTAGCCATATCCAAAAAGGCTACTTTTGACAGAGTAAATACAAGATCAAATTTCAGATAAACTTTCCCTCTATGTTTCATATATGTTGATGTATTTGTGAAGTGAGGACACATCATTCCACTGATTCAAGGGAATCTAAATTACAGGAAAACTATCAAGGCTTTCTTTTTTTTTTTTTTTTTGTTTGTTTTCCTGTTTGTGGTGTATTTTATTTGTATCTTTAGTTATTTGTTGGTTTTTTGTTTCTTTTATTTGTTGTTTTTGTGGTTTTATTTTATTAATGGTTTGGAGCTGTGCCAGTGGAGGTTTGGACTTGATATTAGGAAGCATTTCTTTACTGAGAGAGTGGTCAAACACTGGAACAGGCTCCCTAGACAGGTGGCTGATGCCCCCAGCCTGCCAGTGTTCAAGAAGCTTTTGAAAAATACCATTAGCAACAAGCTTTAACTTTTGATCAGCCCTGAATTGGTCAGGGAGTTGGATTAGGTGGTCATTGTAGGTTCTTTCCAAATAAAAGATTCTATTCCATTCTATTCTAAAAGTAAGCATTAATTCTTTTATATATAAACATCAACCCCTCCAAACACTAATTTATCATAACTGTACATAATTAAGGAATTCTAACCCAGTTCTAACTGACTGTAGAAAAAAGTTTTGAAGACACAGTTTGGGATAGCTCATGATCAGGAACCACAGTCTGACCAAGAATGGTCTCTAGTGAACAGCATCTTTAAAGTGCTCCTGGTCCCTTAACCCCTCACAAGCCTGTCCCAGCTGAAACATAAATTTATTTGGGGATTCTACTTATGCATCTTCTTGATCTTTCCCTCTTCTTCAGAATGTAATATAAGCTTGTTATTTAGGTAGAAAATGCCAATATTGCCTTGATTTGCTACGTAATATACTTCACATAGAAGTACTATGTGACACTTTCAAAAATAAAATAGTAATCTGATGAATTTGTAGTGTTCTCCCTAACTCCAGACATGTGCTGGTATTGTGTATGCACATTACTGATTGGGCAGACTGAGCAATGGAAGTCTGGATCAAGAGAATAGCAAATGAAATTCAAACCATTTTATTTGTCCACCTTCATGTGGAGTTGACAACCACCACCACATCCTGTTTTTCATTCATAATGTTCTCTTCCATTTTCATAGTGAACTCCTGAGTTCACACAATGTTCAAAGACAATACATGACAAAATTATTTAATTTGTTCAATAAACCACGCGCTAAAAATTCACCGTGAATTTGGTTATTTTCATAAAGATTTTGTAATCCCAAACTACTGAAATTAGGCATATGCTTTTTTCATATTTTTCTGCAATTTTTAACCTTCTTTATTCATCAAAAAGCATTTTGCCAAGTGAATGGACCCCAGATGACTCATGCCTCTAAAATATATTTGATCAAAACATGTCAAAGCAGCTTACATTTTCCGATACAAAAACTGATGATAAAATGCCAGGGTTGAGAGCACTCAAGAGATTCTAGGGGGAGATATTGCCTGACATACCTAAACAAAAATCCACAGATAGCAGAAAGCACTTTGTACAAAGCTGAGTTTTCTATAAAGCCACTTGTTCCGTTTTTGCTCTTTTTTATGGAAGTAGATAAAATAAGGTCCTCCTTGTAACCACATAAAAAAGCTAAAACAAAGTAAAGAGTCAGAAGGGACAGTAACAAGTTACAAGTTATGTGTCACAGAGCAATTTAAAGCATCACATTTTAAAACATTTCTTAATTACATACAAAAATCCAGGGATCTTCAAACAAGTTATTAATTAATAAACTTTCACTCATGATATATTATTTTTTTCATTATGTTATTTTGACATGTTTTCATTTCAAATGGTAATGAAACTAAAAGAAAAAAGCTTCTCTGCAGGGTTGCTTTTTATTACAGCACATTTTGAAGCTGGGGAGGTGTCTTGGGTTACAATACAGAGTGTGATAAAAGGTATCTATTCTATCACCATCTGTTGAGCGTGGGGGCAGTAATCCTTATCTCTGTGGGAGATATTCTGCTAATGAGCCATCCATTGAAGCCAGGCAGGCATTGTTCTTAATCTTTTCACAACCCATCCTTCCTCCAGCGAGTCATTTTCTGCTAATGGCCCATTGAGTCCCACTGTGTGACTGCTGAAATTACTTCATCCCATTGAGAGTTGCTCCAGTCAGGGGGAAGAGCCCAACATTTCTTACCAAGATAAAAACAGAGGTTTTGGAATATTTTAAGTCAAATATTTAACTTCTTGCTTTTTTTTTTATGGTTCTATTTGGTACTTACAAGTACCTGTTTAAATATCTCAGGTGACCAAGAACTGCATCAGGCATTGCAAAAAATGAGAGGTAGACCAACAGCAAACAGCTCAGGGATGGTTATTTGGAGACACTTGCATTTGTAGAGCATCAGAAAGACAAAGTAAATGAGCTCACACAAGCCAACAAAGTATTTAATACTAATACAAAAATATGTTTACAAAAATTAATTTGGCATCTCCCTTGTTTAGATTTAACACTGGAAATAGAGCTTGTTTAAAGCAGTTCAAAAGAGTTGGAGATTTGAATTTAGTGCTTCTCAATGAGAAGGGTAGGTTTGGATTTTGTTGTTTTTTCGTGTTTTTATAAAGATAACATGAGTAAAGGAATTGTGTTTCTTCGCCATAGTTCATGGGGATGATCCTGTTATCACGTCAGGTCTTACAACTTTGCAAGTAACATGCAGCCCAGAGATAATCCATACTTGAGGTCTGGTTGGTAAAACACTTACTATAGCAGACACAATTTAAAGCTGTCTTTCAATATTTGTGAAAAAAATCAAAAGCTGATGGAAGATTTCACATGCCACTTTGAACTAGTTTGTGTAATATTGATCTGATTTAAGAAATAACTCAGGTAATACCAGAATAATGGAATACCATTAATCTGTATTCACTGACCATGTTAGTTATTAATGCCTGTGATAAAAGTTCTAACATTTTCTGATTTTGCTCATGAAAGATAAAAATGTAAAGAAAAGCAGTAATCTATTAAAGAACTGACACAGCTTTCCTATTTCAGAAAAAAATTGAGTGAAGGCTGCCATTCAGGCAAACTGAACATGAAAGGAAACACAAATTTGGGGTAGGCTGATTTGAAATGCAAGGAATAAAAGTGATTCTAGGACACCTTTAGGCAGTGTTTGCTCTTGCCTCGCTTATCCACAAAGGAGCATCACTGAATTCCCCAGTAGGCTGCATAACTCATACTGGCACCCAGTGAGGTGAATTCCTGTGCTTATGTGTGAGGCAGAGGAACATCAGCAGAACTCTGCATCACCATTAACACTGTGGCAGCTTTGCGTTGTCACAAGGTCTCATCCAGGCAGACCAGATTGAAGTTCCACCAAAGAAAACAGAATTAAGTGCACTGTATACCCACTTCACAGAAACAAAAAATAAAGCTTTTAATAAAGCAAGAGGGAAGATGAGCCTTTCTGCATGTAGGCATGTGTATATCTGGGGTACTGAAACTGAATTATAAATCAAAGATACATCAGTAAAATGTCATAGCAAGAAAGTGTGCAGTTAAGATTTTGTATTTTGAATATATCAGGGACAAGAAACTTCTTAAAACAGAGCAAGTTTTTTAATATCAGCTAGGGACAATTAGATCCTCACATATTAACTGACATTTTTTCACACCCTGTCTAATCTGGAATGATGAGTAATCCAGGTTCCCTCTGAAGTTAGACTTTTACTAGCAGAAGGATAATTCCATTCATTCTATTTCGCCCTCTATTTTTAAATTACTATTCTAAAGAACTCATTTTTAATGAAATATCCCAGTGTCAGCTATTCTGTGTTTCAACCTTATTGGTTTAGTGTGCTTTTCCTATAAATCTGTTTAAGAGGAAAGAGAACTGATCTCCTCCTTGATGCTTGCCTGTCTCATCACTTGCTTTTTCTCCCCCTCACCAAATTCTTCACAAAAGCAGAATTCCAAAGACAACTCCACACAGCACAACTGAAGAAGGCAGTGGAATCCCAGGCTAGCTCTATTAATGAATACTAATACAAATGGGCACTAATACCAACAGTGTGCATATGAAACACTGAATTCACTGTTACAGTACAACAACAGTATCCATTAATTCCATATAAACAAACACAAATCCACTGTCAGATATGTTCCCAAAATGCCTACTGGCTGAAACCTTCCATCAGTTTGGCTGCAATAACAGGAATGGCAATGCCTGAGGATCACCCTGTTTCCAGATGACCAAACTGTCACTGGACTGCAGCGACTGTAGCATGTCTGGTTTACAAGTCCATTTTTTTTCTTTAAATTCTTATCTCTGTTAGGCTTGCCGCACATTTCCACTGTCTCTTGTAACCATCTGCCTATAACACAAGTGTTCATCAGGTCCTGGGTGTTCCTGGCTCATACAGGTGAACAGAGCTGTCTCTGGATCTTCTCCAATGCACTTGTACATGTCAGATCCAGTGGTCTGCATGTTTTGCTTTATCTCTTTATATGGCACTATCTCAGACCCTTTTCACAAGAGATTCTTCTGAAAATGCTGAACTTTTGAATTACAGTGTGTTTCCTCAAATGTTCTCCAATGTTTATATTACTTTCTGTTTTAATGTCTGAATCATATTGGTTATAAGTTTCAAAGTAAGCAGCACTATGAGACATTCTTTGTGTCCATCTCCTAGAGAAAAACAGTCTGGTGTATCCACAGAGCAATGGCAAAGCAAAGAGTCTCTTGTCAATATTGTTAATTTTCATTTTACTCACTTGGACACAATATCCACAATATTCCAGGCAATGCAATTTTAGGCTGACCAGCTTTCTTTCAACTTCTTGACTTGAAGCAATGACTTCTTCATACCAAGGACTTATCCAGAATAGCATGCAAAACTGGCCAGCTGTGGTTGAGTGACTACACCAGAAAGTACTGTGAAACTCTATAAGACAGAGAACCTGAGCAGAAGTTATTTGCTGTTACAAGTTAGTTCTGGGGAACACCAGGGTATGTAGGTTAGTGCATGTCTGAATCCATGTTCATTTCTGAAGGTTACTAGAGAACAACAGTGAGTGTCACATACTGAAACTGCTCTGAGGATGTCAAAGAGAAGGCAGTGAAGACAGTGATGAGAAATATTTCTTGTGGTATGTACTGAATGTCTACATGCCATGGAAATGTAACAGGAACTAAATTGGTAGGACAACTCCTAGTTTAGTTAATAATTAAAAAAATAATAAAGATGCATATTCACCCCTCTAGCCCAACACGACATTCAGAAGCCAGCAGATCATCTTCAGAAACTACTCTGATAACCATTGCTTAGAGAAAAAAAACAATGAAGCCACTGCATATTACTATAGTGCACGTGTATGTAGCACTTAGTCAGGTATGTTGGAAATACATTCCTGTTCATGAGATGTAAAATGAAGAACAGCACCATACACCATTAAGCACATGAATACCTAAAAAGATCATGTGCAATTTCCCTTGAAAGTACTAATCTGCATGCATTGATACTTCAGTTGTGGTAGGAGGTCTACATGCTCCTCTCTACCTGAGCAGAAATATAGTTCAACCTCAGCAGTAAGGAATTTCTCAGTAAACTTTATAACCTCATTCTAAACTTTGACTGTCAGTAAACAGCTTTTCAGAATGGCAGTTTAAATCAAGAAAATGTCATATGTGTAGCAACAGGTCCAATCTTTTCTGTAAATTGCTGTCTGTGATTTTCAGAAACATAGTAAATTGCTGGTGATTTGCAATGAGTCTCACTGAAAGGATAACTTGACTTTTGCACATTTAACAAAACATTCTTAAATTATTCATGCATATCATTCAATGTTTGGGCAATTTTGAGCATCATTGATTTCAGGAACCTGTAGTGTGCCTTTTTACTAGAAAAACATAAATCTAATATTTGACTTTTTGCTTCTCAAGTGTAAAACTGAAAGTCTATCCTGGTACCAAATATGTGTAATATATCTGATGTCATCAAGGGTAAGTGGAGAAGGTTTTTTCCAAACTCCCAATATATACAATTGTTCAGACCATGTTTGTACAGTACATCAGGTACCTCAGAGTTACTGGCATCTGCAATATGGTGATCCACAACACTACACCACCCATGTCCCTTTTTAAAAACACAGTGAAGCCCAGATTGTCTTCCATGAGTCAAACACCTAAGCCATGGCTTTCTGGAATGCAAGGGATAAAAGAAATACATAGAGGTAAAAGACTCATCTTGGGGTGAAAAACAATGGCATGAATTGGAGCTCAATGGAAAAAAAACATCAGAGCAAACTTACAATGTTGGTAGATGGATGAGGTTGGACCATGGCTGGGAAGAGGTTTAGTTTATTTATGGAAGGACAAAGAAGAAGTCCTGAATATACAAGATGCCTCTGGAGAGGCAGCAAGACTCACTGAGAGACAGTTTCCTTCCCAGCATTGCCACTGGGGCAGTGTCTTCAAAGGAGACTCTCCATCCTAGCCCATGGGAGGCCTGTGCTAAACCTGTGACTGCACCCCTGAAAACATATTGTGGATGTCAAGATAGCTTTACATCACTGCTCTCTGGGGGTTTCCTCGTCAGAACAGGAAACAAACCCCACTCTCTCCTTTGAGGTTACTTTGCCCACAAGTATCTTGCTTTTCATTTTGTATAATCCATATGATTAAGGTTTCCATGCATTTTTTCTTTTGCCATGTCAGTTTATACAATCTCGGCAGAAATCTAAGAACTCTGAAATTTCAACGACTCACAAAATGAAAACCTGCTTATTTTTTTCTCCTAAAAATGGTATTTACCAGCAGCCCATACAGAAAAATGTGCAAGCACTATGTTTGGTTGTCAGTACTATGAATAGCTACCATGTCATACCTTTAGTTTATCGTCCTGCAACTTGTAATCTCCTGTGTTTCTTTTCATCTACAGTGTAACCTGACTTAAGCAGTCACTCAGTGGACTGAAAAAGTAATCTATTAAGGCAAGTGGAATTACAAGCAAAATGAAGTGATAATTCTGCTAGAAAAAACACAACCCTGTGAAATATTAGATCATACTTATTCAATGCACCAATGTATATTACTGGTGGCAAAACATTTAAATACAGAAACACATTTTCAGTTCCATGCTATTAAAGGGACTCAAAATGCAAGTACTAAATTAAAAGACAATCTATGTCAGAAAAATTATTTATTACAATATTTAAAACCTTGGTGATGTGATGTAGCAGGACAAACTGTAATGACTAAGCCTCACAACACAAAAATCAACATATTGTGCAGTCTTTTTCACATAAACCTAATAATGACACTAACAGAATACAAATTTCTTCACTTCTAAATCTTTTTTGGATTCTAAGAGTGGCTTTAATACTTAGTGGTTTTTTATTCTTCTTTATAAGGACAATTTGGTTTTTAAAGTACTGAATGTTTCAGAGATGCACTGAAATAGTAAACTAAAGCAGATGTTTGCTTAAAAAAAAGAAACATATAACACAAATTTCATACATCTACATAGCCTTCCCTGACTTCTTTTGACTGCAATTCATTGAATTCCTCTCACCTCCTATTATCTACTGGGAGAAGTTACAAAGCGAAAGCACAACAGAATCACAGAAAAGGTGCCACAATAATATATACAAGATCAATACAGACAAATGCAGCCTAGATTACTTGAAAAGGCTGATAAGAGACACTATTGGGCAATATTGTAACGTGCATAATATACAAACAGAATGACATAGCTAGACGAACACATAGCACTCATTTAACACATTGTATATCAAACCTTAGAATTTCAACTTCATTGCATAAGACAAGATTTTGGTACCTGATAAATTCCTCGGGGTTTTCTTCAGCTTTTATATCAAAGCCCCCTCCCCTTCTCAAACTTTATATATGAGAAGTGGAGAGGTCTATGGATTGCCTCTTATTTTAATGCTGATCCTGCAAACTACTTAAATGCATGGTAAGCATGTGAGTAATTTTATTGAGTTTAATGAGACCACTCATGCATTTTAAGGTAATCTTGTGTCTGAAGCAGCAGAAAAAGCCCCCATACAGAAATCTAAGCAGTAGGAAGACACAATGCTGCAGGACAATTACCACTGTAATTTGCACACACTACCCATGTGCTTTAGGTTACTGCAGCTCATTGGAGGGGTGATGCTCTCCTTGCCTTTCTGAAGCAGAGTTTGTGCATATTAAGAATTCTCAATAAGGGACCATACAACAACACACAAGCTTTGGATATTGAGGTCCATGAATACAAATAAGTTAATTTTTAATAAATCTCTGGAACTGCATGAGCCTGAAAAAACTTTAAAGCCTATAAAGGATTCAGAAAATGCACATGCACTGGTTCAAGGATCATTAATCTATCTTTAGTCTCAAAGCAAACAGAAGAAAAACGACTTAAAAACGTGCTTGAGATCCAGCAAAAGCAGTATAATTGATGTCAGTCAATAAAATTTCTTAAGACATTAGTACCTGTTAAACAAACTATTTAATTGCTTCCAGAGGTTAAATGCTGAGTTGACAGGAGCTGCAAGAATGTAGTATCTATACTATAAGATCTATAAGGCATTCACAAAACATTCTTATTAAAAAAAAATTGAATGGCAGTACTTTTCAATGGACTGAAAATTAAATAGATTGAAAATGAGCTAATTACCATAGTTTTCAATGGAAAATCATAGCTGAGTAAGGGTGTTTCTAGCAGGACAACCTTGGGATTGATGCATGTTCTGATGTTACTCCACATTTTCATCAGTGATCTAGAAGTACATACAAAATCCCTGCTTGCAGCGCATATTTTTGCAGATGACACAGAGGGAGGAGGGTAAATAATGAAAAGGCAGGCAGCTGTGCAGGGCCATCTGGACTGCTTGGTAAGCTGGGATGAGTGAAACAAAATCCATTAAACTACAGGCAGGCACAAGCAAAATTATAAAGCCTGGAAACAGGAAATACAAGTCATGACACAGATCTGTAAACTGCATTCTAGAAAACAAAATGTTTGGATAAAAGTTAATATGATCCTGGAATGTTTAAGCCCAGCTACAGATGTAAAAAGTGATCTTACTTAGACATTCAGAAATTAATATTCTAGGATATTGATGGTATTACTAAAATCTAGGAACGTTTCAAAACTCTCTAAATACCTTTTAAAACCATTTGGTTATTTCATGTATTATAACAAGGTAAATTTATGTCCCAAGCATATTTTAAGATGTAGACATTTGCACAAAGATTAGCATGTTGTATCAGAGTAAAGTAAAGAGTTTTCAAAGAAAATTATGCCACAAAATGATTTGAATTTTTATAGGAAATCGCAATTCTAAAACTATTATATAAAGTATATTTTAAACTAATCAGGTAGACAGTTGATTAATAAGAATAAAATATATGCAAACTAAACCTAAAATGCATAAAAATATCAAGAAAATTAATTAAAATTATTAAGATTATTAAGAAATTTTGGCTTTTCCAAATTATTTGTTTGCACTGATTGTGCTAATATTCTGAGAGTACAGTAATTTCACGATTATAAGCCACTCTATTTTGACTAAAATTTTAGTCCGAACCCAGAAGTGCAGCTTATAATCAGGTGCAGCCAATATATGGATGAAGTTCAGAAATTTGCCGACCTGGAAGTGCGAGCCCACACGGCCCCGAGCCGAGCCAGTAAACACCGCAATCCTGCAATTCTGTTACTAATTGGCAACTTTGTGAAAGTTGCACGCGGATCCTCGCTGCGAACAAAAGTGCAGCTTATAATCAGGTGTGGCTCATATATGGACAAAGAACGAAATGTTGCCGACACCCGGACGTGCAGTTTAAAATCAGGTGCGGTTTATAATCGTGAAATTATTGTACATAATATCTATGTGCCAAGAATTTTTAAGAATAATAATAGCTACTTCATGTGAAAAACAAGACATAAGGATAGAAGATACCCTGAAGCAAACAAAAGTTCCAAATCAGGGAAGATGTGAAGCATATGAAAATGGTCCCAACACAGCATGAACTACTCTGAAGTTAAACAATGCTAAAGTGTGTTTGAGATGAAGATTTAGTGAAAATCAGTTCCTTCACAGTTGGACATGTACGTTGATTTTTCCTCACTGACTACAGTCTTTTATCCAACAGCCCACCTTTGAAGTGGAAAAAATAAGAGCACTTGTGAATACCCTGATAAGAGATAAAGAAACATCAATTTAGTCAAGATGACATGGATCAAAAGGAAAATAATCTGTCCTGGCAAGCTGGCCAGTAGTTTGGTCATATCTGATCAAACTGAGGAAAATTACTAAACTGCATAAAAAAGAAAGCTGAAAGATATCATTGATAATTCACAGAAAGTAAAAGTAAAATTATTCAACTCTTTTATATCTGCAAATAAGTAATCAGGGGTCGAGGAATAACAACTATGCCCCTTGAAGCAGAACTAGACAGACTTCAGTAGGCAGTACAGAGAGATTGAACGGTTTCACCATAAAATATATCCAAGTATTCAAACATTTTTGAGATAAACAAGGAAAATCTTCAGCCAAAACTTCCCAATCAAACATGAGGGAAAAAAAAATGGCTTCAAGCATGCAGAACAGTAACACAATAACACAGAGCAGCAATCCTCAGCAGATGGGTATAACACATTCTCCCCCTGGAACAGAACACCTCATTCAAAACAACATTTTAAAGATCATCTACATGCTCTCTAAAGATATAAGCAGAGAGGGAATCTAAGTGTACAGAATGCAATGCTGCTGTGACACAGAGACAATCAAATTACTCCCAAGCAGCATTTGCCCTTGGAAGACAGAGTTAGTCAGGCACTGCTGCCATCTCTGTGGCTTCTCTTCCAACATCTCTGCCTTCCCCATTCGACTGAATAGGTCGAGAAGGCCCAGCATCATTTCTGCTATACTAAAGCCACTCAGACAATAAACCTTCTAGCAAAGCAAAGGGCAGGAGGGCAGCTAAATCCCCCATAGGATTTTCTCACCCTTTCCCCATTAATCCGAACTGAAGAAGTCTGCTCAAAGGAATTCTGATACTCATGAATAATAAATTCAGTCACATCATCAACATGAGCAAGGAATTTCCCTGAAGGACAGCTGAAAAAGAAAGGGAGTATAATAACCTAGACAAGGAACAATCCCTTCAATTCCCTTGTGCAATTGAAAAGGAGTTCTCAAAGCCTATTCACCTTATAGAGGTTAAATAAATTATTAGATGAAAACCAGATTTAGGAGGTAAACTTGCTCCAAGATTCAAACCACAAAGATTAAGAGAATACTTCCTATGACCCTGCAGAATCAAAATCCTTCTTCTAATTAAGACATTTTAACAACCCAAACATAAAGCATTCTACAAAAGAAGAAAGGATTGCCAAAACAGACATGTTGGAAATACATTTAAGGCTTATTCAAGGTTATGCTAGAGTTTTTTGTTTCCTGAAGCTTTCAAAAGAAATTAATACTGGGAGTAAAGGCAGGGACACAGCCATATTGTCCACCTAGAAAGAACCACTTAACAGAGCTGAAGTGAATTTTTTTTTCAAACAGAGGCTCTTTCCAAATACCTGGTGAAAGTCAGTTTCAGGTAGGAACACCACAGTTACAAGGTTTGTAAAAATCAAAGGCAAAATTACAACACCAGACTCCTGGACAGAAGTAATTTAAAGAGGATGTTAACAATGAAAGTTCAGGATTATGTACAGCTAATGACAAGACACTAGAAAAGAATGGAGAATAAGGAAAATTCTGAGTGGGTATAGAGGATCTGTGTAGTAAGGAAAAATCTCCTTGGCTGTCAAATATATATCTGTGAAAAAGGAACCAAGCTTTCTCCCTTGCTTTTCCTCTAAATTAGAGTTTAGGTATCCCAAATGATGTAAGCAGTCACCTGGATGACACCTAGAGATGAAAAACAATAACCTGCTTCTTGAATTTCTTTTCCAGTTCAAAAAGAAAAGCCCATGTTAACACATCTATCTAAGTAGTATCTACAGAGGGGTCTGGATAGGTTGGAACAATGTGCCTAGACCATTTTTATGAGGTTTGACAAGGCCGAGTGTGGGGTCCTGCCTTTGGGTCACAACAACGCCAGGCAGTGCTTACAGGCTGGGGCAGAGTGGCTGGAAATCTGCCCAGGGGAAAAGGACCTGGGAGTGGTGGTCAACAGCTGACTGAACTTGAGACAGTGTGTGCCCGGTGGCCAAGAAGTCCAATGGCATCCTGGCTTGGATTGCTTGGATTAGAAACAGCTTGGTGAGCAGGACCAGCACAGTGATTGTCCCCCTCTACTCAGCACTGGTGAGGCCAAACCTTGAGTACTGTGTTAAATTCTGCAGCATTCAATTCAAGAAGGACATTGAGGTGCCGGAGGGAGTCCAGAAAAGGGCAGCAAAGCCAATGAAGGATCTGGAGCACAAGTCTAATGAGGAGCTGGAGAAAAAGAACTTCAAGGGGGACCATATCACATTCTGTAACTACCTGAAAGCAGACTGCAGTGGGGATCAGTCTCTTCTCCTAGTTAACAAGTGACAAAAGGAAATGGCCTCAAGCCATGCCAGGTGAGATTTATATAGGATATTAGGAAAAACTTCTTCACTCACAGGGTTTTCAAGTATTGGGACAGGCAGCCAGGGAAGTGGTGGAATCACTGTCCTTGGAAGTGCTCAAGGAATGTGTCCATGTGGTCCTTGGGGACAGGTTTACTGGTAGACCTGGCAGTGTGATTGCACTTGATGACCTTGGAAGTATTTTCCAACTTTAGTGATTCAAGGATTTACAATTATGAGGTCCCATAAGAAATATGCAGTGTGCTTAAAAATCCCATAAGATTCAGCATCAAAATTTATGAAAATAACTTTTTCAGATTCTACTGTCATCAACAACAAATGCCTTATACTTTCATCAAGGTCTAGGAGTGTCTCGTGCAAATTATTACAAAAAAACTTGCTTAAAATTACATTTTCTTCTTAACAAGCATCGTCTTCTAATGGACCAAAAAACAAAATACGAATCAGAATGAAACTCCCTTCAAAACAGTCAAACTGTTGTCAAACTAGACATCAATTAAATACAGTAATTTCACGAACACAAGCCGCAGTAATTAGACAAAAATTTTGGTGGAAACCCGGAAGTGCGGCTAATATTTGGGTGCGGCTAATCTATGAACAAAAATGTGATATCTGCCCTTACCTAGTATCATACCAGTCCAGTCCCGAGCCGAAACAGTTTGAAATCCATGGTTTCCTGTTGTTCCGACGATGAACCAATCAGAGAACAGCTTATTGCCTGCCTGTGGATGGCGGCTTTACTGAGGGGCGGGGGTTGTTATCGGGGTGAGTTACCTCGGCGAGTTACCTCGGCAGTTCGATAAAAGTGTGTGATATTTCTCTGCACTTTTTAAAGTGTTTTCAGTCTTGTGCGGCTACGGGGCTGGCTGGGCTCGCAGGGAGAGGGCTGGGGGAGCCTCTCTCCCTGCAGGGAGAGGGATGAAGTGGGTGATCGGCTCGCAGGGAGAGGGCTGGGGGACCCGCTCAGCCCGCAGGGAGAGGGGTAGAACGGCCACTCGGCTCACAGGGAGAGGGCTAGAGCGGCTGCTCGCCCCACGGGGCTGCAAGGGCTACAACGGCCGCTCGTCCTGCAGGGCTGCGAGGGCTAAAACGGCCGCTCGCCCCGCGGGCTGCGAGGGCTACAACGGCCGCTCCCCCCGCGGGGCTGCGAGGGCCAGAGCGGCCGCTCCTGTGCCAGCACGGAGATGTGGCTCCGCTTGGAGCTCAGCTGCCTGCCCGCGTGGCTGAGCGGCTGATTAAAGGCAACGCGGATCCATTGGGAATGCTCGCAAAATGACCACACTATTGTTCCTGTCTTTTTCGGCTTGTAAATAAAGGGTGTGTCTTTTTTCACTTGGAAACAATGTTTCCGAGGTCGGCAGTAAGCCAGTAAGCCCCGGTGATCCCGCGATTGTGTTACTAAATGATGACTTTGTGAAAGTTCGCGGCGAACTAAAGTGCGGCTAATATTCCAGGTGCGGCTTATTTATTGACAAAGACATCAATGTTGCCAACACACCGGATATGCGGCTTATACTCCGTGCGGCTTGTATTCGTGAATTTACTGTAATTAAATCTTCATTAGAACACTGATGAAATGACAGATTTCCCCATAATTAGGAAGAAGTACTTACTTAGCAACTTTCAAAACTAAAATCCCAAAGGATACACTACAGCAGTAAAAACACTGTATAGAAATTTTATCAAAAAACATAAGCTTTACCTTAGCAGGCAACAAATAGATCTGGTAGTAGCACTAAAATAAGTATATTGCTTTACATATGGGTCAAAATCTCTACACAGCAGTCACTCATCTCAGTAGCTAGAAGTTGCTGGATAGACAGCAGATGTGGTTGATCTAATGTCTAAACAAGAATGTGATTAAAGAAATAATCAAAATATCTTTCACTGCAGTTTTATCAGAAGGGCATCACATTTGCAAAGAAAAAAATGAAATACCAGCAACATTTCTACGTTCTAAAAAATTCTTCCCATTTCTACAAAAAAGAGCATAACAATCACCTCAAATGTCAATAAGTAGATAAAATAAATCCCTGAGTAACAAAATCTAGGTTCACCCTTACCTGCAGATGAATGTGTCATACTTGTTTACAACTAAACCACAACTCAGGGAAATTTCCTTTCCTCACTCCTTGAACAATTCATCTTATTTCAAAACCACAAGGTTAGAATAGATGACTAGATGGTCCTTTCTGCTCTTGTATTCTCTCATTCCTTATTCTGTACGTTCTTGGTTCTACATGTAAATACCCATGACTTTTTCAGGCCTTCTGCTATGGGCTTCAGACACAAACCTTAGGTATGCAGGATTTACCCTCTCTGCAGCTCTAGCTATTGCAGCATGTATTCCTGAATCACAGGAATACTTTTCCATATCCAAATGTCTCTTTGGAAAAATGTTGCAAGTGACTTGAGTTACTTACCTCCTTGCCATCAGCCAACACTTTAGGGTTTTTCATTTTAAAAAACTTCAAGATCTAGAAATTAAGCCAATGAACTCTAACAAATATGACTGTGATGTTTGTATTAATAAATTTATCTGTACAGCTCTTAGATAAGTAGATCTATCATACCCATTATTCCCAGAACTATTTAATATTAATGGTATTAAATGGATTATTAAAAAAAAAACCCACAGAGATATTACCTCAGTTATTTAAACCAATGAAGAAGATGGTATCCTCCACTCCAGATATCAACATTAGAATTTTGCATCATTTGGGGTTATAAAGAAAACCAGTTCTGATTGAAACACCTATTTTAATGATGTTCACTGTATATAATAAATTGAACCACTGTAAATGTCTGAAAGGATATAAAATTCAATGTTTGCATCATCTGGAATGTACTCCTGATTAAGTTGTTCAGCAGTGGGATTGTATCACATAAACAAACTAATTAACATCAGAATGACACATTTTGCAGTTTCACTGCTATTTATCTGTGTCCCATTTATTCTATATAAGTTTTTTTCCCAGAATGATCTTATGCTCAAATAGTGCCATGAAGATAGTGCATGGTAATTCTCTTTTCCAGAATAAGCATATTTTTCATTAGACCTTACACAAAGCAACACCTTTACGCAGTAGAGTGAAACAGACTGAACATCAAATTAGTTTTGGAACATGAAATCTGGAACATCAAAGTCTCTTCAGCTTAACAGCCACAAAGTCTCCTCAGCTACAATAGATTCACACATTTCTGCTCTTCAATTTCCTTCTTTTCCTTTCTTTTTTTTTTTTTTTAAGAGAGAACATATTAACTCATCTTTTGTAAGTCACCTCTTTTGTCTGAGAAATTTAAATTGCAAATAAAAAGAAAATGTTATTTTCCATAGCTTCATCATTATGAATTCACAGTTCATAGCTAATTCTTCTCTAACTTCACATGGAAGGAGTCATTATATTCTATACAGAAAGTACCACACACATTTTCAGCTCCTGCACGTACTGATGTCAGCCTAACACAGCATCAAAAAATACTGTTTGCAAATACCATTGAAAGGCACCCCAACAACACGTTAATCTATGATTAATGGTACCTAACACCAGCCAAGGCCAGAGCTATTATTTTGAAGTGCTGAAATGTTGTTTCTGTTCAATATTACACTGCATAACTTCACAGTAAATTGGTTTCCAGGTTTATTGCCAAAGTAATTAAAAATTCAAAAGACTGCTGTTTGAGCAGAACATTATGGAAAAGTATTAAATACAATTGAACCTGGAGATTATTTCTTTTTATAGTGAGAGAGCAGCAGGATGGGAGGAGCAACTTAAATAAGGAAGGTCATATTAGAAGTCCATATTTTAGCAAACACATTTCAGTGGAACCTCTGCTGTGGGAAAGGGCACAAGAAAAACCAAAAGGAGGAAAATTATTCTAAAACCTCTTTGTTAAAAAAAACCCAAAAAATTACTTCTGAGAGCTGGTTCAAAGAAAGGGTGAAGGCCAAGGGAGTTAAATGGATTATATGATTCAAGCATTAAAACTTACATTTGGTCTGGTTTTGCTTTATATTATCTTAACTCCATTTACTAAAATACTATTTGATTAGCATTCCTCCTTTTTTAATGTCAGAGAAGATTCTGCAGCATTACTTAGAAAACAAGAATTTTTTAAACCCTTTGGGAAAAATAAGGTAGAGGAAGGAGAAGGTGAGAGAGTCCAAACCTCAAAGAAACAAACCCAACCTTTGCATCAGGTTTAATTTCTGCAAGTTGAATTTTACTAGTGCATATGCTTGGAAGAGATTATATTTAACTACTTCTATAAAATTAGTAATTTGTAATGCCTAGAAATTGCAGAAAGCCTACAGCCACATCCAGTGCTTCAGCATGATCAGTCACAGTGCACATCTCAGCTGGTAGCAGCTGATGGCATTACCTGGAGCAAACAAACACCCAGTAGTGAGGAGAATTAGAAGTGTGTAGTCTCCCAAGAGAGATGGTGATCTGATGATGTGATGATGAATAAGAGGTGTGTGGGAAGAAATTCTCAGCTGAGCCACACACGAGTGTATACGCTCTGTACAGCAGCAACACACTGTTATTATTCTTGCTTTGCTCACAGTGAAGGCAATGATTTGTGTTCAGCTGAAAATCCATCAGTTGAGCAGACAGCACGAGTTTTGTCTGTAACAGAGATCTAATCTCTACCAACAGTGAGCAGCAATGACAGCGTTGTCTCCCCTTTGCTGTCACACAGCTGAACAGTAAAACCCCACCTCTGCACATCCAAAATTTGCTGTCAGCCTCCCAGGAGACTTCACTAGGGTCCCCTATTTTCTGTGTCCCTTCACACCTTCTGGGGAGAAAAGCCAGAAACACTTCAAGCTCCCCAGCTGGAATGACAGTCATGATGAAATGTTTAAGACTCTTAATCAAGAATGAGGTTTTGAGTCTTCAACTTGTTTTCATTTTTTGAATTTAAACACTCCTACCCAAAACAACCCATGGAAACGCACTTGGGTTTTTTTATCTTGACAGAGGTTTGTTTCCATAGATCAAAATCAGTCGAATAGAAGAGTTGTGTCCATTATTAAGGCTTTGTAACAGCTTTAGATCCTCTTCAGTGTCCTTATTATTAAAAAGCTTCTCCTGGCCTCCAACCAAATCTCCTTTGCCATATGCTCAGCAAATTATTTCTTGCTCTTCTTCCCAGAGGATATGAAAAAAAACCCTTCCTCCACATTAAAGTCACTTACATGTGAATAGATGCACAATGACCTATCCTCTGCTTAGACTAAGGAAGTCCTTTATCCTCCATCTATTGATTTTCCATATAGGTTTTATGGATGCTGCCAACTTCGCCCCTGAGCTTTTTGGAGTGGTTAATTCTATGGAGCTAATTATGATGATAATTAAACCAAAATAATGGTCTCTGCTTTCTCACTTGCATCAGCACAAGTTAGAAAGAGAATCACTTTTTCTTTCATATTGTTAATGTAATTTCAACCAATGCTCTCATTTCACATTTAAAAAAAAGACACAAGCCCAAGCATACACCATAACATCTCTATTAATACAAATTAGCATTGGTTCTGAGCTTAACTTACTCTATTTGAGATGATTAGATATAATTGCACAACAATTAAGGATTGACTGACATGCACCAGATGGAATAAATCCAATTTCACAAGTAGCCAGTAAAAAGTCCACATAATTAACCCTCATTCTGATATACAACATTTTGTTTGGAAAAGAGCACTAGGTTTCCAGTCTGTCAGCATTTTAATAAATAAATTATTAGTCCATTTTCTCCTCAGATGGAAGAAATAATTATTTTTATCAGATAATGCTATCCTCCAACCACAGATCCATATAATAATTTGGCCTATAGTTCTGTCTCCAGTTCAATAAAGCTGGATAGGAACCCTACAAACTTTGATCATCCATTGGCCAAAGTACATATTACTAGGAAAAAACACACGAAAAAACACTATTTCATTAAATGACATAAGCAAAACTTCCTTTGGCTTCAGGGGAAAGGCTAATGAACTTGGTGCCACAGGCACATCAGAGAGCTCACATTCATTCAATATGTAAAACTAAGGACAAGATAATAAACATAAGCTGTTTAGAAGTAGTTTCCTACTGAATATATGAGTGTGTGTCAGGCAAATCCTTAGCCAAAAAGAATTAGAAGAGTCTGACATAGAGCTCAATTTTGAGAGCAAAACTTAAATCCAGAATGAGGCATGGTTCATGGCAAAGAAGCATGCCATGGAAAAGCCATCCAGGACAAGCAGAAATATCACAGAAAAATAAAAGAGCTCATCAACACTCCCCAGTTGCTTAGGTAAGGTATATGAAACAACAGGAGAAGTGTACAATACCACAATGCTGCTATACATTTACCAAATAAAGGTTTTAACACTTGGGAAGTAACACCAGTAACTCACAAATACGAAAGCAGCAGAAAAATGGTCTATAAAAAATTGGAATAGCAAATGATAAATACAAATGAATACAGCCATTTTCATACTGCATCTGAAATACTGGAGGGATGTTGATGCCTGGAAATGTAAACAAAAAAATCATTAACTGTACACTCTAAACAGAGGAAGACTCCTTTGTACAGGGGTACATAACATCTGTATTGCTGCAGATGGAGGGCTGGCTTATACACATTAGAAATCATGTGGTCCATATTTAAGCACATACAAAACCAGAAAAACAGTTTGTGTTTTTGTGTATATACTTTAAATTGCCTGTACTCTGGAATGTGACAATTAGAACTTGTTTTCATTTAAAGATTCAGAATGAGATCAAAATGATTAATGAGCTTATATATGGATGCAGCAAGCTGCCATCCTGCAGTGGAGAATTAAAAGGTCATGTTATAATAACAGCTTTGTTTCTCTCATATGGAATGGTTAACACTAAAAATTATGTTTCCAATTTCAGGAAAGTAGTGAATGGAAAAAGACAGGCAAATGTCATTTATTTCATGTGAACAGTTTCACTGCTGCCAAAATCAGAAAAAAAATTTAATACAAGTAAAAAAGGTGCATATAGATATATTTCTTTTATTTCTGACCAAATACAATTTCTTTAGCCCAGAAAAAAAATATTACAATTTTATTAGCACATCTGTAATGTAAGTGAAAAAGGATCTTGACCTCTATGTTGTTTATAAGGCAGTTAAAGAGGAAAGAGTTGCTCATTAGATTTCTCCTGACAACAGCCAGCTGTGGGAGAGCTATGTTTATTTCCCTTTTGCACCCAAGATGACTTGAATCTATATCATCCTTTTCCCAGGAGACTGCCTTAATCACCATAGTGTAGCTATTGGAGGGTGCTTAGTTTATCAAGAAAATTATAACTGAAGGTAATTGAAGGGAAAATGTTTCAAACTTTCACAGTAAATAGGCCTACATTACCTATGTCCTTCTTATTCTCATTAAAATTTTTCATTAACTGCAGTGGAACTTTCTGGCAGAATTCAACAGTGAATATTCAAAGGAGATCCTCCTCTCCACTTCAGAAATAAGATCTGAGCAAAATTTCAGCAGTGGTGGGTTTATATTACAACATTTGAAAAGTCTGTCTGCATTGTATGCATACTCCATGGGCAGGTACTGAATTAAAATTACCATTTTTTATTGTACCAAATTAGATTTTCAGAAGTGTTCATGATTGAAGACTTAATAAACTGATGAGACTTCAACCAAGAGCTAACTCATTCTGGTCAGAGCAAATACAAATATGGTAGTGCTTAAAAACAAACAAACCAACAGAAATCAGTCACCTGCCAGACAGCATTACAATTTTCCCTGATAGTATGTCAACAGAAGTTTAAAATTGTAATCAATCTGCATTCGTTTCAGAGACACAGCTTCTTTTTCTTTCTTTAATGAAAAAATAGAACAGTAGGAAGAAAAAGAAAAGCTAATATCACTTGCCAAGATTTCAATGCTGAATAAACAATGATACTTGGAAAGCTTATTATGGTGTTTGATTTCCCAGCCACACTAATGTACTCTGATAACAGCACTTTTCTATCATGTCTGACAGCACAGGAACATTTCTAATGGAAGAAATGATGAATTTTTTTAACTAGAATCTTGAATAAAATGTGAGTCCCAATTAAAGTTGGTGTGACATATTAACCAAATGGTAAATACCCAGGATTTTATGCATATGGGGCAAAAAGACCTTAGTCTCTTGAGGGCCTCATCATGTCTAGCATAATTTTTAGAAAGCCCAATAAATAGACTCAAAATACCATGATGTACTGAAAAATTTTCTTGATTCTGTCATTGCTAAGTTGATATCCATACTCATACCTTTGGCATACATAATTTATACAAGGGCAGTTAACTTCCATAGAAATAATTTTGTGTTTATCATCTTGTTGAGAAACATTTTTCAAATGACATTATAAACCACAAGATAAAAGTTCCACAAAAATGTTGAGATTAACTGAAGTATGCACAATAAAAAGGATTTTTGTCAACTGCCAAGTAGTATTTTTGCTACTATTTCTCTGCATTGTGATTTGCCATACAGGTTAAGTAAGAAGAACAAAAAGTGAAACACAGAAGTGAAACTGGAAGATGCAGGATTTCAATTCATACCTGCTGATTTATAAACCTCTTAACTGAGGATATGATCAGAATCCATTGCAAACAAATTCAAGGGTCAGACTTTGCTTCACTTCCTAGGTTGTTAGATAAATATATTACTCACACATAAAATATAATAGTGACCACAAAAAGAGACATGACCTAACTAAATAAAAGTATACAACCTCTATGTATCATAAGAATGAACAATTATTTGGCTATTCATCATTTCTATGCGTTGCTCTTCTGTTATCTAATAGATTTTTAAGTCAGAACATACCATTAGGATCATTTATTTTGATAATCTATGAAGGGTACTAATTTCTTTATCAAGCTGTGACTTCTCATGAGCTACATATTTGAAGGAAAAATAAACTGTTGCAACTTCTCATTACAAAATTTTATCACCAAAGGAATCTATCACTGAAAGCTTAAATTTAAATGGAATTTCTACTGAGTAGATTAAATATTATTTCTTATTAAATTGGTTTCATCAGTTTTCTGTTTGTTGTCAACCAAAAGCTAGGAGTTGTAATGCTAGCAAGTACATAGCTCAAAAATGTTCCACTCTGAACTGAGTGGAGTAGACAATTCACAGAATCACAGAATGGGTAAGGCTGGAAGGGTTCACAGTGAGTCATCTGGTCCAACCTCCCTGCTCAAGCAGAGCACATTGCACAGGACTGCATTCTCTAAAAGCGTGGCATGAATTAACAGCGATGCAGCTCATATCACCAAATCTGCAACCAGTAACAGTGACATTTATTCTACTGATAATGCCGGGATCAGCCTGTGCCATGGGCATACTGTGCCCGGAATCATTTAAATGTGATAAATGTGGTAAACCAAGATCTGTATCATCTGTGTCCAGTTGGAGGATAAAAACTAGCAGGTCGTGCATGAAACTCCTTGCAGATACAAACATAACCTATGCTAACATAAGTGCTACCTCGAATGAACACACATCTCTTGATAATTCCAGCAAACATTTCTGCTCTAATCAGAGGATTGAATAAATTGGTGACCTAGAGCTCTGAGTGTCATATAAAGGAAAGTTTTACTCAGATGTGACAAAAGTCATCCTTTGCCATTTGTTCTTTTTTATAAAGAATTAACATTCTCACTGTGAGATCAATTTGCTCAAGAAGTTATTACATTAACCTTCTTAGTAATTTTCTTTCAAAGCAGTCTTGGAAATTCACACTTTTTACACACGCTTGAAAATTCAACCAAAATGACACTGCCTGCTTTTCAACAATCAAAAAGGACCTCAAATTTACAACTGAATACCTTCCCACCTCTTACCTGAGGATGGTACTTCAGAAGGCAACTGTAATTCAGATTCATTGCATTTATGTACTTCAAACCCGTGGCTATTTACTAGCAGGGAGAAGTTCAAACATTACAGTTCCTGTTGGAGAGAAACTCTGAATATCAAATTGTATGTTCAAACAAGCACATTTTTCCTCTGTGGTTCCAGTCTTCCAAAATCTGAGAGTGCTGCTGTTGAAACACCCTCCCATAAACCTGAAGAAGGATAAGTGACCTACCTTAGAGAGCCCGCCTACTTCCAAATAGAAGCAGATAATGAAAACATTCCAGGTGACCCACAGGGCAGTCCACACCGTGTACTGAACACAAAAAAAGAGAGAAAAATAAAACGTGAACATGAAACTACTTCATACTGAGCAGATCAATAGTAAAAAAAAATGATATCAATAAACATTGTTCTTCTGGGAACAGCCAAGAACAGAGAGTTCAGAAAAGGAGCTCCCCCTGCAGAAGTCCCCTAAGATCCACCGGAAATTACAAATTCAATATTCATTGTTGTACTAAATAAATATCAATAAAAAAGATTTATTCTTTACAGTTTTACACTATCCTACTGATATCAATTAAATTCAAAATGCTGACTGAAACACTGGTTTTGGGACAATTCTGAGTCATTTTTAAATCATAATTTAGCTCTTTTAAGGAAACTTCAGACAAGCAAAACACCTTAAATAAGTAAATATTATTGAAATAACATTTAAATATTATTAAGAAAGGTACAACAAAAAAAACCACCACCAAAGAAAACAGAAGATCTATTGATCTGTTAAGCTAGATTGTTTTCTTTTTAAACAAATAGGCAAAGTGTAAACCTGATCACAGCAAAAAATACTTTATTACATTAAAATTAGCTCACTACTTCTCCAAACCTTTTGCCATGAATCTGATCCTACAAAGCACACTTTACAGTTGAACATACCCATGCCTCTCCTGGGTTCTCCAGCATTGTATTGAACTCATACACCACCCACAGCATGGACATGACATTAATTCGTCTACTTTAAATAATCTTTTGTATTTTAACTGCCAGCACAACAGACTGGCACCATTTCTTTATGGATGCACTGTTTCCTGACATACAGCTGTACACTATTCCCAATGAACTCTCCACCTCAGCAGTTTTTCATCCTGATGGGCCAAGTGTTCGTGCAGTCAGTTCCACTGGAACAAACGCAGTGAGCAGCAGCACTGCCACTTTACACTGGCACACACAGAGCCTTCACAGAGAGAACTGCTCCTTAGAACTTTGGCAAATCTACTTAGCTGCGGCCAGATGAAGTTAGTACCTATTGTTTTGCTTCAATATAATCATTAAAGCTCCACAAACTGATCTATAATGCATTGCAGAAGTGCCATCAGTTTGGCTTTCTTGCGCAGTTTTGGGTTTTGTTTCCCTCCCTGTCATGCTAATGAAAGGTTCAGGTAAAAAGGATTGAATTTTTCCCCTCCTTGATTACTCCCCTCTACATAGGGCCATTTCTGTACACCAAAAAGGTCAACTGCTTTAATATAATTTCTTCTGAGGTAGATAGGCAGTTGGACAATGGCACAAGAAATAGGAACCAAACATTAAGAACCAAAACATTGGGCCATTTCTTCTGTCTTACAGAGAAGGGCAGTGTGGCAACTGAAGGCTGGGTTATTATAAAATAGGTAAAGCTGTTGTGGTCTATGAGCAATATGAGATCTGTACTGGTCATATGACACCTAGAGTATATCGCATTTTACTACATTTGTTGACTTTGTAGTAACTTGATGCCATCATCAACTACCAATTTCCTAACATTTATATTCAGAATATTACATGCAGAGAGTTCAAAATTAATTAACAACTCACACAACGCCAGTTGCACGTAAAAAGCAAAATCAAGACTTTTTGGGAGTATTCTCCTTTCTAGGAAAGAATTTTTTTTCTCTCTGTGAACTAAATCTGTCACCACAACAAAAGGAATTCTATTTGATCTGCCAGGCCAAGCCAAATCTGTTAATGGCCTCATTCTGGCCCATGAGCACCAATGCTATGCTGTGCAGGCAAAAACCGTCTGAGCCTGCTTTCCCAGGCTATGTTTTACATAGTTAGGGGCAGTTTGGTTCCTGATCCACCATGAGGTTTACTGAAAGAGAAGTGCAGGTGCAAAGCAGGTGTGCACCTTGAAACCCAGCTGCTGTGTATGGAGAGAATGCCTACACTCTCGCTGAACTGCAGAAATCTAAAATTGAGCTCCATTTGCTTTGTAAACACAATAATTACATTATATTCAGTAATTAGTACTATATATATTTTTTAAGTATGAAAGACACTGTCTTCTTGGATATTCAAGGAGAAAGTTCTTTCTTTGCATAGTTTTGTAGGTACTTAAGGAAAGGTTGTAAGACAGCAAAGGCAAGAAAGCAAAATTAGGAAATGTCAGAATTTGGTCTGTGCATGCAACATAATTTTTCTATTTTGTGGCTTTGCAATACAATCCAAACATAAATAAAATCATCATAGATGTATTTTTATTTTAAAGAATCTTACCTCTCCTAACACATTTTATGAACAGCTAGCTCAAGACTCCTTTTCTCCTTGTGGCTCAGACCCTGCTCTGAGGACAGAATAATAATTTCCTCATGAGGTTTACTGAGATGCTCATCGCTTTAATGTGTGAGAGCTGCACAAACATTGACTAATTTATTTTATGTTATAAGGGAATGATACAGCTCTCAGAATGCAAATGATGTTCTGATACATGCAGAGATTACATTCAGAAGTATTCAGACATTATAACCATCCAACTTGAGGTCCTTAAGAGTTCATTTTTCAGAATGCTGGAGGTTATACACTCAGTTTATAAACTCACTGTTCAGCTCCCTGTGGCTGAACGTGCAGCACTTGTGCAAATCAGACCACAAGGTCTCAAGACAAGAATCCAGAATGCAAGGGGAAAACAAAGCATGTGACAGATTTTGTTTTAGTGACTCACTTTGTGTCAAAAGAGGTTTCAGTGGTTGAAAGCAGAGATAAAACTCAGCTGCTGAGCATAGCCTTCACAGCAAAAGCAACCCTTTTCTTCTTGGTAGTTTCTCACTCTTCCCACTGTCTTCTGTTTTCTGAAAATCAGGTTTCTATTCTACATCTGTGATCACCAGAAAACCCCCCAATGTCTTTCCTTTCTACTGAAACTGAGGCAACAATATAAGAATGATTACGTATCTAGTTCAACTCTGCAAATATATAAAAGAATCATACTAAGACTGCACAGAAGGGCTTTAATAGCAACTTTCCTAAAATTTTTAGTGCTTCTTTCTCAAAAAATTGTAATAGTTTCTGACATTATATGCACTGTGTAAATTTATACGTATATAGCTTCTAGATTAAAAAAAAACCCCACCAAGTAATATTCCATTATGTGGCATCACACTAACACCTGCTTGAGTCATTAAGGGTGTAACTTTTAGACCCATGATGCAGATTTCTTATTTTTGCTAGCAGAGCAATAGCCCAAATTTCCATCCTCTGTGTGAAGGGACACATCATGCATGCTGGCAATTTTCTCTCAGTAGAAATGGTTAAGGTCTGAGACATCAGGTCCACACTGACCCTCAGGTTTCACTTGCCTCCCAATGCACCTAACCTGTTTCATGATCTGACCTGCCATTTAACCTCTCCCACTCCATGTCCTGAACATTATCCTGTCCATCCTGCTGGGTCTGCTCACTCTTGCTTCCCCACATCCTGCAATTCCTGCCCGGTTCTTTGGCCATCCACATTCTGTCCCCCTCAGCTCTGCTGGTCTCATACTCAGTGTCACAACCCTCACCATACCTGGCATGAAGAAGGAATTTTCCACATAGGTTGAATCAATAAGAAGAGTTGGTATTTTTATTTTATACCCCAAATGATGCGTCACTTAAAAATCATCTGGACATTTTTGTATCAGATCCCCTCTAGAGAAAGGACCTAGGACCAGGTCACAATCTTTGTTCATTTTCCCCCAGGATTCACTACATCTTTTCTTGCTTTTGGTCTTTTGGACTAAGGACTGTGAGGTGTGAGGAAGTGTTTCCTCACTGTGAGGTAGGAGGGAGTATTTGAAGTCTTACCAATAATGTGGAGGGAGTAATCACTAAACCTTACAGGTTAAACATCCAAATATCCCCTTTCATAATGTCAGCCTCTCTATAACAGTGAGATTTCTATATCTCTTCACTCTACAATCATATTGAAATCAATGCAGAGATACATTTCATATATCAGTGAAATACAAACCTTTCTAGAGTTAAAACATTTGCATTGGATGGACACAACGTCACAAGAACAACTGGTTAAGGTAAAAGAAAAAAGGGAATTTTCCAAGATTGACTATTACAAGGATTGCGGGATAAGTTTAACTTTAATGAATAAATTATCTCAAGTATATTTAAATCTGAAGTGCAGCAACTACTCTGACAGTATCATTCATGGCATTACAAGGAATGAATGTTGGCTCAGGGATACTTCAAGGGAAAGGAACAACTAGTGAGTTGTCAAATTATCCCCCTGCAATACCTGACATCAGTACTTGCAGAGCCTTATTAGCCATATTTATGAAAGATGGCAAGGGAAGTGACATAAATCAGCACAATGGAGCAGTCACAACACAGGACTTGCCAGGAAGGATATTCAACGAGTAATTTTGGATGCCCAAATATTTCACATGTGTTTTCACTGTCTGTACAACATTTGCTTGAATAATGAATAAAGTATCCTATACAGCCTTTATTCTGCTGTTCTGGTTTTTTATTTGTTTGGGGTTTTTTAAAAGAAACTCTTTCCTGGATTTCCAACTATATATCATAGTATTTAATGAAACACATTAAGGCACATAAAGCAGAGATTTCCACCACAGATTTTCCCTATTTAAGTGTATTATTTTCATTTCTCACTATTTATTAACACTTTTTTTTCAGCTTTGAGCCTGGCTTTTGCAATTTTAGCTATATGACTCATCATTCAGAAGCCTTTTGAAGTTCCAAATCAGAAGTAGCAGAGGGAGAAAATCCCAAATTTTAACAAGTATCCTGTTATCATCATTAATCAATTTTAACAGCCTGAAAATCTTGCTGGTGATAGCAAGATCTGTTAAGAAAGGAAAAGCATGAACGATGAAATGGATCATAGCAGAGCTCTGAAGCTTCATGACAAGGGTGCAACAGCATAGTTAGAACTGAAATTCAGCTGCTTCTTTCTTCTTTGTAAATGTTTGGGTAAGTTTCAAATGAGCTAATATGGGAAAACCAGGAATCAGCTCTGCACTTTTATGCCCCCTGGGAGCTTCATACAGATTTATTTCAGTCACAAAATATTCAAATACTGAAAATAGCACATCCGCTTAGTGACAGGACAAATTGTTCACAACATTTATCTAAATTACTAATTAATACAAAACCTATTATAAATAATTATTGGATTTAAACTAATTAGGACACTTGGAGTTAGTGTCTCTGTTTCATAAGCTCTGAGGACTTGGAATTTTAAATATGAGCAAGTAAAATTCCTGATTTATTTCAGAATCCATATAGTCCTGTATCTGAGGGACTGTAGACAGTAAACATGAAGCACTATCTTTAACTACTTGGAATAAGAATTCTACTCAATAGAGATGCCTCATGTATCAACCACTGCACAGCAGATGATCTTAGATAGTGGGACATTTTTTTTCAGTAGAAAGCTCTCATGACAAATTTTATATCACTCAAACTAATTTCCTTATTCAGACTTTTAATCTACAATGGCTATGCTTATGGTGCAGCTCATGTGGTCACTAAATCCTAGTGATAAACTGGCCAGCCTAGGTGCAGGGCAGGGGAAGAGTCAGAAGCATGCAACTGCAATTGTTTTTACCAGTTTCTGCTGCAGCCCTTAATGAACTCCTTGGCTCTACGTACCTGCAACAAAGCCTGCTCAATTGTGCCTGCAGAAGCAGTTTCATATTTGACTGCAGTACAGATGTGCTTCAAGTTATGGTCCTACATGTACTACATTTATTCACTTACTTTCCCATTCCTTACATAGTCTAAAATTTGAGAAGACAGAACATGACACATGCAGCATAGGATGACAAAGTGAAAGCTTTTGTGTGACTTCACTTGTCAGGAAATCCTTCAGGCACAGACTTCATTGCACAGAAGACAGATTAAAAACATTCTCTTGAGGTTAAACAATAGTTCTAGAGCTGGTCAGCTGAAGTCAAGATCACCACCAGAGTATGACAGATTATCATGAGGACAGTTTGTGTGCACAGATTAATTTCCTGGAGACAGTTTATGGAAGTAAACCATTGTATCTAACATGATTTTCTATTTACTTCAGTTTTTTAATATTGTGATAGGATTATTTGGATTAGTTAAGCTGATTTCCAGGGAAGTCTTCTGGAAAAGACAATGGATACTAAGCATAATTTTCTTGAAGCAATTAGTTACTTTTCCAGTTAAACTGGATTAAACGATCTAAATCAGAAGCTTCATTAACCAGAGTACATAAGGCAAAATATTTCTTCAGCCACAGACACAGCACCAAATTCTTGGGATACCAAGCACTAACAAATCCAAAGACTTAGATGTGGCAGAAAATGGACCTATGAACACGGAAGTCCATGAAGCTCCTCCATAAATTTAAAGTTTAATTCACTACTCAGAGCCTTGGCAAGAATCTCTCTGCAATGTGCTTAATACTGAAATTCAGGACACTACTGAAGATTTGCACTACACAGACTTTAAATTTAATGTCAGCTGTAAAAGTTTACAGGTGGGCTGTCACTTATGCCTAAGTGAATAAAGCTAGCATGCAGCTGCCACTGCTAGGGGTCTTCACTGTCGGTATCACTGACACTTTCTGGGGACAGTGGACAAAGCTGAACTGTGGTTGGCACAGCCCTAGGAAGCCCAGCTTCTAGGCAGCATGTGTTGATATAGACTGGAAGATACTTAGACTATGCTCAACAAGAACTTCAAGCTGGTGTAACCCTGCACTGCTGCAGAAAGACTCCATGCACTTTTCTCCTTCCTCTGGCTATTTGTTCCCTACACTTAAATTAACACCAGTAAAGAAAATAATTCCCTTTAACCTGGATCTGTTGTGGTTTGACAGTTAACCAAGTGATTGAACTGGTACCTGTGCTGGGGCAAACACAGGGAAAGCACAGGGACTGAAGGAAGCAGCTGAGCAAAGGCAGTACTGCTCATGCTGGCTTGAAGTACTCACTGACATCAACCTGAGAGCAAGGCTAGGCAGGAGACTGAACTGATAAGTTTGGAGCTAGTAACAAGAGAAGTCATGCAACTGCTCCTTTCCCCTCCACCTCCACACTGCTGTTCATAAATACACAGTTCCAATCCCTGTCTTATGCCAACCCTGGCAACCCCTGGAACCTCACAGACTGGATTCAGGTCACCAGTTTAGCAAAAAAATCTCCACTTTTTGCTAGGTTGGTTTTCTGACAGCTTAGAAATGGAACTGACATACTGACAGGTCCAGTTAACTCCTGCCAGAAGTGGGAAAGAGGATCTGGGGAAAGTGTTCAGTCAGGGAACAGGAAGACATGACAGCCACCCCATTCTGCTGTTGTTGATTGTGAGGTCAGCTGCAGACGTTGTGTCACAGACACCCTTCAGACTTCAGGATTTGGCTCAAACTATTCCTACTTCACTGTAAACCCCACATACTATCACAGATCACTCAAAGAGGTGGTGATGGGATGAGTAAGTGGATAATCTCAGAACATTCTGAGCTGGAAGGGACCCACAAGAACTATCCAGACCAGCTCTTAAGTGAATAGCCCTTACAAGGATCACACCTGTGACCTATGGCATTATTACCACCATGTTCTGACCTAAAGCCTTGATCTTCCCCAGTAATGAGTACTGGCACCTGCTGAAGCTAGAGTTCCTAAATACATGCTTAAAAATAAATCAGAATATGAGCTCAGTTAAATCAGCATAAAGTATCTTTCTGGGGAGATGTTTCTTTCTTTAATTGTCATTCTACCTCTACTTTAGAACAACTTTCGTACAGCCTAAAATGTTCAATTACATTGGAAAAGATACAGAAACAGTCAACATCTGTTGCATTTCATTTGAAAATTAAAACAGAGCTTGCATCATTGAACAGCAGTGCTGAACCTGAGGGGCAAGAAATTTTGTAGTGTTGCACTTCAGACATGAATTTTCCACATAATTTTACAGATGCTTACACTTGCTTCTTATGTATAAAAAGGAGAGCATGAAGCAGAAAGGTGAGTCAGCAATACATGGATGCCCAGTTCTTCAATCAGAAATAATAGATAAAAGTGGTTTTTTTTATATCAATCCATTTTCAATTCATTATAGTCTGATTGTAAGCTTAGTTAACATGAGCATAATCTTGGATGCACTTTTTGTTCACTTTTAAGACACAAGAAGAATTACAGGATTCCAGGCTTGACTAGAAACTATGAAGCTTTTTAAGTATTTGTTTAACAAGTTTTCCCCAGCAGAAATTTATTTCATTCCTTTGTGAGGAAAAAGAACGATAACTTTAGCTTCTTAAAATCCCTTGCCGACAACACAACCAAAATGTTCCAAATACAGCCATTACCAGGTAACGATATAATATTCTTACATTCAAAAATGAATGTGGGGGAGGAAAAGAGATTTTTTGTTGTTGTTGGCACTGTACTTCACAGCTTTAAAATTTCTTTTTAAACCTGGCTATATTGAGAATGTGGGGAAAAAAAACAACTGAGAAGATTCAAGCTACAAGCATCAGAGGGAATTTACAATAACTTAGGGTCAAAGCCATAAATACAGGTCTTGACAAAATTACTTCTCAGTGAGAAGGAGACTTCCTTCTAACCCACGGGTCATAAGACCAAAGAAATTTCTACCATCCTTGTTCCTCTCTGCTTAAGAGAAAGATGTAGAAATATAACTTGGCCATTGAAAATGTTTTTTTTAATCACCATCAATTCTGCTAGTATGTTACAAAAAGAACAACAAATTGTACTCCATTTATTTATTTACATATAGTCTAATTGACTTGTACCATAGCCATAGTTTTGGCAGCACTTTTTCCAGGTTACCTGTTTTGGATAACGTCCCGAATCTCGAAAAATTCACTTAGTAGTCCTAAATTTGCAAAAAGACATGGAGACTTCTACAGTTTCTACAGAAATACCATCTGGTGTTTTGAAACCAAGAAAATTCTGCTTTGCAATATAACAGGTTTTATGGCAAAAAACAAACAAACAAAAAATATAATAAATGAGACTTACCACAACTATATATCGAGGCCTAAACTGGATGGTTCCAAACAAACCCAAAATGACAACTATTATTTGTAGGAAATTGCCAAGGATAGGAGCCCACTGGAAACCCAGGAAGTCAAAGATTTGTCTCTCTAATGCTGCCAGCTGTAAGAAAACACATAAACAGAACATCCACTTTTTAATTATGGGTTGGACAAAACACTTGGTATTTTCTTATTTGCACCAGGTTTCACCAGTCAGTGAGCAAAGCTGTGCAAACCTTGCTATTGCTCCTGAAATACCATCATGCTCCCTCCCTTCCCCATGTCTTTGTTTTCTAAGATTTACTCTCACCTAGACTCGACTGCAAGCTCCTCAATCTGTTCACAAAAGCCCAAAAGGGCAGAGCAGGCTCAGACAAGTCCCAGACATGGCCACTGTGATCCCAAGAGTTCCTTAATGCAGGAATTAAGGAAGAGTGCTGGGAGCTCCCCACTACCTGAGGCACAGATGTAGGCTCAGGGGCTGAAAGGCAGTAGAAAACATTGGGAGACCTCAGAGCAAACTGCTCCAAAACCAACAGCCAAATGAGCCATCTGTGCTCTTCAAAAGCTGCTACATCACTTTTGGGCAACTACAAATCAGAGAGAAATGGTGGCAGCCTAATAGCTCTCTTCCCACTGTCCTCATGGCATCTTGGTTCTGGACTTAGTTGGGGGTGGAAAAGGAAGAAGCTAAGAAGCATCAGCCTTCACCTTTGCATCAGCATGTGGTTCTTAGGTGATTCTGCATTTCTGAACATTAGGCAAAAAAGAAAAACCAAAAGCCAGATATAAAATTCTTCTGCAAACACATTTGCTACTAATTTTTGACAATCAAATCCACTGTTCTAAACACAGAAAAATCAACTTTCTCAGCAGCATATTTGCTGGAGTTTAAACTTAGTTCAGTATTTTTGCAGCTGTAGCAAGATATTCTTGAGCAGCTAAATAGAAACCTACTGAGAAACAACTGAGTTACTAGAATTTATTAACATCTACTTGATTTTAGTACATTGTTACAAACCCTAAAATTTACTGAAATATGCACTTACAATATTTGTAACTGAGACAGATGGAGCAAACATGGCTCTATGAATACCAACCAAAGTATTATAATATGTGGGTATTTCACATAAATCATTTCATTTTACACATTATGACCAGATTCAATCTTCACTTGCAAGATGAGGCTAGGTGTCACTGAGAGCAGAATCTATTTTTCTGTACAAAATCCTTCCCTTGCAGCAGACATGAAAACCATATTCTCTATGCTAAGGTTAATAAATATGATAAATCTAAACAATGAAATGTACAACAGTTGAATCATCAACTTGGTGCAGCTCCTTTGCAATCAGTGAAGTTACCATGACTTTTATCAGCCAAACATCTGGCCCAGCATATGTAAATGAAAAATCACACAGTACAATACAAGGGTCCCCCAAATCCCATGTGCAAGATGGTAAATAGTTTTGAAAGTTCTTTGGCAAAGGCAGAACTTAAAGTTTATGGTCTAGCAACAGCATAGTGAGTCCTGAATCACATAGAAAGGCATTTATGACATCCATGGCCAGACCCAGAGACTTTTTCATTCCCATTAAAAGTGGAAATCTTCTGGGTCAGCAAAATAGCTAAAACAATTCACAGGTTTAAGAGACACTGTGTCGTCTTCCTGGAGTCCTGACTTAGTAAGCAAGCAGAGGCTGGAGCTGTCAAATCTGACTAGGACTCTGCCCCGACATTCACTGAAACTCTCCTGCAGCTTTGGTCTTCACCTACACCAATAAATTGAGTGTGTGCTGTCACACTCCCAGCACAGAAGGCAGCTCGCTTAACATTGTCACTATTGTCCTTGGCTCTGAAGCAGGGCAGCTGTGTGCAAACTGTACACTTACCTACTCAAAATGTCCCTTGGCCATGAGTTACCCACTCTTTGGAAAGACCACTGGTCACAATAACCCTGGTGAATGTGACAGAAAACTCTAATGGCTCACTAAAATCCACAGTGTCAATGCCTAGCTACTTCCCCAGGCACAAGCATGTGCTGGTGTCAGGAGCAGAGAGCTTGCCCAGAGCGGGTATTGAGGAAATTCACACTCATGGGTCATGGAGGCCATCATGTATTCTATGTAGCTTTGAAACACCAAGAGCTATCTGAAAGACAAAAGCCTGCAGCACCGATATGAATGAATCTGTTTAGTATCTGTCCCTTCTTAAACTGACCCTTGGGATAAATTTTCAGATCATCACATTAAATGCCTGAAAAACGTAATAGTAGATAAATGTACAACCAGTGCACTCTGCCACCAGACTCATGCTAAAAGGCTTGGTGTTCAGCTCATGCCTAAACTGGATCAGATAAAAAGTTTGCATCTCCCTGATATCTGCCAAGCAAGTGCTGAATATATCCATCATGCAGGTCTGGGCTCCCACAAAATAGCTCAGTGGCCACAAGTATATTACCAAAGATGAGGGTGCACATGTGTATATTCACCATAGACAGAGTTACACATAAAAAAAGTCTTTCCATGAATTACTGTGGTTAAGGTACCCACCACAAACAGAGAAATAAATTTCCATTTCTTCTCCTGCTGCCTACTGAGTTACTTATTCCTCTCCTCCCACTTCCTATCCATTAGGATACCAAGGGAAAGAGCTTCTCTTTGAAGCTGTGTCACAGGCAAAAAATAAAAATTTGTATTTCACAAGTCAAAAAGAGAGTGCAAGCAGAAACATGAGGGTACAGTCTGTTGCTTATGGCACTTACATAAAACTGGGAGAGTTGTTCGTGTTTCTTGTCTGCAGGACTCACTCTTTATTTTATATACAGTGACAGCATGAAACCATTGAAGGAGCCCTGGAAGCAGAATGCCAAGCATACAGTACTATTCCTTCCCCACTAAGAAGTGCTTTCACCATCAGGCTATGCAGAGAGACCTTCCTGCACAGCTAAGTCTCATTTATTTGGCTCTTGTCACCAACACAGAGTAATTTGTCTCATCCCCAAAGCCCACAGAATACATTAGCAGGGGTGGTGCAGGGGTGAGGGGAATCTAAAGAAAGGAAAAGAGGTAGGAGGAATGTCTTTCCTCCTCAAATTGCTACTCTCTTCTAAATTATAACATCTTGCAGGCAAGACAAGCAGAAGTTAAAAACCTAGTAATTCATGATCATGGCAGATGAAACATACTAAGATCTGTTTTCTTTATACCATGAGCAATATGGACTGAATAGAGGAAACATCTCCATGCTGCTGTTCTTATGTCTATATTCACCCAGTAGAGCCCCCAAGAAACTGTGAAGGCCACAAAGCTCTCAGTTCTGTGCAAATGAAAAGGCAATCCTTAGCACAGGCTGTGATTCAGGTAATTGATTTGACAGAACTCCTCAGAATGAAGGGAAGGAAACAGGCACTGTGCACATTTGGGGCTGATTTTGCACAGCTATGAAGAGCCCATATTGTTGATGTTTGCCCAAATTCAAATTCTCTGTGTCCATCAGTGACCACCAAACTAGCCTAGATTCTGTGAAAGATGGTTTCACTTAGAGTTACATGCGAGTTCTTCAAAACATAACAGCAGAAACATTTTTATTATAAGGAGGTTCTTCTCAACATGAATTTCCTTTTTCTCAACAAGAAATTTTCCCACATGAATTTCTAATTTCATCACCATTTTCAGATTCTTCTGAAAACAGCCTAAAAATCTGAAACCTAGAGGGAAGGGAAGGTTCCCAAAGTTAGCTGGCTCAATATCTCCCACTGCTAGAAGTCAAATAATCAATTTATTTGGGCACAGGAGCTTGAGGCTGCAGTTGGAGTATGCTGGATGTGACTGAGGTCCTCAGGGTTTACTATCATACCAGTTCTCTACCAAGTCGGGAGAGGCTGCACCTCCACTACTTGTGACAACTAAGACAACAAAGATGTGGACTGCCCATAAAAAATTTTTGTTTGATACTTTTTAAAACAAGTAACACGGAAGTGGAATGAAAACACAAACCTTTCTTGCAAATAAAAGAGGAGGGTTTGTTTAGGCAACTTAGACACTAGGTGTATATTTGCGTATGATGAAACCTATGTCCAGTTGAGTGAAATGTTTTCATGAGAACTCATAAAAATCTATCAAAGTTGATGGGAAATAACATTTTCTTATCATAACAAGACTTGGAAAAGGAGACATGATATTTCTTATTAGGGTTGGCAAGGGAGAGCTTTGTTATTTAGTCATCATCATCACTGACAATCTTGTAATGCAAAGTGCATGACTCGGGAGACCAAGACTAGCAGCAAAATGCTCTAGTGGGACTGTAGCACTTCACTTAATGAAGTCTTGGGTTTTTGCCTCTTTGTTTCACTAAGTCTTCCAAACATTTCCCATTTCCCACTTCCTGCAGAGCACAAGCTGCAAGATGGGTCTGCAATAAAATCACTCAGGGTGAACTTTCTCTTGCAGCCATGCTCAAGCCCTTTTTGTATTAAGAACAGCAAAAACTGCAGGTGAACTAATCTGTTTGAATTCTGAGTTTCTTCACCTAGAGGGGTTAACCAGATGTGCAGCACAATTGGAGCCCCCTGAACAGAAAGAATAACTGTAGAATTAATGCTTCACAAGTAGCTTAAGGCAAAGCAGTAGCAAAGTAAAAAGTGGTGATCAGCAATGCTGCATAGGATCTGCAGAAAGAAATCACCAAGATGTTCCTCATCAATAGAGAAATCAAAAAACATTTTTGAGAGAAGGCTTCAACAGGGTCCCCTGTGGATTAAACCCCTCCTCTAAATTCTCAGGTCCAATTATACTTCAAAATATATATCAGAAGCTGTCTGAGTGATGAGACACCACAGCAGAGTTACAAAGTCAACTTTTCAAATATGTGTTAAAACTCAATTTTCTCTTCTGTCAGAAACATCAAGGAAACAGCCAGTTCTATATTTTAATGGAAAAGTTTTATAAATGACATGTTAGTTTGAGATTAATAAATAGAACCAAACAGATGAAGTCACTGTATCAAGATGAAGAGTTTTCACATGTAACAGATATTTCATACAAGAAAAGACCCAAAAGTGGCATGATATAAACAGAAGACTATAAAATTGCTAAATGTAAAAATAAAAGATAAAAACTGATAAGTATAATCTACTTGCATTTGATATTAAAAAGTTGCTTCAATCTGTCATGTAAAACAATCTCTAGAAATTATAACTACCAGAAAAATATCAGTAGTATATCTAATAAACTCGTATTTGAGAAATCGAACAAAAATCAAAGAAATATTTAATAACTGGAAAGCTGTAAAACTACTTGGCTTTAAAGTCCTTTTTGAAATTAAAACCATTTTCCAGCTAGGGAAAAAAGGAGAAAAATTATGACTTCACAAATGGACACTGTTACAAATGGACTCAGCCTTCAAAAATTAAAATAGTATACAAAAAATGGTGAATCAAAAAATTACAGTTCATGGTATTTAGTTTCTAAATTCAGGTCAGGAATAATCTGTAACATTTGAATTATGCATGTAAGACTCAGAGCTGGCTGATATTGCTAATACTTATCACAGAAATTCCATGGCACACCACATCATCCATACTAACTGCCGCTCCTAAGGATAAAGATGGTTTCTTCAAAATTTTCATCCTCATCTTATGATCATAAATTTAACCTGTGGCTTCAGGAAGAGTTTCCTGGACATGATGAATCTCTGAGGATCGTTGGTATTTTTACCATTACCACTGGTTCCAATGTGCAGTGCTGAATTACAGTTTAATCCAACTTGGCATATGCATCTGCTAAAAACTGAAGTGGTTCTCCAGTCTTCTCCAAAAAAACTCCACCTGGAGTTTTAAGTGCCCTCTGTTCTGAAGCCCCAGGATACCTTTGCTAAGCTTGGCAGTGCAATCTCCTCTCCCTCTCCTCTCCTCCTTTTATGCTCAGATTGGTAGGCATTCCCAAAAAGCTACACATCAACACAAGTGAGAGGAGATTGCAGGAAAGGAGCAGTGGGAGCTTCCTCCACCACCTTGCAGCCTGAGGAGCGTGGAGTGGGAATAAAGACCTTGGATAAAGGTCACTATGAGCACTAGCCACATTTGACTTAAAAATCTGTCTTCACATTGCAGGGCTCTTTGGTGTTTATTTGTTTTTCCTCCACAGATATTCCACTGAGAAAACATTTTTGTAAAACCTTGGGGCAAAAACTCAATGTTCACATTTGGAAAATATGCACTTTCTAATTTAAGAGGAAAAGACATCAAAAAGCTGCCAAGCTACTCTGGATAAAACCTCAGCATTGGAGAGTAAAAGACTGACTTGCCACATGCTAAACCCCAGGATTTCTAACAGGAAATTAACAGGTGATGAAAGAAGATGGTTAAAATAAATAAGTAAATAAAAAAGTTGTATCAAAGACCAATGGTAATGCACAAACCACTTTTTATACAAATTTTATACTCCTGCTGTGATTTCAGAATTTTACTGACTTGACTTCAGCAGAACGGAAATTAAGATTTAACAGCAAAGAAACGCCAGGTTTTTAAAGCAGGAGAGAGCATTTAAACCTGAAGAGGAAGGGAGGTGTCAGATGATCAGTCTCAGCTGAAGTTATTTAGCAAGTTACTGTTCCTCAGCTAAATATTACAGTCTCCTTATCTGTAACTTACCATCTTTCAATAGAGGTTTCATTACCAAACATGAGTGTAGTCAGTGTCATAATTAAATGTTTAACTTTGACTTAGATCACTGCTTCATAGCTTTGGTGACAGTTAAAGGAATCATCTGACCACAGAAGAAACTCTCATTAGATTTTTAATGATCTGTATTCACTTGTCCAGGTGAAATACTAGCTTTTGGGTGATTTTAAGATGGTAATCCCTTATAGCAGCTCACTAAATACATTTATAAGACTATGTGTCATGGAGGTTATTGAATGTCAGGAACGATTCTGAGTAAATCACAAACATTTATAGTAAGTTCAGTTTAATGGAGCAAAAGAGAAACTTAGCTTTCTGACAAGTAATTGTCAGAGAAGAAAAAAAAAGCCTGATGATCAAAAGTGCCTTTGGAGTTTTGGTCAGACAGATAGGTAATTGGTTGTCACTTGAGTAATTTTAAATAAAATATAAAGCAAAAGAAATATATGTGCTGAAGGAGCTTGATAAAAGAGCGACAGCCAAGATTAGTGAAGGCCAGAGCATAAAACAAAGAAAAGAAAGGCAGGTTCAATAAGAAATATGTTGGTTTTTTAAGACAGCCTGGTCTGCTTTTCAACAGTGAATGATATTCTTATTCAGCTGTTCAACTCATATGGAAAATACTCAGAACTAAGTTAAAGGTTTTCCCACCATTCTGGCAACTGCTTTGGTAAACGACTTCAGCGAAAGGTGATGGTAGTGACAGCACATAGCATTACTGAAGACATGGTATTTTAAGAAAACAAAAAAAAATTCTGAGGAGAAAAAAGTTTCACTCCTCAAAACTTTACCAGTTGCTCTTTGATAAATGTTTAAGAAAAAAGACAGGTAAGGAGTGAGCAGTATATGTTCAATGATTATTGAAAGCCAATACACTGCTCTAACAACTCAGAACCAAAAGACCCTACTAAATAAATGGCAAAGAAGTTGATCTAATGAGGTCATTTGGACCTTAGCATAAAAAGGAGAGCTGGTAAATGCCAAATCTTTAAAATTAATATTTTCTCCACATTTTAACAAATATATACATATATTTAATATCACTATTTTACATGGTCAGACAGACACAAAACTAGTAGAAAACTGTTGTTCTAATTATGTGTATTACAAAAGTTTTGCAACTGCATTGATGATGTGCAGGAAAATTCTGAGTGATGGATTTAATATGATGTTATGTATTTCACCAAACTGAGCCCAACCCTCCAGTTTTGCCTCTAACAAAGCTCACACAAAGTCAAAAGAAGCCATGACTACATCAAGGCTGCAGGTTCTGGTTCAGAAAAGCAAGAATCTCATCAGCATGAGAAGAGGAGTTTGTTAATATTTATTCTGCAGTGCTACCCGACTGCAGTGATATAAAAGGTGGCATCAGATAGTTCCATTTCCCAGCACACTGTGGGTGCCAGGGTGATATACCCAAGGCTGATGGCTACATCTGTACCAAACAGACCCCATAAAAATGCAGTTACAGTCTGTGGGTAGCCACAGACTGTAGGGAAGAAGCCAGTTATTGTAATAAAACCCCATAGCACCAACTCGTTACAGCACAGTGATTTAAGATTGAATTTCAACCCTCCAGTGAAGCTGTAACTGATCCCAAAACACTAAAGTCAAGCCCCATGGCTGCTTGACCTATAAAATCCTGCAAACAGCTGGAATGAACATGCTTATAATGGCATTTAAGGCTCCCTTGGTTGTTCCATTTAAATGCCAGACCACACAGAGCAAAAGACAATGTAAGACATGGTTATAGGTTAAAAATCTTTAAATATTTCTATCTTACTATGGATGAAAAAGTCCATATCAAAAGATGAGATGAGATGAGATGAGATGGGCACCCAGACTGCAAAGTGAAAGAAGAATTTAAATCCCTGTAAGGTAAACAGTATGTAGAACCTCTTGTAGATAAATGTCATGCTCCTTCTTGGCAAAGAGCAACCCTCTACTCTTGAAATAAGTCTCTTTTATGACTCTTTAAAGCCCTCTAAACCTGTGTTTTAAAAGAAGACAGAAAATTAAACCAGATGGAGCTCTCCTTCCATGACTAAGGAAGATATATGTTCAGAGCTCACATGGACTTGGACAAGCTGGAGAGTTAGAGTTCCAAATTTAATGAACCAAAATTGTTTGATACGAGCTTTTGCATAAAATATCAAATGGCACAAAATGACTTGAGAAACATAAGGTTTCCCACAGGATGGTGCATCTTATGTTTAGTTTGTGGTTCAAAAAAGGCAGTCAGTGTATCTTCAACCACCAACTCTCTTCAGGCAAAACAAAGTATTAAGCCAAGGCAGCCAAGTAATAAAAATCATGTGCTGGCTGTTACCCCTAATTTGAGCCACAGCACAGAGCCTATTTCCACAGCAGGCAGGAGTTCAGATGTCTGCCCAGATAATATTCCCATTTTTTTCCCCAGAAAATTTCTCTCCGATGCATCTCTCAAATGCTGGCCATGCAAAAAAAGAAGAATGAGAGACTGCTTATATTCAACAGATGCACAAGGGGAAAAAAAGCTGTTTAGCACAAGCTCAGAAGTCTGATGATGTGTTTAAATAGGTCCCTGCACTGCAGGTCATTCACTTGCTCTCAAAAGCCAATTCCAAGTATAGCAGCAACACTCACAGATCCTTTGACTCTGTCACTGCATATGATGAGACTGCATTGATGTTGCCATTGCACTGACAAGAAGACTCTCTGATACTGGATCATTTCATGTTGTCATGTAAAATACAGAAATATCCTTCTTTGTTTACAGCATAGCAAAAATACCCATCCACCTCTTAATTTGGCCAGGAAGACGGGTTGGGATAGGACTGAATAGCAGCATGACAAACCATGCTCATGTTATCTTAAGCAATTAATCAATAAAGATTATTGTATTAATAACTTCAAGGGAGAGCTATATGGGCTTTTTTTTCTCATTTAGACATACAAGTATGTTATGATTAAACAGAATCATAAAAAGTCTGAGATTATTCTCAAACATGAAAGAAGAATCCTGTAGTTAGAGGTGGGTGACAGCACAGCCATATCTTGCTTTAAACATCACTCTTTTATAGGTATTCTAAGATCTGGCCATTCTCTTGTAGAAATAAAATTCCACATTATTTTCTGTGATTTTGTAGTCTACTCACATAGAATGAAGAACACAGTTCTCAAAGTATATATATAACTACATGCATGGCTTACTAGAAAGTTGTCAACAAACACTCGTTCTGGAAAATGATTGTTATAGAGCTACAGGGAAATAAAAGATGTCTTTTGGGTTGTTTAAGCTAGATTCTTTGATACTAAAATTAACTCCACTCTCAACTTCTTTTAAGGAGTTTGATTTCTACTTAAACTGTCTTGATTCCCCTAGCCCTTTTGGAATGCTATTCCAAAATGTCATTGTTCAAACAGCGCCCATTCCACTTTGAATTCAACTTCCCTGAATGTGCGGCCAGCACTCTTCTAGATGTGAAGACAAACTCCCACATGTTCGTTTTCCAATGGAAATACACATTTTAATTTGGAATCAAATAAGAAGATCTTGACTTGTTACAAGCTGGTAATTCATTCTTCATAAAAGAGAAGGATGAATTATCTGAATTTAAAACAAATATTAAGAAGTAGGGATGATACCTTTCAGGGTGACTTTAAAACTCAAAGGTATACATATAGAAGTGTAAATGTCCTGTGTATGTTATATATTTAGATCTCTTTCACAAAATAAGTGTTCAAATTGTTTAATCTTAACTTTTTGCTCTGATTTTAACAGAACTTAATTAATCTCTCAGTGACTTACTTCCATTTGTCTAGTTATTTCCATTAAATCCTCCAACTTCTGCTTGTTCTCCACAGCAGTTGGACTGCTGTGCTTCAAAAAAGTTTATCTAGCCTTGTCCTTGCAAACCGCAGATGAAGTAATTATCCCCCTTTACCTTCCCAATTCCTGCCACTATCCACTAGCACCACTGCTGGTATTTCAGTATGCACTACAAAAAGATGATAACTAGTGATGTTCACAGGAGCTGTTCATTTAACTCAGCAGTGGTCTCTCTATTTATCCCATCAGTCAAACCTTCTCCAGCAGCTCTTTTGTCCATTCCTAGGCACAGCCAAGACATACCCATACTTGTCAATTGTCTCTCAAAAGGCTTGGAGCAGAACAAACAAGTTGAGGAAAGCAGGGGGGCTACCAGAATGTCACAAAGACACCAGTGCTGTTCAAAGGCTGGAGGGAATTATTCCTAATTACCTAGAGATGCTCAGCAAGGCTACACAGGCAAAAGTGAAGACAGAGACTGATCTGAAGTGATACAGTATAATAGATTCCCATGGTAGATTTTTCCTTTGGTTTTCAGAATACTGACCCCCAAGATCTGCAAAATTCCTCAAATGTTTGTCAGTTTGAGTCAATGCTACTATGTACATAATGTTCCTACACAGCAGAAGAAAGAACACAACAGCCTTAATTATTTGCAAAGTATCACACCTGTGTGTGCTGAGCTTTTCTGAGCTGTAGCACAGTTGTGTTTCCTCCAGACCACTTGGACTGCATAGGTTAATGCTGTGCAAATATCTCCTGGCTATCATCCAGAACTGTGCAAGCTTTTCCAGGAAACATCAGGAGACTGGACAGCTTTACAAGAGACCAGTGTTTAAGTTAATGCATGGGTCCTACTTAAGCACTAGTGGAGCAAAGTGGTTCATGGAATGGCAACGGTCAGAGAGGACCTCTGGAGGTTACCTGGTCCAAAACCCTGCTCAGCCCCAGGCCACCTCGGGTCATTTCCCCAGAACCATGTCTAGATGACTACTGAATATCTCCCAGGATAGAGACTCCTCTCCGGGAGACCTGTGCCATTGCTCAGTCACCCTCTCACAGTAAAGTGCTTCCTTTTTCAGAGCCTCTCTGTATGTGCTTTCTAGTGAATTCATCAGATGTGCTATGACAGTCTATGTGGAGAAGGGGAAACTTTTAGAAAATACAAGAAACTCCAAGGCATGTTTCTGCCTTCAAAACATACTGGTTTCATTGCTGTGGCAGATCTGATATGACTAAACCAGCATCAAATTTATACACTTGAGCAAGTTAGTTTTCACAAGGAGAACAAAAGGAGACAGTGCCAAGTAAGAAGCTAAGACAAATTTAGAGTCAAGGCCCTGGCAAAACTCAGAACCTGGAATCCTTGGTCTCATCAGTTACCCCAATAAAGCCAACAGGGCTCTTTAGGAACACATGAGACACAGGATGACATCAATAAATGAATGATAAGTGTGCTAAATGGTAGAACTCTCAAAATTCACCCTCAGCTCTATGAGATCAAGGAAGATCTTTAGACATGTCTGGAACTTCACAGTACTATGCAACTTCCTCAACTGAATCATGTTAACTTAAACAAAATCAATGTCAGATGAATCAGAATCTAATTGGAGATACTTGCAGTAAAGAAAATTGCAAGACCAACCAATCAATTGGTAAGTGGCTAAACATAAAATAAGGATCAAAAATTAAACATATCTCAAGCATCTGTAGAAGGAAGATAGTCTTGCTGGCTCCATGACTGAAAAAAATTTCACTTGGGAAAAGCAGTTGCAGCCAGAAATCTCCAACATTTACTACCACAACTATTGGGACCATAGGCCACAGTGAGACTTTTGGAAGATACCATCTATAAATACTTATTATGGAACTAGTGAAGTTCATATTACTGACAGCAAAAGCAGTTGGAAAACTGGAATGTCATTTGTCTCCTCTGTGAGCAGGCCATTAAGCATGTCTGAGGATGTTTCCTTTGCCCTCTTTTCTGCAAAAGACACAAATTACTTGCATGTACTTTGCAGCACCAGAATATATTCTCACCTGCCCAATATGCACAAGGCTGGAAAGCATATCTCCTCCAAATTTGACTTTACCAAATTCTATTTACTGGAAGACTTTCAAGAAGTTATACTTTTTATATGATGGCAGATTTTTGTCTACCGTTTCTCCATAGAAGTAGAGTAGTGGTCTTGAGATAGCAGTAATATGACTTAATTTCAAGATTCAGAAAATAACAAAAGGAAACTATTCAGAATACTCCAAAATATTATTTGAGCACAAATACTACCAAAAGTGATACATTATGATGAGCAAAACTGTGACTATCAAACTGGTATGTTTCACCTTTAGTATATTTGTCTGAAGGTCTTTCTGCTCTGAAAGTCATTAAAATTAGTGAAAGGAATCTTTGAAAGACCAAGTGGATAAAAATGTTACTTGCTTTCCACCCTTACTCACATTTTATCTACCCAAAATAGATGGATTAGTATAAAATGTGAAAGGAAGCCTTTAAACCCAGGAAAAAAATCCTGCTGCAGACCTTCTGCCTCATTTAATTTTACTCTGCAAATTCAGAAAGGGAAGACCGTGGAGAGAAAATGTAATGCTAGGTGTCTTTGTGAATACCAGTAACCACATTAGGCTGTCACATACTTATACATCCAGTTGGTTTCAGTCACTGTAGACTTATTCATTCCAGCTTCATCTCTCTGGAGAGAGACACCTGTTTTCAGCAGAGCTAAGCAATCAGTCTATGACAGGAAGTTTTCAGACCCCAGGGAAGATGTGCTGTAATCTCTTTTTTCATCATTGCTGGAATAGGCATAAAGACAAGGTGAGCCTGCCTCATCTGATGCCATGGCAAGAAATGATAAACATGCATTATTATCTTGCAGGAGCTCAGGAAAATCCACTGTCAGAAAAGAAACTTCTTTAACCCAGTGATTCAGCAGACGGGAGTTATATGGAGGAAGCTGATAAAATGAAAACCTACCACATATTCCTCCATGGGAGGCAAGTCCCCCATATGTCTCCTTTGTCTCACCTCCTTTGTAACTTCAGAGTTGGAGAGGTGGCAAACATGTTTATTCCTGCTTCTGCTTGAGCTGTCACACCTCTCATTTTGTCCTGCCATAATGCTGCCTTTGCATTCACACACCTCCCTAGGGACATGCTGCACACCAAATCCACAGGTCTTCCTTTCACTTCTTCAGGACCTACGAGTCTCCTGTGCTTCTACAACAAACTCTTCTGTAATCTCTTAATCACCATCATCTGGTGTACTAAGTATTTCTAATGGAGTCCCAGAGTTTGGTGTAAACCATATGCACCTTCAGGTGTTGGTGGATTTATGTTTGTCAAACAAAATAGACAGCAAATATATTGCGTAAGTTAATGTTTTGATAATTAATGCTCACCATTAGCAAGGTGACGGATTGTTTGTTCAGAAATATACCACAACATGGCTGCTTTGACCATTAAATTTAAACCTTCAGATCTTTTATTCCTGGCCTTAGTAAGAGTTGATGTCTAGCTGTTCTGCTCTAGGGTTACTTTGTTAATGACATGCCACTGAAGAACCAGAGTGAATCAGAGAAGCCAGGAAAGATGCAGTTTATATTGCTTCTTGTGCCCTTTGCACCCTGTCATCTGTCCATCCTTTATCCCCTACAAGAGACAAGTGGGGAACAAAATGCTGTTTCATGCTCAGCTGCATAGTATGCTAGGAAGGGATAAAATATTTCTTACTGGAATACTTTGGTAAAATTAATTAAACAATTACCCATTTTTGATTGTAAATGGGCAATGTATTAACACTGACAGTCTCTGACTGTCAAAATCCCCTCTGAAGTCACTGTATGTTTCTTGCATGCTTTCCCTAAAAATCTGAGCACTGCTACAGACAGAAAAACAGATTACCTAAGTATTTGCTCTGATTCAGTATGACCACACTCATGTTCTTGAATGTTCTTGAATTCCTGGGAGTAGTTTATTGCACTCTCTTACTGCTTCCCAGGCTATTGCAACTCAATGAGATGAATAAAATATCAACCTTTATCTCTGTCTTATAACTACTTACAAAATACAGTGAGAGGCTATCATCACTACTTTCATTCTCCACTGTAGACTCATCAGATTTTCTTCATTATAATGTATTCTCCAAAAGTGAGGAAACTGCTGCTCCAATTGAAAAACTGTTTGTATTCAGATGAGGACATGGAAGCATGCAAATTATTTATGCAGTAAATAGGTCATTTCCTCTACATAAGAAAGAACAAGGACAAAATAGAAATTCACTTTCTCAAATATAATTCAACTTTCTCATGGATTGCTTGCTCATGGTAGCTGATTTCTAGATCCACTCTTATGCACACAAGTGGCCCCAGGAGGCTTTTGATTTTCAAGGACTTCTACTTACCCTCATACTCAACCTTCCTATTTCCCCTGCCACTGGTAAACAATAAATACTTATCAACCTCTTGAATGTTGTAAAAACACAGCTCTAAGATGCTGCAACACAGTTTGCACTTGTTATTTTAAGCTTGTATCTTGGACAAGAAGAAAACCACCTAAAAGAGCAGCTGCAGTTTTGTACCACAAGCACACCACCGAAATCACAGAGTAGCCTGCTATTCCCTTCTCTCTTTGATAGTATGGTTGTATCTCGTGTTTTAGTTAGATTTGCACTTGCACAGCCTTTTACCAGGCTTTGTAAGTTTTTAACATAATACACACAATGCACAGTAAGATAACTGTTAGCTGTATTGCCTATTCTGCAATGAACACCTGTTTAACCAGGTAAGATATCCATCTTCTTTCTATTTTCCTCTGAGTCAAAGCAAATCCATGTCTTAAAAGCAAAAATTAAATGAGAATGATAGGACACAGATAATGTACAAGGCACGTATGTTCTCAGGCACACTGTTAATCTTATCTCCATTTTGACTCTCTAATGATCCAACTGGTGGTATATTTTCTCTAATCCTAAATTCAGGACCCTACTCCTGATACAGAGTATATAAAGTGTCTTGTGGTTTAAAAAACGTGCTTGTTCTGATAAGCACATTGTATTGCCCACATAAAAGAACTGAATGCAGAGCTATAAAAATGTCTTCAAGCTCAACTGTAAATTAAAGCTGTCACTTCCTGCTGAAAGCCTGGAGATGCTACATGGCTGTAGGAACACACAAGGAACCATTACATTACCTTTCTATCTCCTTTTTCTCTTCACATACTAAATTCCTGTCTTACAGCAAGCACTTCTTTGGGAATAATGATATTCCAGTTTGTTTTTAGTGAGGATTTATTCTCATTATACAAACACAGGATTACACCATGAGGCCAAGATTTCAATCATAAATCTATGAAAAATGCTGAGTCTGTCTACTGGGAATACTAAATCATGACTGCTATTTTTTTTACTGTTTGCAAAGTTTATGTAACTAGATTATGTTGTTGCATTACAATTTCATCCATGTTCAATGTTCATTTCCTTTTTTTCCATGGCATTAGAAGTTACCATTTTGTATTCCCCATCCTAAATTTGTAAGAAGCCAGTGAAAAAAAACCATATAATTTATTCCAAAATGTTTCACTGAAGTAATTCAATCAAGTTTTTAAAAGAGCTGAATGCAGAACAGAGTTCTTTGATTTCTATTTCTAAGCATTCCCTTCAATATGTCCCAAAATATACAAACCCTTTTTTAATTATTGAGGAACAGCCTTTTAGTTTAAAACAAAGGGGAGACACTTACAAAAAGCTCCTGTCCTTCTCCCCATAAAGCTGTGTATCATTTAAGAAAGCTGACATTAGACATGAAGCCAAGTCATGTACGCTCATGCAAATACCCAAATGTGCAGGGAGTTAGCTTATAAAATATATCTATACAAATGTATATGTAGCCATATGTTGACATATACATATGTGTGTGTGCATGTGTGTGTGTGCAATTAATTCAGTGTCTCTAACTCTTTGGATAAATAAGCAATTATATAGAATTCATTCTGAAAGCCTGGCCCAATTACACATGTAATTTATCTAGATACAAAATAGGTACCTTTTCTCAATAAAAGAAGTCCTGCAAATATCATAAACATGAAAAATTTAATAGCATAATCACAATGTAATTTAACCCAAAAGCTCTTCCCTCAGGAAAACTGCTAGGTGCAGTAGAGGATGCACTCATGTGAGGAGGGCAGGATTATGTCTGATGTCCTCCCAGCAGCTCCCATGCCTGCAGAACCACCCAGAATAATCAACATGGTCCCCACACCCACACTGAATCCAGTCACCTGCTGGGAGGCCCTAATTCCAGGGGAAAGAACAGTCCTGTGACTTATCACCTTCAAGCACTGGGACAAACTCACTCAGATCAGTCTGTGCCCCAAGAATCCAAGTCCTGGAGATGGCCACAACACCAGAATGTAGAAAAGGTGTGGCCAGGAGGTGGGAACAAGCTCTTCAGGGAGCCCTTTCTCACCACAGCTACTTGCGCCTCCAAGTGATCTCATACTGCTGCAGTCAGATCTGCCAACAGGCCCTGAATGACATAGTTATTGTAAAGACTGAATTCTTGTATCAAATACAACTCTTCAGGTATTTTCTAAGTTTACTGCTTCAATATATTTTTTTCTTGTCTTTTTACATTTTACATTAACTTGCTTTCAGAAACATTGTCAAAATTGGCTCATATTTGATAAAGTCTAACACTGTCTAAGAATTAAACTCCTGTATTTGAAACACAAGACTATTTTGAAATCACCGAAGTTTGTGTACTATATGTATTGCAAAGTAAAAGACGACCTTTCAGTGATTAGATGAGGGTATATGTTAGCAGTAGTTCTTTTCAAAGAAGTTAATGTTGAAGGTCTTTTCCAAGAATTTAAGATTTTTCTTAAGAACTTAAATATCCTCTTTGACGTGAGGAAATACTTACTAAATTTGGAAAGTCTGCTTCTGCAGATACAATGGAAACTTGACATAAGGCAAGTTATTGAAAACTGCCACACAAGATTTCCTCATATGCTTTCTTTGACCAAAAGCACTGTAATTTGCCTCCTACTACAAGATTAAGTCTTTATTGGACAAAAGTATGCCAGATATAGTAAGTTATTCTTCTTAGACATGATAAACCTATTTTAGAAGCCACTGCAATAAAGCTCTTTTTTTCAGTAGACACTAAAAAGATCATCAAATCATGCTAGATTTTTTTAAAAGACTCAAAAAATAACCAAGCAATTATAATATAACAGCTATAGAATTATAAATATTTTGGAGGTTCAAAACTTTTTGAAGATAAGAACAGTAGAATTTCAATATTTATCTTTGTTATTTGCTACTTCTCTACTTTTCCATTATTAGAAATCTTATAAATTATTATATTACATAATGCTAGAAATATTATTATTCTCATTGATGAAATCTTTGGCATCAAAGGACTCAAAGCATTTATACAACCATTAGGAATTCAGCTTTTAAACACAATATTCTTAAACAGAAGTCTCTGAGGAAGTGGTTACATTCGGAAAAGCAGAGATAATGTATTATTAGTGCATTTGAGGAATGCCATACAATTTCCATAACACTTTTATTTCTAGATTGAAATTTCATAACATTCCTAATTAAGAACATTGCTAAGCACTGAATATAAATAATTCAAATAATTTCCTTAAGACTCTTTCTAAACTATTATTATCCAACATTACCTCTCTTCTAGAACTTCTTTGGTGTTCCAAAAAATGGTGAAAATGAAGATCAGATCCTGAGAGAATTCTTCACCTACCTAACTCTTTCAAAACTTCTGAATGATGCTCTTTTCAAAATGTCTATCATTTTAATATTCTAGTACTAGGCATTCTCTCAAATTATCACAGGATCAAAAAAGGTTTTATCATCTTTTCAAAAACCTCTATCATTTAGTTCTTTCATTTTTTCCCCAAAATGGAGAAGAAATACTAAGAGATCACTTCTGTCATTTTTAAGCAATTTGACTGCATCACTGTTAAGACTGTTTTTACTCCAAACACATTAATAGCTAGTTCTGTGCTCTATTTCCATTGCCACAGTTCTCTTCAGTGTCCCCTTTTGATGATTCCAGCAATTTTCTCACACAGATACATATCTTTCTGCAACATACTGGAATATGCATTGATCTTTTCCTGATGTACTTTCATTTTCCTTTCTATGTATGTTTAAATGCTACCACTGGTTACAATAATTTAATGGGTTTTGTGTTAACATAAAGCTAAGTGGGTTATTTCTTGAAACTGACCTTCATTTCTTGAGTTTTAAGGGAAAAGGAAGACAATTTTTTTCCCAAGGGCTAAGATGTATATTCTGTGGTTTAGACAAAAAGCCCAGTAAGTTGTATAATATGACTAATGTGTAGCTGTTTGGGTTTTTATACTTTGTATATTTATTAAATAAAGGAAATGAAACTGAAAACTTTCAGTCATTTCTAGGTATAAGGTCTTGGTCATCACAGCATATCATAAATTTAGATCTCTATAACTTTTTACTGAAATGACAAATACTTGTAGAATTGTTGAAATCTATTCTGCTCTATTACATAAAATAACTGCACAGGCAATCTACTAGAACATTACAAAGACACCATACTTTATCTATTCTCATTATGATCCTGCTGCATTTCTTAAGTTAAGCAAACTAAGGAGATATACTGGGAAAAAAGCCTCTCTTATAAAAAGCTATTGCTTCCTCTTTCCTTTTCAGGCAATTTCCTTTATTTCCATACTAATGAAATGGCTACAGCAGGATACCAATCACTAATCAATGACAAGCCAAGCTTTTGGTTGCCACAAATGGCTTTATGCTGGATAATTCTGGTCTTATATTTTATTGTGGAACTCACAGCACAGCCCTAGGAGAACTAAAGTACTACTAAATCTCTGCTGCTATGAGTACATGCATGCAGAAAAAGGCAGACAGGACGAATAATAAACAGCTCTTGTTAAAAAATAACATTTAACACTATGAGATGTAAAACTACAGGTTTCAGAGCCTATGTTTTGAAATTTTACTGCTCTGCTTTTTTGCTGCTATGGAAATGCAGTGAAGTGTCAGAAAATATTTACTAAGTATCTGAATCACACTTTAGAAAGAGGACAATAAATGATTTGAAGGAAACACAGTCAAAGGCCTGCATTTCAAGCAAATTATTCTTTACCTGATATGAATCATTAAAAGATATAAGACCTTGCATTTGGTCTAGTATCTGTAAAAATACCATATTTAAATAACTTGGTTCTGTCACAATGATAAAAGAGAAATCAAAGCTAGTGATGAAACTAAGATAAAATACCTAATCTAAAGACCAGACCTATTGAAAGGTCTGCATCTAGTCTGAGCTCATTTTCCATCAGGAAGCAGAACACCCTCATTTATTTAAAGGTTAAAACAATGTATTAAAAGTTAATGGAACATTTGTGTTTGCTTAAAGAAACTCCATCAGCAACAAGAAACTTTATGCCAGCAGGCACCACCTACAATTAGTTGTACTCCTGGATTTCAAATTGGGTAATTTCAAATTGAGATTTCAAACTGGGGTTAAAGACAAAGAGATGACACCTCCTAATGCCCTATGGTGAAAATAAGGAAGTTCAATCACCTTGGAAGAATTTCCCAGATGTGATGAGACCTCAGAACAAGATCGTGTTGAGACGGCAATATCAAGCAAAATGAACCAAGTCTACTCCCCACTCCATGGGAATAAACCAACACTACTGCTCAATATTTCTCACATATTGAAATAAGTAAATGGTGTGATGATGAAGAAAAGGGAAAAAAATTACTCTCCAAAATACCTCTGGTGACTGAAGCAACATTTTGTAGCAGTTTACACTTCCAAAATATGTGGGCTGTTAAAAATCCTTTTGCCCCCTCCAGGATTGTGCATACTACCTTTGGCATGTCTATAGCTCCCAGAAAGGGACATTTTTATCAATAAATTTTAAAATTATGAACACTTATGAGAATTTATGGCAGACTGCTCAGCATACCACCATCCATTACAAGTAACTCTTATTTGTCAACTTGCAGAATTATAAATCTGGTGCTGATTGAAGAAATGAATATGAGCATATTCATCTGTTTCCTACAATGGCCCAATGAAGATGGAGTTGACAGGGTAAAGGATTGGTATTTTGTGGGCTCTGATTTCAGAGAACTTTAACTCTATGTTAGTCCTGATGTGCAATCAATACATTTTAACTATATACTGGTACAGCAATTCAACCTAAGCATGGTGTGTGTCCTGTGTGTCCTGCATGTATTAATTTTCAAAAATGTCAGGATGTGCTTGGGAGCAGGTGTGGAACAGTCTCAATCTCCTCTAGAATGGGGAAGATGCTCTTTAGAATAAAATAGTATAAATATTACAGCTGTTATGTTGAAAACCTTTAGAAGGAAAGCAAAATAACATGAAAACCGTCAAGATCTATTTTGGCAAGCCATGCAAATGGCATCTGTAACAAAATTTGACACTTGGTGCACTTACATTGGACTGCAGAGGTTAACCAGCAGTTTTGGAGGTTAAACAAAGGAACCACTCAAGTTGAAGGTTAATTGTGTTTTGTCTTTCAGACCAGTTCTTAAATGACTTCTACTGCATCATGTACTTTCAAGAAATTAGACTAATCCAGTAAGTATATTTCTGTGTGAAATTACAAAGGGGTTTAGATATGACTATAATGATTCAGGGATAAAATATCCAATCATGGCACAGAGTGACACAAGCTATTAACTACATGAAGTTCTTAGCTTCCCATAGGATTGAGTTCTACCCCTTTCACATGAACAAGTCACTGAGTGCTATTTGCATTGAGATTGATTCTCACATATGAGAGAGGATGTTTTACACCATCATGGCTTTATAACAAACATGGTGTAAATACATTTTATATAGTACACAGAATTGAGAATCAGTGTTTCTTTAATGTTTTAAGAGCATGAATAAATTTTATCTCCTCTCTACAAATGTCGGAGGACAAATAGACCATTATAGGCTGCAGTTTTGCTCAAACTTCATATGGGTGAAAGGAGATAAAAATTACAACTTTATATGGTTATGAGAGAGAAAGATTCCAAATACATAGAAAGCAAGTAATTACTTGCATGCTCTGCATCAAATAAGGAGTGAGTGATAGGAAAGCTTTAGCAGCAAAATGAAGCAGATGAGCAAGTGTACATTTATGTTAGGCTTTCAGTGCTGGTGTTTAGTAGTTTTACTACAGACAGAGGTAAGCAGCTGATTATTATCCCCCAAGAGCAAAAGGAAGCCAGTAAGCAATTATTCTGAATTTTGGTACAAGACACAATGCCTCCCAGAGCTATTTGTAGGCTGATGCAATTTACATACCATTGTTTGCTCAAGCTTGTGCTTAAAAAACACTGTTTATCCAAGCTAATATTGTCATGCATGAGCAGTCAGGTCTGAAACCGAACAAGCTTTCTTGTCTCATCATCTCCTTGCTCGCTTTCAGACATATTCTGCAGGTTTACTGGTGGAAATAGAGGATCATCTCTTTCAAACAGAAACTTCAAACATTGGCTGAAGGAGCAGTGTTGCCCCTGGAGCGTTGGTGGGAGACAAAAGGAGATGTGCATGCTGACTGTTGTGGGACATTAGGAAGGCAAGAAATGGACCAAGTCTTTTGTCTTCCATACATGCTGATGGAAATAAAACAAAATAGAAAATCTAATTGAATTTCCGAATAATGAATCCTAGTATTTGAAATATTTTTCTATTTTGAAATATCATCATATTGCCTAGGACAGAAATTCCTCTAGATTCCAGATTCCTCCTGAACTAACACACAGAAAGTGGTCTGGGTGAGCAAGCAGGCACAGATGTAAACAGGCAGTAGTTATCTCATGTGTCCAATGGAAGCCTCTTAGACTTCAGTGGAAATCTCTCCAGTCACACTCAATGACACTTCGTTTCCATTTTGGTTTTCAGAAAAGTTTTAACCAGCCTTCTAAAATCCAAATGTTAATGGCATCTGCTTAATAATAGCTGGTTCAACCAAAATTTGTAGTTGGAATGTGTTAATATAACTCCTTGAAATGTGTGAAAAATCGCAGGTAGGAGAGTTTATATATATAGAGATATGTCTATATGTAACCAGATCCAAAGTTAAGGGTTGTAGCAAAAACCGCATATGAAGCTAACATGAAGACTTCTCTAATATACCAAATGTGTATTTTCATTTGGAAATAATGTAGACAACAAGAATTTTTTTTAACCTATCCGGTGGCATTGTCCTTTAAATTCTCATTTTATTATTTTCAATTTTTCATAAAAGAAAAGCAAAATATAACCATAATCAGACTATTTTCTCTGTTTAAAAAGCAAGTCTGTATTCTGATATACAAAATGTGAAAAGTCCAGACTCTGCACAAACATAATGACATGTAAATTAATCTAGCCCTACAAGAAACAAAATGCATTTCATATACATTATTTCATATTTATACATTTCATATAAATTACTGAAGAATCCATACTGTGATATAAGTGTACAGTTTAGTAAACTATATTATTTTAGACAGAAACAGTTGTAAGCAAAACTGGAGTGAAGGGATCAAGCGAAATTAAATTAGAATAGGTGATTTGGTAGGGTCAGCTTTACAAGGCATTCAGAGTGAGTCCAGGTGTTAGGCTCATTTGACTCTCACCAAAATGTCACATAGTGCTCATGTCTTACTTTAGACTCATGTCTTACTTTAAAGACAGCTCATATTTCTAACCCTGCAGAAGCTGAAGAGCAAGTTGCCCCCATCCTATGGTTAATCAGAATCAACATCTTGCTACTAAAGCAAGGAAAAGGTCACCCTGATTTTAGCCCATCACTGTGGCAAATCCATAGTAAGCCTTTGAAATGTTAAGCATGCTTATAGCAATGTAAATGAGAGAAGAATTAAACCCCAGGAGACAGGTCAATGCCTGGTGTAAATATCACAACTTCATTTAAGTAATTTTATGTATGACATTACGCAGCGAGTGAGAATTTGCTTACATGTTGTTTCCTGCTGCCCCCTCCCAACCCCCAAATAATTGTATCTTATATATACATCATTAGTCTCTACTTAAAAAACACCCTACTAAAATAATCTGCTCTTTTAGTTAAATTTAGCACAGTAGAAGCTCTAAAAGGAAGCTTGTGGAGGAGAGAAGGGCTAGAGGGGAAAAGAAGACTCAGAAATTCTCATTTTTCATCATTGTTTCTCTTATTCCTCTTAGGTAAAGCTATACTCTTCATCTGTTAAGATATGATTATATTTTTGCAATTATTTCCTCCTGTCAGGAGACAACTTGAGAAAAGACCTCATTGTCTCATTCTTTGAAACATACAAAACTCCATTAGTAAGGTTGCTTCCTTCAGTTTAACCTATCTAGTGAAATTAGGCTGCCTACACAGGTTCCTACTCTGCCAGAAAATCATCATTGCCCTCTTCTGAGGCTCATGATTAATCTCACATGAACCATGCCCGTCTTAAAACCAGGTATTTTTGTTCATTTTGTGATTATTTTATTATCAGCATGTCTGATTTTCTTTAAATTCTCTGGGTATTATTTGGAAATAATTTTGACAGTGCAGATCCTCAGCACAAGCTTTGCTGAGAGAGTCATCATTGCAGCTCATTAAGGTTAAAACCCAATTCCGTCTCCTTCCAGTTTCTCAGGGTTGTTATCTTGTGGGCTGTCTTGAATGCTGAATCAAGGAAATTCTATCTAAATAATGTCCTCAAATACCTACATTGTAAATAATGAATATTTCAAGCCAAGGGGATGTTCAAAATATTTGTTTCAAACTAAGATCAACAACATCTCCTCAAAGCAAATCATTCATATGCAAGAGCACTGTCTGTTGTACAAGTGCAGGATTGATTGGGTTGTCTCCCATAAAAGCCATTGAGCAATAGTTATTTACTGAAGTAATCTGAAAAGAAGCACTACTCTATGATCTTGAAATATATTATGTTTTCTGAGTGCAAGACCATGAACCTTGGCAAGACAAAAAAGTTGAAATTTTCTTGTAAGCTCTGTTCCTCAAACTCTTGAATAGAAGCACAGTATGCACAGATAAACAATTACACAGAAATTCAAAATGCTTGTCATGACTCTGCTCCCCACAACTGGACAGCAGAAGAACCTAAAATAATCCTAAAAATACAAGGTTGGTGTTTCAGAGATTAGTGATTTAATGTCTGGGGATGCAGTCAAGCATCCCTTAGGTGCCTTAGCAGATTAACTGTGAATTTCTACAGACAACTCTGAAACTTGAGATCTTGCTCACTAGAAAACATGCTCACTAGAAAACATACTATAGACAGAAAGTGAAGAGATGCCTTTGATTTAGATTAGATTTCCCATTTATAATAAAAAGATTATGACCTGAGGCTGTTTCTCTCACTAAAGACACTAGATACATTTAGCAGTTTTTCACTCTTTTATTCTGCCTTGAACTACAGCTTAGAAAACCATCAGAAGTTTCTATATTTGTGTTCTAAACCATGCTTAATAAATAATTGGTCTCAGCAATTTTCAAATCATGCAAGTTTATTGGGTGGATTTGTTGGAGTCTCATTCAACATATCAATTATGTATCCCACTTATGGACTATTTGATTGTGGTTTATTTCTGGCCTGTGCCCCTCTCCAATTCAAATAATCAGCCATAGCAGTTCTGAGATATCCTCAAGGGAACTGAACTCGGTTCCTCTGCAAAGAGACAGAGGGAGCAGTTTCTGCATCATTACATTTCAATTTAACCCTTCAATAAGGCTTGAGTAAGTTCTGAAGAGACATACAAGTTTTGTGCTAGCCTTCTTCAGAGGAATGAATTTCATTCTACTGTGATTATCCTTTAGTGTATATCTGCACACTTGTAACTCACTGACCAATGTAAACATCCTTCTTAGCACAGTGTTCTAGACAGTGTGCTGTTAAACATTTCATTTTTCCTTTTAATAATAATTTGATACAGAGGGTCATTGCCTTTATGCTTTTTTTTTAAAAGGACTCTAACCACTGTAATCAACTTTGTAATGAACTATCTTTTCCCATAACATTAACAGTTTAATTCAAAGTTCATCTTTCATCCATATGCATCCAAGCATTATTATAAAACCACTTGACAACTAACATTTTAGCTAAAGTCTGCTGCAACACCATAATTTGACTAATTCTGTTGACAAGCCACAAAAATACATGCCTTAAATGATTCTACTCAAAATACAAAAATAATACAACTTTTTGTTTTTTCATACTGAGACAGATTCTCTGTCTGGATCAATTTTTACTTATATTCAATTTTTTAATAGCAATTGAAAAATAGATAATTAATCATTAGTATCACAAGTAAAAATATAAAAAAATATTGCAAAATCCATAATTCTGGCTGACTGTAAAAGTGTGCTAGCTTTTTCTTCCTCTGCTCCTTTCATTTCCCTTGCATTGATACATATTCTTTCATGGCATGATTAGAAAGAAATGCTAACCTGATGAAAGCACCATCACGATATATTGCATGTGTTCTGTGAAACAAGTACTTTTCACAGCCATGACAGCACAGGTTTAAAAAAATGCTTTCACTTTTCAAAGATACATGCTGAAAAATGAAAAATGTCAGAATGTCAGTATAATCAGATGGGACTGGAGAGAAGGTAGGCATATATCCCAGCTCCTTGCCTAAGAAGCTGCAGCAGAGATCCTTATTACTATTTCAATTGCAGCTGAAATGTGTTTCCACGCAGACAAATTGGCGGAGTATGTGCACGGCACTTAAGTTCTGCTTTAGCATCCTAAGTGAGGCTTATTGCTAGAGCCTCTCCATTTAGGTTATTTTCACCATGAATGGGACATGCTTTATATAATTCAACATATGGCAGCACAGACATATCAGAGAGGTTTACAGTGATGAGTCTGACAAGAAAATTATTTCTGAAACAAGCTTAAACACTTGAGTAAGGTACTCTGAGTTAAGAATTGCTATTGCTATTCTAGTGGCATAGACATCCAACGCACACACAAAGGAAGAAAATTATTAGGAATCATTGAATCATTCTGCTGAAGCACACCAGCAGCCATTCTTCCTATTTGCACAACTCGCTTTGTTTTGCTAAAACTGTCTCTCCTGCATGCAAACAACCTACATGCTATGTACCAGACACACATACATAAATATACATATGCACATATTGATCTAGCTCAGCTATAAAAGCTATTTCAAAGTACTTTTATGTCTTAAAAAAATAACTAGGGCTATATGCTAGAAGGTAGCACAAACCAGCACTGTGATTAGAGCATACGTACTGCACTTTGCATGAATAAACTGTACATTTTATACTTTAGCATCAAATTTTTAATATAATTTGCTAAGGAGATGTGTGTAATCACCTTGCTCACAAGCATGTTTTTGTGCCCATTCTCTCTTCTCCCCATTTCCTTCATGGTCTATTTTAAATGCTTGTTGGAATATGAGACAGGAGCAGAGGTCTCAAAAATTCAAATATCTCAGCTATTTCAAGAAAATTCAGTAAAAAGAGACATCTTAGCAGGAAAAGTCTACAAGAAGTCCCATTTGGATAAATACTGGGCAGAGCTTACAGCAAAGCCTACACCAAGGTCAGTAAACTGGAAGACAAACCTGAAGAAAACATAGCTCCTCCTTCCAGAGCTCATGAACCTCCTTCCAAAGCCTGGAGAAGGGGAAAGATGCAACTCATGCATTTCAGCAGCTAGGCAGAGAAAGGCAAGACAGCTCATCTGGCTGACATTAAAGGAGGTTGTGCTTATGAAGTTGAGTTTCTTTCTTGATCTACACCAAACTGCAGTCTGGGAACTGCGACAACCAGGATCAAACACAGGTGCTGAGAGGATGCAAAAACAAGAGTCATGGCCAGGTCTGTAAGTGAAAGCATTGGCAGGCTCAGGCTATTAAGAGATGGGTTCTACTCCAGAGTGTCTTTGAATAGTGTCAATTTGAAGAGTGTCAATTTTCTTTGAATAGAGATGGGTGTTTTTTGACGTTTTTGATATTTTATGTATTATGGAATGCCTCCATTGTTCTAATGCATATATGGCATTCCATTATCCCTACGGAAGAGGAACCTTTCTCCCACCTATAGGCCTTAAAGTGTTGAGCAAAAGAAGACAACAATTAACCTCTTAAATTAGAACCAATGCCACATTGATTTGGCACTAATTTATTACTATTTGGTATACTAAGGTGAAAATTTATGATGTGAACTATTAAGAGCATTTTAAGATCTGCATTTAACATCAATAATAGGGAAAAGTGACTTTTATATGCAAAGAATAGAAAAGATAAAAAGATATTTGTTCACTTCAATATCTCTGTTGGCTTGAATTTCATGAGCAGAAAGTTAACTGCACAGGTCAATGAATGGACTAAAATTTCACTTTCAACATGCTGAGTTTTACTGAAAGGAAGTTGTAGAATCTGAAAAAATACTAAGATGCTTGAATTATATTCAACGCTAGAACTACTAAGCGATTCATACTGTATATTATAATCAAAGTAGGTGGTGAAAAATTATCTCTGAAATGTTATTAGAGAACAATGTGTTTATGTGAATACCAACATACTGAAATATGCATATTAAAATGAAACAATGTGATAACAGCAAAAAATTGGAAAAAAGGCATAATTTTTTACTTTCTAATAGCCATTTATAAAGTAATTTAATATATTCTAAATACTCTTTGGAAATTTGTTCTGTTTATTGAATGCATATTTAGCAATAAATGGAAGGTGCTTTCTTTATGGTTGACAGAACTGTTACTTTGAGCCACATTCAGGACTTTACCACAAAATTGTAATGCTTAGCCTGTTTGATGTTTTCCATAAAATCCTCCAAAGACAAAATTCTGTCCTATGCTTATTCCACAAAGTGTTACACAGCAGCATGGAAAATAGTCCAAGGCAATCCTATATAAGTCATTAGAATACATTACACACACATCTCAGACTTGCTGATAAACATAAGTTTGCTTATATCACAGAGTATCTTTCTATTATGGATATTTAGTATTTAAAATATTGTAAATCTTGGTGAGTTATACCATGAGTTTTCAAAATGGTAAAAAGGGAAAATATTGCAAAATACACAAGATGTCATTTTGCATCAGGCAGTTCAAGAAGCAGCTATAATATATATGTGTGTGTGTGTGTGTTTGTGTGTAGGTCTGCTAGTCAAACAGTCTATTCTGGGGTAAAAGAAGTGAATAGGGCAATTCTCCTGCCCTAGGCTGTATGATTCCTAAGCTGGAATTAAAGGGGAAAATATGCCTTTGTTAAGAACATGCACCCTGTTAAGACCAATATCCTTGATATTCTGAGATGTACATATCAACCCAGTAAAGCATCAGCCTTGTGATGCATTGAGTATGTTTTTTAATAGTACCACCTCCATGGTAAAAACATTGCAAATTACCATAGCAGTGTATGGCATAGGAAAAATATAATTACAACCACAACGGTATATAATTTCCTGTTTACAAGATGTATACACACAAACTCGTTCAAGTGTTACCCAATGCAAGGTGCTGGGACCACCTCCTTCCACTCACCACTGTGGGGTACCAAGACCTGGCATCCTTAAACATCAGTCTTAGAATGCCTAAGCCACATGAGGGCAGATGTAACAACAGACCGTGACGGGTGTGAGGAGGTCCCTAAGTGTCAGGCATCCAAATGTGTTTGACTTGGAGAATACATTTTTTTCAGGTATCACTGTCCTCCTTTCTGCAAATGTGACCCTTTAAATGACCCCCTTTTTCTTGAATATATCTTCCTGTATCTTCTCTTTCCTTTCTTCTACTAGTTATTCTCCCATCCTCTTCAGCCCTTTGCCCTTGCCTTTCCCACATGCTGTTAAGCCCGATATTTAAAGCAAAAAAGTAGTCCTATTTAGTGCAGCTTAAGCTAGCAGAGAGTCCTTTTTCTACATTTTTCTCTGCTTTTGAGACAATTTGTGTCAGAGAAGGTTGGTTGGGAGCAGGTGACTCTGTCAAAATTTCATAGGGACTCTGTCAAAATTTCATGTGGAAATCAATACTACATTAATACAATATTATAAAATTACATTAATACAATATGATAGGAAAAATCAGCAAACGAGCAGGATCTTTCTTATAGGAAATGTTTAAAGGCAGGTTTCAAGGCTGACAGGTTTTTCTTTCAAGACCAGTGGAAAACTCTAAACAGAGTAAGTTTTCAGAACTCATAGTTTCACTTGGAGAAAGAAGGAAAAATCATTGCTTATCTATCAAGGCAGTGCCCTCTGTGAAATTCCTAATGATGGCAAGGGCAGAAAAGTGAGAGGAGAGTAGATCCTTTATAAGAAATTGAATTTTTTTTTAAAAAAGCAAAGATGCTTTTAAAAATGCTTAGAAAGAATAGGGGTCAGAGCATCCATGATCCTGCTGTGAGCTTTCTTAAATTATACTAGCAGTGCTCCAACTTTGTTTATAATGTGTATCTACATAAAATCATCCATGGAAATTGAGCAAGCAGTTACTTCACTGTAGTGCCAATCTATATTCACACATTTAATACTACCAATCCCCAAAATCAGGAATGTCAGATCTGTCATCTATGGAAAATTGGTTCACATATTATAAGAATTGTTATTGTAATATTTACATTTAACAACAAACCCAAGAAATAACCCTGGTAGTAACAGACACCAACAGCCACCAGCCAGTATCTCTCCAAATATTATTTTTTCACTCTCTCACACCTTTTCCTTTCTGTTTCTGTCTTTTCTACAGGCTCCCTCATTGACATTTACAATGGGCTGCCTCAATTCACATGTTCTATTGTCTCACAGATCTCACCAAGAATTTTTTCTTTATCTGCTGACACATTTGTACCATCTGGGGGAAAACAGAAACAATTTGGCAACAACAAAGAAGCGCCAGTGCTGCCCCTGTGATGTGTTCCAGAAGTCCTTGCTCCTAAAAATCAGAACAGAAGATATTTCAGTTTTGTTCCTCCCTCTAAAGGAGAATGTAACTTCAGCAGAATCAGTGACTTATGTAAATTTTCAGAAACAAGTTTACATAGATGTCTATAGAAAACTGAGCTAAAGCTGAATATATTAACACACATCAAAAAAAGGCACAGGTACCTCCCCCTGCCCTAAAAACAGTCTGTATCAGCATGAGGAAAAAGCAAATTCACTGCTATATCCCTGTCTAGTAGAAAGGAAATTACTTTGACCAATTCCACAGGAACTAATTCAGTCTATTGAGACCAAACAAATTTTACCAACATTGTCATTGTCTTCATCCACAGGTTAATTGTGTAAGCTTGTATACTGAGAACATAAACCCTGGAAACCAGGAAGCTCAAACTCACTCCAGTTGGTGCAGGATTTACTTGTCAGTGTAGCAATGAGACGTGTCACCTTTGCATAATTGAGCACAAACTTCTCAGTGAAACTCACATCCAAGCACTTGAGATTCATTTGGGATTTGAGATCTCATGCATACTTCTCTGAATTAGAGATAGGCACTGACCAGAGGTTTCACACTAGAGGTCTCACACCATCTGGCTCTCCTCTACCCCAGAAATTTCAGGGAAGGCAATAAAGAGCAATGCACTTCTTTTGTTCCCACTGAGGCCACCTCCAGGTTTGAAGTAGAGTAAATGGAGCTTTCATCTCTTTGCAAGAAGGTAATTTCAAATGCTAGCAGAGCTCACAGGATTTTCAGCACTGAGAATTCTTCAGCATCCCTACCCTCCAAGTCTTAGATGGCAAGCAAGATAAATATTCCAACTACCTGTACTCACTACATGTATTTTTCATGCATTCAGATTTGCCCAGGAGTTCAGAAAAACAGGCAAAATAAATAAACAGTGTGAGTCAAGTGGTGGGATGAGTGGCTACTAAATACATCTCTTTATGAGAAGCTTGCCTCAATGCTTGTGTTTAGGCAAGCAAGTACAGAAAGAGAAAAAAGCACTGAAAAGAGTAAAAGACCATGTGGGTAGCTATCCCAGGAAAGAGAGCCAACAGCAACACGAGAAAGGAGTAGAGAAAAGAAGCAAAACATGGGAAGAGTAAAGTGCTACAAGGGCAGACATGATATTTTCCATTGCCCATGAAACCCGTGTACTGAGAGGCAAAGTAGCCTTAGGTTCACTTAATGGGAGAACAAGCCATGGAGCAAGAATGAATTACTAGATTTCACAGTATATTTCTCATGTACCTGAATTCAATAAAGGTTGATCCCAAATATGAGGTTTCATTATGATTCTTCTAGAGAATTGTAGGTCTTCTAGAAAAGACCCAGTGGTCTTCTCTACAGAAAATTATGAACTTCATTAGTAAGAAGAGCATTAGAGTCACCATGTAAAAGAGCTTCATAAACCACATTTACACTATATTATCTGTTGGAAGTCACACAACCTAGACAAATTTCCAAGACCAATCTCTGACATTAATGTTTATTTTAAAAACTCAAACACTCCAGTCAAAGGTCTACACCTTGCAGGAGACACTTAGAAACACATCACAAGACAATCATTTCTGATGCAGAAAGTTTTTCAGCATGATGGGATTTGTTGTATTAACCTTTGAAACACAGGCTGGATTCAGTCAGAAAAGAGTGAATCCAAAAATATCACTGCGAAGCTACTACTTTGCTGTGGTAGTCGAGAAGGACAGACTCAAATAAAGCAAAATGTTCCTTCTCTTCTGTAAGGTGAGCAGATAACCAGACGACAAAAGCATACTGCACTCTGAAGAGTGAAAGCCTAGCTAGGTACAGAGGGGGCAATTGAATTAATGTCAAAGTTTATGGAACAAAATATTTATTTACAGCACTCAGAGAATCAACATCTTTTCATTTAGAGGCAGAGGAAGGTCTGAATATGTGATGGGTATAAAACCACTTGGATAGAAGGTCTGAAGTATTGTACAGGATCCTCGTGTAACCTAAGAGACAAATGTATTCAACTTACACTTTAGAGAGACATAAGAGGTCTCACTCTCACACAGTAAGTGCTCAAATCACAACAAACTTGTGCCTTGGCAGCTAGGTTGAGCATTTCTTCATACTTCCTGGAAGCATGTTATTTACATACTTGCAATCTATCACAATTCAGCTTACCAATGATACCTTGAGAAGTTTTCTGCTTTTTCCTTTAAGTAGTTTTGTCATTGAATGCAATAGGCATCACAGAGTAGGATTTTGAACACCTCTGCTCTTATATTTTTGATAGAAAGTGCCTTTCTGTGGGAAAACCACAGATAACAAATCACTGAAATACTAAACTATGTTGATAGCACATATGTTTTAACAGTATGCAATGTCACACAGTGTGCTGCTGAATAAACTGTGCCTCTGGAAGAGGCTTCCACGTCTGTTAAAGGACCTTTGCACACATTCGCATGAATTCACATTTCATGTTCCAATTTCTTTTCTGAAATTGTACCTGTACAAAAAGATCCAAAAACTTAGGGACAAGCATGACTGGGACAGAGTATAGCAAATTCAAAGAGTAAAGACACAGCTTTCTTCTTTTTCTTCTCCCCCTAAATAGGTGAAATCAGCAGGAAATCAGGGGAAAACCCAATGATGGGAGTTTAAAAGAGGCCATTATATACCAGAAATGACATCACAGGAGACAGGGAAGCAGGGGGAATCCAGAAAACACAGATAGCAGCCAAAAAGAAAAAAGTATTGGTCTTGTCAAAGACATGTTAAACTTGAATTCATAGAAACCTCTTGTTGATTCTGAGCTGTTGGTACTGTGTCCTTCCACAACCTTGATCATATAATTCTACCACTTTTCATCTCAACTCTAGGCACATTACATGGGGACTAACACTTTTCTAACTACCCAACAGTAACACTGCCAGGATAACGGCAATAATGACTAGATGTGTCTAGGCACTCAGAAGGACCCCATTCCCAAAGCCACAGTCATGACAGAATACTAAAAACTGAGACTGGCACTAAGAACGAAAGGAGGGGGGAAAGAAAAAAATTAGTACAGGTCTCATCAATCAATTGATCAATCAATCAATCAATCACTTTGCAAATATATTCCCTTAAGAAATGTCAGGTTTTTTCCTGAACTATATTAAATAGCCCAATAATATTCTACATAGACAATGTATTTTGACCATTTTTTAGAAAAAAAAAAATCTTCTGAGAGTCACCCATACTCAGATGAAGCAGTTGTTTCGTTAGGTTTCGGCAAGAAAGCTCCAGTTTTTAATGTGTAATCAGTCATTAATTTTAAGTGTTTAGAAGCCTTAATAATAAATTCAAATTTAATTCCTACTAACCATGACAAAGAATACCAGGATTGTCTTGTTACCTTCTCATTTTACTCGATCACTAAACAAATGAAGTACAGGCATATACAATGTATTCTGATCCACTGTATATCATCAACCTAAAATGTATGGAAAGGGAAAGGGAAAAACTATCAGTATAGGCCTTGTCATGTTAAAGTTTAAAAGGAGGTTGGCCAAGAGTATTCCAGATGGCTGAGTTTAACTGTTCACAGAGTAAAATGGGCTGTTGCTGTGAGTGATGCCCCACATTAGTAAATGTTGGTCTTTCTCATCACATAAATCATAAGTCATAATTATCTATCTTCCTGATGCTATCAGTCCTCTCATGATGCCTCAACCATGACAAGAAATAATGAGAGATTAATTGAACTGTTAACCTGTTCTGTAGTACTAGCCACTGGGAGAGGAAAAGAAGGTCCTTTGTGGAAAATTCTGTCACCTCACCACACCACACATCGGAGAACAAATGCTCTGAATTAGCCCAGGACTCCACAGAACATATAGAATTAGTGAAAATTATATTTTTGATAATTTTATAAAAGAAGGTTTAGGCTGCTGGGATTACAGCTCATGCATAAAATGATCCACAGCTTTGAAGGCTTGACAACTTTAGCAAAGTTGAAGGTACCCCTTAGGCATCTGGTAATTTTCCAGCCCATGCAATATCTCCCAGGAATAAACATATGCTGCAGCTGGCAGGGACACAAGTAAAACAATAAGGAAAAGTTACTTGAGTATATCAAATACTCCAAAAAATCACACACAGCAGTGTTGGCTATGTGAATAAATTGGCTGTGGGAATAAATTATTTCTGTTCCTTGTAAAGAAGAATACTTAAACAAAATAATGTATCACCTTGTCCATTTTCACTCATTAATAGCACAAATAAGCTTGTGTGTGCAATAGAAGCAACAAGTAAACAGTGCTGTGCAGCAGAAGCAGGTGTAGCATGTTGGGGGTTTACTTTGAACTAGTCTGGTATCATGGAATGAATGGTCCTGGTTTATTTCATTCAAAAGACCCTTACTTAATGTAATTCAGAACAGAAAGCAAATGTAGTCAGAGGAGACAATCAGGATATTCCCTCCAGAAGTGCTAATGCTAATATTGACACACAGTTTGCTTTCAATAAAAAAGAACGAAGCATAATATATAGTTAATCAATAGGTTTTTGTTCCCATAAGAATGAATTAAATCCTCAAAAAGAAACTCTAAAATTATAGTTTAATACCACACACATGAAAATCCATACTCTTATGGATTTTAAGTCTGTACAGGTTGGCTTCAGTGGGACTATTATGCATTGCCATTTCAGCAAAACAATTAGAAGGCATCTTCATAGTTACTTGTCCATACCTCCACTGATGCTTTCAGTTGAGTTACCTGAGCAAAAGGTCCTGAAAGACTGGTCCTACAAAGCAATGCAAAATCACATGCTGATATGTCTACATGAATTTAGCACTACATATCATTCATGTTCCTCCAGTTCACTATGCCAGGACTGTCTGCACTTGACTGGAGAAACATGCCCTTCACTGTCAAAAGGGCAATGCTCAGCTAAATGGATGGTTTAAGATTTGCACCTTAAACAGTTCTGAGCACTGTAAGCCAAGCAAAATGTAGGGGGAACTGTGGAACAAAGAGTACATCATAAAAGTGATGACATAAAATAATTATTGCTTTAAAAGCTTGAGAGTACTAGATATAAACTTCACATACGTAAAAAATACAATCACTTGCATTCACATATTTTCTCTGTCTCTGTTTAGCTGGAATTCAAAATTTGGTATAAAATTCTGATACAAATAGCTCCTTGCTATTTGCAGATGAGTAAATTGAGCCAGTGTTTGGAATCATGTAAAGCTGATGCATTGAAATGAAGCAACATATGAAAAATTTAAAGAAACTTCCTTACCAGAATACCCACTTTTCATAGAGCAGTAAGTGTAGCAAGGGAAATGACTTGGGTTTTTCCTACTTGAAAATGACCCTGAATCTATGCCTTCTTAATTGTGAAACGTATTAAGAGTTTTCAGAAACGACATTATTCTCTAATGCTCCTGTCCATTAATGGAGCACATTCATTGTACTTATTAAGATGGTGAAGAATCATTAGAGTGGTGGGAATGAGGGAAAGAAAATTGAAACATTCCCTGCTAAGAAACTAATTTAACCAAAAATGACAGGAAGTCAGTGGAATTGAAAAGCAAGAGATATTAGGTCTACTCATTTGAGTTAAGTTTGATGCCATCAACAAAGACTGCTTTGAAGAAAATCTTCCTGGTCCTCCTGCTCTCTGTATTTTTCCACAGAGTACTCCCTATTCTTTCTACTGTCTTCTGACAATGTGTGTGCCCTTACTATATCCTTTGTAATGTTTTCTGAAACAAGGACTGAACCCTTCAGCAGTGCTGGTGTGTTTGTACTGTACTCCCTCAGATGGTTTTAAAAGGCTAAAGCTATGTTGCATCCTGGATATAAAAATGAATTCCAATCCTTTCAGTTTACCAATGCATACAAAAGTTTGTTATCTATCAGGGTTTGGAATGCACACCCAAAAGGCACAGATAGGAGGAAACACTTATCCAGATTTTTTTTTCTTTTTCTTTTTTTTTTAACTCATCCTAGTATTTTGGAAAAACCCAGGGATGGTAGATGCTGTGCTAGCAGTCATCTAGCAGACTGGGAATCAGCCTGGGATATGATAGCTGAACATATATTTGGATTTGACCTGATTCAGATTCAAGAATTAGATCTTGGTGTTCTGCGTCCATGGGAACTGTCCTAACACAGTTGAAATACATCTGTGGTATGGCATAATTTTTTGTTTTTTAAAGAGGAAAATATAAGACAAAAAGACTGCCTTAAGTTTTTAGTCTGGAGTGTTGGGTTTCATACAGAATACTAGATACTGATATTTTTTCCCTAGTCCTAGTTCCTAGTACTGAACATCAGATCCCCCCATCCTGGCTGAATTTTCCAGGCTCCATGTATTTCTGGGGTCTTGGGATTCTCTGTTTTTGAGGGAAAAAATAAAGTGCTCACTTTTAAAATGCAGTATGTTTTTTCCCAAAATGGAAAACAGAAAGAGGAAAGCAGCTCCTACCAAAAGGGAAAGCCATTATCATAAGATTCCTGGCTAGTCATGGTCTGAGGTAAAACAGTAAATAGAGATGATTTCCAAAACAAAGTCTGCAGCAGTCTCAAGTCTTCTAAAGTGTTAAGGTGGTTGGTTGACTGAGTTTCGCTGTTTCATAATTTCACTGCCCAGATTGTTACTACAGAAGTGAACTATATGACTGAATGCACCTACCACAGCACACGGACACAACTACCAGAATCTTCTTTTTCACATCATTACAGATAGTGGCCCAAAAGTCAACTCAAGACCCCAGTTTCCAAACTTTAGTTTGTAACTCAGGACCGTGGTGCTGCTTTATCCTGCTTCTAATATTAACCTGCAGACATATGATCTGAATCAAAACACAGCAGAGCAGGGACAAGAGAATTAATCTTCCATTCACTGGTTAGCTATTTTAAATTCAAGAATGACAGCAGCAGTAACTGAGGAGCTGGAGGTGTGGGGAATCAGCCCTGAGAGAACAGCATTAGCATTGCCTTTAGCATGCAAGCTGCCGGGAGCAGAGGATTCAGTAAGTGGGTTTGAGCAACCAGGGTGTTTGGGGAAGGGAAATCAAGCAGGTGGTGAACAGGAAAGCTGGATCAGTAAGTGGAAAAAAGCTGTCGGGGGAATTATTAGGAGCAGTTGCCTGGCCAGGTCCCATTTAGAAGCAGCAGCTGTGCCAGCCTGATGAGGGGAGGGGATCTGCTCCACGCCAGATGTGCACAGCGTGAGCACGCTGTGCTGGCTGCCAGACACGGGGAGGAATAAAGACGGGAGCCGTAGGGAGGGTGGTATGGAGAATGAGGGAAGCAGCTGCCAGGTTACTCCAGGAGCCAGATCTCTGAGAGCTCCTGCCTAGGAGTAAGGGGTTAAATAAATGTCCAGGGGAAGAAATATTTCAGAGGCTGTAGGTGCTGATTAGGCTGATTCCATGCCTTTGTGATCGCTTCCTGCAATCAAGATGAGCTGGTATTTTCTGCTTGCATTGCGGCTTAATTTTATCACTGTAGAATACCTAAGAATTATTTCTTGGTCTAGGCACTGGTTTAAAACTGCAGTGAAGGATATTAGATTTGTTCTGTGAACTACCTTACAAAACCTGATTTTTCTCTTCATCAGCTCAACTGTAATTCATGAGTACACTCAGAATGGACATTTGACTCCTGCTGAAGCTGAGCTGCAATGAACATTGAACCCAACAGAACAAAAGTCTCAAGCAAGACAAGACTATAAGCATTTATTTCAACTTCTCTTGGTGCTATGTGCTGCCTCTACTCTGCATTCTCATTTCTTTGGCCATCTTTTGCTGAAACTCTTGTAACATAAGGTAGAGATTACATTTCTGACCATATGGGGAGGTCTGAGCTTTAGCTGGAATAGTAGAATCCAAGAAAATGTTCTGTCCCTTCTCCTTTACTGCAAAATTTCATTATTTCGTACTTAATTTTCTGTGTTTTTCATTAAGTTCCTGTTTTGCCCCACTTTCAACTGTTGCATCAGGAAAATACTTCCTGCCTGTTTAGGAAGGCCTCAATTCTTTTTAAATTGTAGTTTTTTATACCTAAATCTTTCAAGCAGAATTCAGACACCCAATTCCCCTACTGTTGCTCCTGGCATACAGAAGCACAAGCCTCTAAACTGAGCTAAGCTAAACCAGCATTTTCTTTACTTCTACTTACATTGCAATTCATCAAAGGGAGCATATCTGGTTTATTGAGCTTCTCTGTGCCTGTTCAAAAGTCACAATATAAATAAATGTCTATTTTTATTTCTCCCAAGAGATCTAAGCTAACTGCTATAATATATAAAGAAAGTAGGAGCATGTTTTATGCAACAGAAAATTGTATCAGCAGCATTGTACAATGAGAAGGATGAGACAAATAATTCATAGTGATTATACTATTAGAGGAGTTTAATCTGTCTATTGTCTAAGGTACCTATGCCAGGAGACTTCCAGTCTTTTAAATATATTCAATGTTTATGCAATTTTTAAATGTCCAAAGGGATAAAAACAGGCACATGCTAATACCTCCTAGTTATTATTCATGGATTGAGTTATATTGTAACTGATCAGAGAGGTCACATAGCACACATTTTGAATCTGGATAGAAGTTGCATAGAAAAACATTTTAAAGAAAAAAGATCCACATGCAAATGCAAAATATGTTCTGTTAAACTGAGTGCTTTGATAGAATTTCTCTTTAGTCCAGTAAAAATTTAAAAATAATATAAATAACATTATTAAGATTACTTTTTTACAATATTTTAAAACCATGGATGAAAAAAAAAAGGCATTGCAGTAAGTTTTCTTAGGATATTTTTATACAGCTTTAAAGAAACATATTGTTAAAATACTGTGGACTATTTGTATTTATGCAGACTAACACTCTAGTGATCCACACATCAAATAAAAATAAAAGAAAAAATATCATTTCCTGCTATATTATTGTGATTATTAATATTGCTGTTGTATCGAACACCTCAGAAAAGTTCTACATCACCTTGTGCTCCAAACTCAGATCTTCAATACAGCTTCAATTTTGTCTTTGATTTAAATAAAATCGGTTCTCAAGCTTATAGTCTGAATTAATAGCATGAAATAGAGAAGACCAGACTGTGGTCTTAGCTCATGACACCTGAGTAAAGAGTCCTTTGTGAGTTTGCAGTCTGAATTAACAACAGCATTCACAAACTTCTCACTTTCACTAAGATGAAACTGAAGAGAAATGGTGAAGGTGGATCATGGGCCATTAGTCAAAAAGAAGTCTGCTTTTCTAGCTAGTAAGTCATTCTTTAACTGCTTCCTCCACCCTGTTAAAACTGCCACAGAAAAGTTCTTTTCTGCTGGACACCAACCTTCTCTGACTGATTTACTGCCTTCATTCCTCTCTTAGTCCATACATAATTTGAAGCAGGCAATGAAACACTATAAAATGTTTGGTTGAAGCTGATGGGTGTAGCACAGAGCCCGTCATGAAAACCAGAGGACAGGATTCCAAGTTGCAACATTAAGACAGCTTAACAGCAGCATCATTACTGAATTCATCATTAAAAGATGCATTTGGAATTCCCAATATTAGACAATATTTAAGCAGCATAACTTGCTTTTCACTGAAATCAGTATTTATATTTGTGATAATAGTTATCGTATGCTTTTACAGAACTTAGTTTCTACTTAAAAATTACCGTGGGGTGCAAATACATCTATTTAACTATAAACATATGATAGAGAGATGTCCAACACATTTGGACAATCTAGGCCTGATCCAGACAATATTTATCCAGATGCTTAATCACATGTAAAGAGTACAAATGGACTCAAATTTTCTTATTTGTCTTTATGTATATATAAGAGTTGGTCATGCAGACTGCAACTCGCGAGGAATTCTGTTCACCAAGATATACACTGAGGTCAGCACAATGCACTAAACAAGCATTTTCAAGCTAAAAACATTGCTTCAGTTCTCATATGCACCACAGAGAGGGGAACTGCTGCTTGAACTGGGGAACTGAGACAAGCCACTGGACCAGTAACTGTAAAATGAAAGAATCAAGTAGTGAAAACCTTTCCCTGCCTTTATTTTTCAAGATGAGAGGGAAATAGCCTTGTTTCAGAGAAATTTGCATAAAGTATCTTTACCATTTCGTTCCAAATCTAAGGAGGTTTAATATAAAAGCTTATATACTTTGAAAGAATCCCTCCCACTAGAAAGAGGTAAAGATGATGATATACTGTAATTCTCTTATATAATTCTGCCATTTATAATTTCAAAATAATGTTATATTTTGTTCTGAGAAGCTCATACTGCTTTAGTCAAATTGTAGTCAATAACACTCCACTAATGAATTTCTCCTCCAAAATAGCAGATTTTTATCAATTTGACCACCATCACACAGACAAAAACAGCTAACTGAGCAGTCTGTGGGAAAGAGAGAAGGCAGAAACACTGCCTGTACAGGCTACTTCATCTAGAACTTGAATTAACACACATCCTCAAAGAAGCTCAGTTTCCTGTTTTACACATTGTTTATATCTTGTTTTCTGCAAATAATTGGAGACTTCAGTGGAATTAACCCCACGACACACTTAAGTCTGACTTGCCAGTCTGACTTAGTTTTTCTTCTGCATTCTGCCATGAGCCCTTACCAAAGGGAGTCAGTCAGAGAAGTACCTGAAGCACAACACTCAGAAGTATCAGCATCACACAAAATCCCCTTAGCTTTTATCATTCATCAGACTACAATATGCATTCCAAACTAATTTTCTGGAAGTATCTCCTTATTATCCACCCTTTACAAGAAAGAATATTTTCCTGGGTCCCAGCACCCTCTGCCATAAAAGACAGTTCAGACACCTTCTGAACACATGTTGTGTCTCACCTCAGTTAAATACAGTGAGATAGTAAATATACACTTTAGCTATATCTCCTTAAACTCAAAACCTTTTGCATTGACCCAGCAGGAACTGCAGTGAAAGAGATTTTATTTTTTAAGCTACCCAATCCACCGATAAATGTTTGGGGTTTTTTGGTTTTTTGGTTTTGGTTTTTTTTTTCCCCCAGAAGTTTCCTAAATACCCATAAGAGCCTGGTTTGGAAAATTCTGCAGGAAATACAAAGATTAATTTAGTTTTCCTTTTTCTTCTCATTCTCACCCTTTGCTCAAGAGCTGTCTTGGTAGTTCTACTCATTTGAACAGTAATTTAGTACATATGTTTATTCCCTCTTGTATACTTCAAGCATTTTATAGTTCCTAATTTCCTAGTTATAAGATTATACCCTCTGATTTCCATGGCTCCCTGCCAAATATAACAGTTCATTCTGTATTATTGAAAACATATGCAGAAGCTTCAGCAAGCCTGATTTCCCTTCCGCCTTTCATTTCTTTCACAAATGTTCTTTCTGAACAGACCGAGGCCTCAGACTTTTTACATTTATTTCTTTTCTTCAGGGACTTACTGCAGTCACACCATCCCTTGCAATATTAACTGCTTCAGAAACTGCTCACCAGACATTTAGTAAAGGTGGCAAGCTTTGAGCAGAAGTAAATTGTGCAGATGGTGTTCCACGAGTGTTCAGCTGCCCTAGCAGAGTTGTGGGCTCACCTAAAGGAGGAGGCTTTGGACTCCAAGTTCCCCCAGCTTGTGAAGGGCACTGCAATAGCTGAGGATCTGCAGATGGGGCAGGTTGATGAAGCAGTTGCACCAAGCAGAAGCAGCTGCCATGGTTATACCCCAACACTGTTCCACTGATGCCCAGCAGAAAAACTGTTTGTATTGGGTTTTGTCTTGTACATCACCCTTGGTAACAAATTTCCTTATCTATTAACGCAGTGATAACACATCATCTAACTCATGACTATCAGAAACGTTTTAAAGATTTCATGCAGCTCACAAAAATCCTTTCTGAAATTGTTCCCACTCAAATCCTACAGGGAACACTACAATTTTGACTCAAAGGACAGTTGAACATGTCCTCTGTGCTTAGTGTTCTTAGCCTTTCCAAAAGCCTCTGCCTCCATCTGCATAAACATTTCCAAGTCTGTCTTTTTATTCTGCCCTCAGAGATCTGTAATAGTTCCCTGTGATTGCTCTTATGCCTTTCCTGTGCTTCACTTCAATCAAAGCTGTCTCTGCACTGGTAGCCAAACCACATGTCATTTCATCCTTCCATCAGAGTGTTCTCCTTTGTCTCCCACGGTGGTGCTGCATTCCATTTTAAAGTGTCTGCGACCCTGTTAGACTGCACAGGGGAAAAGAAAGGCACATAATGTGTAATCTTGGAGAAAGGGAAAAAAAAAAAGATGAGACAGAGCAAAGAAAGGATTAAGTTTGAGACTTCCTACTTTATCTAGTGAGGCAAAGCCTTCACCACCTGCAGAGAAAGCCTGTTCATGGAAGGAGGCTCATGTCCCCTCAGGGCAATCATCCACCTTCCCATCCCGCTCTGCAGGTCACCACAAAGGCACAGCCATGCTTCTGAAATGTGATTCACACTAGAAGCAATACTAGGAATAAAAACAGATGTAAAACTGTCCTGGGCCATGTAATTCAAATAAAAGCACCTGCTGGTTACCTTTTCCTTAAGCCAGGCATATTAATGGGACATTTACCATGATGCCACTCCCTTCAGCAGCTACAAGAGGGGGTCTCAAGAAACACCTGCATTTTCACTGACCACGCAGTGATTTGTCTGTGTTTCCTTTCATAGTTCCTTTATATGCTCCATTTGTATCTTAAACCTAGCTGGCTGAAAACTCCACAGAATATATTTTGTTTAATTAAGTAATATCCAGTTAAAACTCTAGGTAATAGACAATTCTTTTTTGAATGTGAACTGGTTTGAGCTCCTCACTGTCACACACAGCTGCCTGTTACAGGACCACACACACACCTGTCCTGCACATCCATCTGGTGTGGCCATGGAGCCCCGACCTGAGCACTACACACATGCCTCCTGGAAAGCAATTCATGCTTCTCCTAATGCAAAACATTCTTCCTATGCCATGAAAAGTCTAAAAAAGCCTAAAACAGCTCATGTCTAACAGCTAATGAGGTAACAGGGAATAAACATCATTTGTGGCCATGTATCAGTTTATGGGGGTTTTATTATAACTGACTTTCATCTCTAACATGATCAGGATGAGCTGAGTTTTGAGATGTACCCAAGAAGGTCAGTCCAGCTTTAGTAGCAAGTATCCTCAAAAACTACAACAAATGTTTTAATTATGTTTTGAAGCAGAGACTGTGAATTAAAAGTATGCGTGGTATATTTTACATAGTAATTTTATAGAGAAAAGAGTTATAATTTGAGAAGAGACTAAAATTAGAGTGTTAGGAAAGACAAGAGTTTGTTAGATGAAAAACTTAATCTGCAAATACTGCAAAGTTATTTGAAATGGCTACTGTTTGTGAAAATTAATTCTTCACACTGTGTTGCCTTTCCTGATCAAATTATGTACCATTTTTTCTCAAAGAAGGCTGAATGACAGTGAGCATGGAAGCAATGAGGGGAAGTCATCCAAAAATAATTCTTAGACAAGGTGACCAAAATTACAAGAATGCCCATAGACTCTGAATCTTTATTTCTGGATTGATTTTAATTTCATCAAAAGGCTACACTGACTGTTCTAAATAATAACAATAAAAGAGGTTTACAGTTTCATTGGAAAATCTATTGGTCTGTCAAGCTAATTATCTGACACCACTGTTGCAGTACATTAAATTCTGCAGTAACAAGGCACTTGGCATCCTCATTAGTAGCTACGTGACTCCTTGGGAGACTGAACATTTGCTAAACAGCAAGCTATGAGGGCAACAGCACTTCTGAAATTCCTGCTTCCCAGGATCCACTTCCCTCTCAGTGTATATACACTATGCTTCTCCCTGTGCACACCATGCATCCTACATGGGGAAGGAAAAATGAGCTAACAAGCAGGTGGAGTAAACTACCCTTCTAAATGGACGCGCCCTGGGGTTTCCTGTAGAGAAGAAAAATCACATTAAACTACCTCACATCTAGACCAGTGTAATCCTTTTGACTCCGTTAACTTTGCTTGTGTGTTGGTTTACAGTTAGACATGACACTGTTTGTCCTGTCATCCCCTGTGCTATATGCAGGACAAAATCACTCAGGGGGATTCACTGAAAGCTTGTTGGGTCTCCCCTCTGCACTCACAAGTCCAAGGAAAAAGAAAACAATGTAAGAAAAAGCATTGTCTAATACCTTTGTATTTCTCAAGTCTCAGAACTACCAGAAGGAATGCTACAGGGAAATTGTCTTCTGATTACTTGGGTTGGCTTTAGTGGTGCTTTGTGCCAGTGAAAGAGTACTAAAGCTACCTTAAGTGTACTGTGACACAGACCTGGGAGCTGGGGGCTTCACCCATCTCGAGGAACCAGCTGCTGTATTATTCTGATATCTCCAAATATCTCAGTTACAATATAAGAGAGTGTTGAGAATCAATTTAATGTCAGAGGTTGGACAGGAGGAGCTCTTTAAAATTTTATTTGGCAGTTTGTTTCTATAAAACCCCATTTTATATTTTCAGTGTTTTCACTATGTTTTATAACCTTGCTGAGCTCAGGTACAGGCAGAGATGATGAGCACATAGCTTGCATATAAAATGAATGAGCTTTCCTAATTCTTGCTGATAAAATATAAACTTTCACCTAAATTAGGTTGAAATACTCATCTATTCTCCTGCATTTATGTGGCTTTATTAAAGTGCCTCTTTGTACTTCAGTGAACAATTACAAATCATTTTACCCATTTCTTCAGACACTCAGCCATGCCAAGAGCTAATTAACTAGTGTGACAATTGCAAGAAGAAGCAACATAATTCAGTTTTTTAAATGGCTGGAAGGTATTTAATTTGAATAAAAGAGCAATTAAATAGCAGGAGTAATAAATGGCATTGACAGGTAGGATGCACATATCAGAAAGGTCGCTAACAAAGTACTTGCAGGTACTTTCAGAAACTCCTCGTTGGAGTTGTGAAATTAGGATTAATTGGCTGGAGCTGTTTTATAGACTATTTCACACATTTAATACCTTACAATCTATTGAGGTAATCAGCCATGTGTAAAGAACAAGTTTTGAATCGATTCCTTGATTAAGTAAAATACAAAGTTCTTTGTATGCAAAATGTAGAATGTTAATGCAAGATTCATTTGGCACAGTGGAATACAAGTACTAAAGACCTTTTCAGTATAGCAAATCCCAGAATTTATCAGAATTTGAGCGTTCCTTGGCACAGTTTAGAAGCAACTCCTGCTTTTGCTGTGGAAATTTGGTAATAGTAATCATCTGTCATGTAGAATTTTATTTTGTAACAATCAATATTATTCTACATCCACCTTTTTTTGCTTATTTTGTTTAAATAAGTTTTCACTGTGTCTTTTAAATACCAAAATTTACTAGTAGGAAAATATTCTTTCTCAGTACAATAAAAAACACAAGAATTAGTAAGTTCCACAAGAAGTTTGCCAAGCAGAATACAGGTAATGAGTTACAAATGACATTGCTCAGAAACACTGGCCCTGTGGGAACTGGATTTTGCTTGACATTCCACCTCAGCTGCCACTACCACATTACGGACTCCAATTACTCTTTATCCAGGACAGTCCACAATTCCTGCCCCCAGTCTGTGAGCTCCCATTATTGTCCTTGCCTTGAGCCAAGCATCTTACAGAAACAAAAACAGTTGGATAAACTACCTGATGGATTTGAAGGAAGGAAGAATTCCCTACCAGAGAAGGGTCAAATAAGCTTGGGCAAAGAGGATCAGTCAGATCTGGGGACCACCATCTCCACCAATATGTGCTATGAAACCCCAGATCCTCCCTAGACATTGAATTCTTAAGATATTTAGTAAGCTCTGCAAAACTTGATGACTTCTGGGCCTCTCCTCCCCACAAAACTGTGAAAGACAAATGAAAACAGTTACAGTGTAAAGAATCCTAACAAAATCTTTGTCCATGTTATTTCCTCACTCAGTATTTGGGAGAGTGACCCACTGAAGACTCACAGACCAGAAAGGCAGTTTTCACCTGAAGAAGCTTAGGAAATAGGTAGTGGGGATATTAGACCTGGAGGACAAGCCTAACTCCTATCTCCTAACTACTATCTTCTATGGTTCAATGAAACAAGACTTACATATTTTTATGCATGTAATTTTTTTTTTCCTAGCTGCTCACTTAAAAATGGTTAGAGGTTAAGAAAGGCAAGTGAAAACTCATCTCTGTATTAAATTAGATGAGAAGGATTCTTATGTTGTAGCTCTTGTTGGGAACAGATGGGCTTGGTAACAGTATACTCTAGCTGGGCAAACACTTTGCACTCCTGTTCCTACATAAAGTATCAAACATTATTTAAATTCTGCGTTGGGAATGTAAGCACAATATGTTGTTAAAACAGTAGCAAAACAACAATCTTTACATTTCATTGTGATACAAAAATCACATAAATTAACATTAGAGTCACTTGAACTTTTGCTCAACTGTCCTTGATCATGACTCCTTGCAAGAAAATCAACGCACAAAGTCGTTCCTCATCATTTGGGGAGATACTCATTTACCACAAATCTCCTGTTGCCTAGTCTGGCTGGTATGTGTCTCCAGGAAAAAAGAGCATCAGCTTTGAACCAGTTAGCTTCTCAAGAGGATAAGTGATTTGATAAGAATAAACTTGGAAACATTCTGTGTGTTGGACTAGGCATCATGTGACCAATAGGAACATACAGTAATTTCACGATTATAAGCCGCACCATTTTGACTAAAATTTTGGTCTGAACCTGAAGTGCGGCTTATAATCAGGTGCGGCTTATATATGGACAAAGAACAAAAAGTTGCTGTTTTAGTTTGGAGGACAGATGTCTGCTGAGAAAGGCAGGAACTTCTCTTTGAAATGGAGAATGTAAACCCCCTCTCTCCAAATGATTATAATTTGGAAATCAAGGGGCTTTCAGGCAAAGATATGGGAATTAGGAATAACAGTTCATTTCTAGGGAAATCAAAATAGAAATACAGCACTACAAAGAAACAAACTCCAAACCCTGACAAAGTCAGAATACAACCTGGCACCCGGTCAGACAGGGTGTTGGTAGCAGTCCCATTAAATGGTGGCTGCATCCTCCTGCAGTGACAGATGTGATTCAGTTGGAGCAGTGCTCCTGTACAAGGTGCAGTTTCCCTCGGGAGGTCCAGTGGTGATGTGGAGAAATCCGGTTTTCCACTGGAGTCCAGTGGAGAAAGGGGCTACCTTAGTGTCCCAAAACCTCTGTTTTTATCTTGGTAAGAAATGTTGGGCTCTTCCCCCTGGTTGGAGCAACTTTCAATGGGATGCAGTAATTTTATCAGTCACCCAGTGGGACTCAATGGGCCATTAGCAGACAATGACTCGCTGGAGGAAGGATGGGGTGTGAAACGATAAAGAACAATGCTCTGCCTGGTTTCAATGGATGGCCCATTAGCAGAGTATCTGCCATTGAGATAAGGATCATTGTCCCCACCCTCAAGAGATGGTGATAGAACAGATACCTTTTATCACACTCTGTATTGCAACATGCGGCTTATAATCAGGTGCGGCTTATATATGGACAAAAAACAAAAAGTTGCTGAAACCCAGAAGTGCGGCTTATACTCAGTGCGGCTTATAATCGTGAAATTACTGTAATTATCTATCTGGGGTGTGGGTGGTGTTGAAAAATATTTTTATGGTTTGTTTGGATTATTATAGAACAAACTTACTAATGAATTCACCATATACCATTACATAATATCTGTATACTCTTGCCACTGATAGCATGTTCTTTACAGCTTTTTACTTGTTAGCCATCCTTTGATCTCTAAACTGTGCTACAAGCGAAAAAAATGTTGTTTATGTCATGCTTCACCAAAGTAGACAACTTGAGATCTTCATGTATCATAGTTAACCCATTCCAACTTAAGACCTTCCCAAGAACAGTCCAACATCTCATTAAAAATGAAGCAATTATGTTTCTTCAGAACAAAATGTAGACTCTGCTGGGAAGTCAAGACATTAAAAGCAATGAAGATTTTTAAAATATTCTTAAAGAAAGTAAGCACTTTAGTAATATTTTTTTTTTTGGATAGTTGTCTTTCTCATAACCTGGACTGCACTTAAGACAGATTTTCTTGCTTAAGTTTCAAACCTTGAGTTCCATCTGTTGTTTTGCATTCCCTGTTCAGAAACAAGAGGATGGAAGTGACAATTTAATAATGGCACACAGGAGTCATTTGGATCATTACCTGTCTTTTGCTTCTTAGATGTTCATTTTCTTCTGTAGAAATATGATAAATATTTAGAGCCATTCTAACACATCCCTTTTTTCTTGCCATTTCCTCATTCACACTACTGGAGTTTATCATTACTTCCTTCTTGGTTTTTAAAGACTGTCTAAAAAGTATGAAAGAAAGACATATGTATCATGAGGAAATTCCCTCCAAATGAAAATATATGGATATATTCAACCCTGGTGGCAGCCTCCTAATACATACTGAATTTTATCATGAGTTAACTTATTCAACTTTTGAGTGAAACAGACTGAAAGAAGAAAAATCTTTTAGGCCCAGGAAATGTCTTTCTTATTTATTCTTTTCATTTAGGCTGGAGTGGGATAAGATTACTAATCTATGAGGGACTGAAAATGTGCAGTTAGAGAAGATTGAAAATAATTTTCTTGTAAAATTCTTCTTTTACTATGTCAGGCATATATTTTACTTCTGTAGGAACCAAATTTGCAAGAAATCCTCTCAAACAATTTGAAAATAGAACCAGCAAGAAAGAAAACCAAACTAAACCATACAACATTTAAATTTCAAGTGCTAAAATCATGATGAAAACACCATTGAGATAAGCTGCACAAGCTTTTCCATATTTTCATATTATGTGACCTTGCTTAATCTCACAAGCACTGCATAGCAGCATGGAAAATCTCCCATAGTTTCCCTAATGAGGTGATGTGCCCTTCATAGAATAGACAGTTGTTGACCTGTTGTAGTAATTGTTTGGTTTCCAATTGCACAGCCAGAAAAATATGAGGCCCTTGTGAGAGTATGTAAATATCAGTCAAATGCACTTCTTAATACTTCACTGTAGTCAAGCTATTCTAACAGAATTATATCAAATTAATTTTGTTCAATGTATAATTTATCCAGTGTGTTTTTTACAAAAGAAAATCAGCATAACAATTAGCTGTTTTGAAGAGGAACAACAAAGAATATTGCAGAAGGCATTCCATTTTATTTTTTTAAATTTTGGATGCTAGCCAAATTTCAGAGCTCTCCAAAATGTTTGCATTTTGAGAAGACATTAATGGAGAGGTCTGATGTGTTTAATATGACCCTACAAAGACTATACAGAGACCTGTTACTCTGAATTCAGTAGGCAATACTTTGCTGATGGCCTCAGCACTGTTTAATTAAGTGCTCAGCTCAAGAGCTGTCCAAGTTCCCACCTCATTTTCCTTCTCTGCCAGTAAGTAATGAAGCAACCAAAGAAGATGGAGTCAAACTCTTCTCAGTGTGTCTAGTGGGAGGACAATATGCAGCGGGAACAAATTTAAAAATATGAAATTTTATCTAAACCCTGAACACTTTCATAGTATGAGGGTGGTCAAACAATAGAATAGGATGGTTGGAGGAGTTGTGCAGTCCCCATCTTTGAAGCTATTAAAAAACTGGATGGACAGTGTCCCAAGCAATCTGTTCTAGTTGATCCTGCTTCCAGCACAGGATGGATTAAATGATCTGCAGACATCCCCTCTAACCTCAAATGTATGATTCTATGATTTATATGTAGTTTAGGGTTTTATTCTGAATTTCTTGTTTATATTCATAACCAACAAGCAATTCCACAGTCTGAATATCCTTTACCTTTTGCTCTCATCCACATCATGCTTACAGTTCCCATACCTGTCTCTCTAAGAAATATTTTTCTTGATTATACCAGCTTTCCATATGACTCTTCTCTGCCGCTTACCCTTCTCCTCATCAACTTCCAGTAATATTCCACCCTCATTTCATAACTTCTCCCTATATACTGATAATTACATTCCAGGTGCAGAGAAATTCTTGGTTCTTTAATATATGCCTAATTCATGTTAAATTATTAGGAAAACACTTGGGAGGAAAGTTTTCATCTGCATTTCTCTCTCCGCTATTATATATTTGCCTACCACCCTTGCTACAAAGATTTTCATTAAAAATGCTACAAAAATGGAGTAGGCATCCTTCAACAGCAAAGCACTGGTCAACAATAAATTACAATACTCAGAAAGCATCAACCACCACGAACAGACTTGTTATTACAGGTGGACTGTAAACTCATTTCTCTGACTATTGATCATACAACCACTGCGAAGAGTTCTTGTAGAATTTCCAAGATGCTGATCTAGCCTACAACCACAAGAGAAACCTTCATTAGGTTTCAAAGCCTTTTGAAACTTCTTTGTAGCACCTTCATCATCCTTCCATGCAATTATACTTTCTTACTAAGGGAGTAATAAAAGCTATCTACAGATTCAAGAATTCTTCTACATGATTGGACTAAAAGACTCGCTGGGTACTCAGTGAAATAAAAAAGTATTAATAAGAAAAGAAGAAAAACCACACACATACCTGAAAGATACTTAGAGAACTATTTTTTCTCTTGCAATTAAGTAATGTGAAGAAGGGAACATTTGACCTATTGTATCAAAGCATTTCTTTTCAGAAGGCAATTAAGAAAGTGGGAAATTGCAAAGATACATGTTCAAGCACATACACACAAAGATATTCCCCAACATTTTCTTTAGCAGTTTCAAGCAACTTTTGTAAGCATTAAAAATGTGACATCGCTATCAGTATGCCCAGATTCCCTTTAAATAAGTTGAAATAAGTCATAATAACAAGATTAAAAATGTGATAAAGCTCTTGCATCAACACTTGCCTTTCTTCTATGTTGCCCCTCAAGCTGTCAATTGATGATTGATGTAATTCTCCCAAGCAATCCAGTTCACTAAGAACTGCCTGGAGGAAAAGTGATTCACAAAGTAAATTTGAATCTCCATCAAATTTTAAGGAACATTTGGACAAGACCAAAGTGCACAAAAGGAAAAACCAATCACTAATATGTCAGCATTTGTCTCAGATCAAGGTGCTGTGTGAAATGCACTTATGTGACTTGGACAAGGTGATTGTGGCTGGTCAAAAATCGTACAAGGAGATGTTACCAGAAACCCGAGAACCGCAGGGTAACTACATCTCTGTACATCGGCACATCTTACAAACACTATGTCCACAAGCTCTTTGATATTAGTACTCCCATGTTTCTGTTTAGCCTTTTTCCTGTCTGAAATCTAAATTCAGTGAATCATATAGAAAAATTATACCAATGAAGAGGGAAAAAGAAAAAAAAAGAAAACATGACTTTATATTGACAAATTTTAAAGGGCAGAAAAATAAAGTTTAATTAAAACAGTCAAATTCGAGTGCACAGACAGATTCAGACACAATTACTGAAGCTTTTTTACAACTATTCTGGCCATAAATGGAGTTAAATAGATGTGGTTTATTTCTAACTCATAGAGATATAAACCAAACAAAAGGGACAGAAAATCACTATATGATCAATAGCGAAAATACGGCATTTACTTGGGTGGTTTGTGGGCATTTGTCTAACACACAGAAATAACAAAGCACTAGTACATGCTGCATACATGACCAAAGAGCAATTTTTTATTCTATTAATGAAACAAATTATTTTGAAATAGAAGGTAATCTGCTAGGTTTTAAATATTTCTTTGCCTTATACAAACTGTGACACCTTGGTGAAAAGAAGAATTGGTGACATATTTTTCCTGCAACCATTGCATGAAACACAGCTACAGTGAGGAGCAAAGACTTCTTAGTGAGAAGGAAAATGCAATTTTTATGAAAAAGAACACACCTATGTAGGTATTTTATTTAGCTGGATGAGAGAAGTCTTGCAGTCCACGTTTACATATATATAGCTTTAGCCAAAACCAGATCTGTTAAGTATAGATCTGAATAAGATAATAACCACATTGTCCCAAATATTGAAGGATGCAGAGTATTTCAATGAATGGTAAATTTTATTTAGATATTTTTCAGGAGAAATAACTCTAAATCATGGTGTGCTGGCAAACAAGACTTTCTAGCATGCTGTTGGTGTAAAAACACTGTGATTCTGTCTTAATGATTCACTCCACCATTATTTTCTGTTGAGCCAAGATCCTTTTCTCAAATAATATCTTAGCTATTTCAACAGGATAAGATATTCCTCCAAATAGGGCTTCTTTTCACTAACATACAACTCAAAATGACAAATATGGAAGAATCTATTCCAAAGTAATTATCACATAGGGGGCTATTGATTATATGATGCTGAAATATTGGCATATTGTACTTCATACTCAGGTAAGTCTCAAGCCAATGGCTGTTAAATTACATGATCAAAAAATGCCTCTTCTTCATGTCTGAAACCAGGCCAAGAAATGTTGTAAAGTTAATAAACTGTCATGCTCTTTCTTCTATGTCATATGAAAAAAGCTCAAAAGAAAATTTCTTTGCAAGAAAATATGCAATTAAACAGGACAGAAAAATTACATCAAAAAAGCTTAATCAGAGAAGCAGCTAAACAACCTTTCCTTCTGTTTAAATATTCAGACATTTCTGTGTCAGAGATTAACACCCAGTTCATACTCTCTCTCAAAAATCAAAAACAAACCCCAAAAAACAACACAATGCAGTAGAAAACAGCAGCTTTTTCTTCTATTTCTGTTTGAACTGCCCTATTCAGTAGAGTGAATGAATGATTTAAATAGAAGTTCTCAAGTACACACAATATGCTTTGATTTGCAACTTCAGCAACGTCACTGAAGCCAATTAACTCAACCAAGGTTTTGGCTTTTACCTGCAACGTACAAAAAGATATGAGAGTCAAATGATTGTATAATGAATAAGTGGCATCTACTCAGAAATAAAGCTAAAAATGCAGAATTGCTTTTTCACAAAACACTTATGTTTGTTCCGAACTTCTTTTTAATCCAACTTGAACTTTTTCTTCCTTTCAAATAATTTTCCAGTAAACTAGAAGTTCTGAGAATAGCCTTTTAAATCAACAAAAGGACGGACCGTGTTTTGTTTACCATCTGCCTTTTTTCCAGTTCTCACATATGATCAGTTCTTATCTCCTCAGGTAGTGATGAAATCAGAAGAAAGAAGGCTCTCTAGCAGTATAAATGGTCAAGATGCTAAAAACAGTCACCCATCACATAGGACTAAATATGAATTTTAACAAGATATAAAATGTTTTTATCTGAATTTAATTTCAAATCAAATTCTACTATTGTTGGTATGAAAGTCTGCTGATAGTGGTACAACTCATACAGTCCAATTTCAGCAGGCCAGCAACCCACAAATTCCGCTTTCTGTGGAAGTTTCCAACATCCCTAGTCAGGACCTATGCTGAGGAAGCAGAACACATCTGTCTGCATCTTGAAGAGTGACAAAGCAAGTTGTTTTGTGGGACTGAAAGGAGGCAGGGTACCTGGAAGCACAGAGAAATGCCACAGCTGAGGCACTGAGACAGCTCTGAGAACCGCTTTAGTGCCATCAACGCAGCACTAATGGTAAGGGTGTAAGAACCTCTGCTGGCACCTGCCATTGCACCTTCAGAACACGACTGGAACAATATGGATT